>NC_062276.1:600000-1200000 GCF_916048215.2 Malus sylvestris
GTTAAGGATTCGCTGGCTCTCAGTGTTCAGTGTGCAGGTTCTGTGTCTAATATGGCACAACGCCTATTTGCTCGAACCCGCCAAGTTGAATCATTGGCGGCTGAAGTGATGAGTCTCAAACAGGAGATTAGAGGGCTCAAGCATGAGAATAAACAGTTGCACCGGCTCGCACATGACTATGCTACAAACATGAAGAGGAAGCTTGACCAGATGAAGGAAACTGATGGTCAGGTTTTACTTGATCATCAGAGATTTGTGGGTTTGTTCCAAAGGCATTTATTGCCTTCGTCTTCTGGGGCTGTACCGCGTAATGAAGCTCCAAATGATCAACCTCTGATGCCTCCTCCTTCTAGGGTTATGTCCAGTACTGAGGCTCCAAATGATCCCCCTCCGGTGCCTTCTCTTTCTGGGGCTCTACCGACTGCTGAGACTTCTCCTAAGCAACCTTTGTGAAGGCTCCCTCTTGTGTGTTTATTTTGACTCCTGTATATGTACATATTTGTAGCTTATCGGGGATATCAATAAATAAGCTTTCCTTCATTTCAACGTATTGTGTTAAATACACCAAAGCCTTCTTCGCTAAGTTCTTTGAATTTTCTTTTGTTGAAGCTTGTATGTTGAAGCTTTCTGAGTGGAGCATGTAGGTTGGGGTAGTGTTCCCTTAATTTCCCGAGTGAGGAAAACTTCTTGGTTGGAGACTTGGAAAATCCAAGTCACTGAGTGGGATCGGCTATATGAATCTTAGAACGCCATTGTGCTCGATCCTGTGTCATGTCCTTCGTTAGATCCAAGTACGCTAAGTCTTTTCTTAGAGTCTCTTCCAAAGTTTTCCTAGGTCTTCCTCTACCCCTTCGGCCCTGAACCTCTGTCCCATAGTCGCATCTTCTAATCGGAGCGTCAGTAGGCCTTCTTTGCACATGTCCAAACCACCGTAACCGATTTTCTCTCATCTTTCCTTCAATTTCGGCTACTCCTACTTTACCCCGGATATCCTCATTCCTAATCTTATCCTTTCTCGTGTGCCCACACATCCAACGAAGCATCCTCATCTCCGCTACACCCATTTTGTGTACGTGTTGATGTTTCACCGCCCAACATTCTGTGCCATACAGCATTGCCGGCCTTATTGCCGTCCTATAAAATTTTCCCTTGAGCTTCAGTGGCATACGGCGGTCACACAACACACCGGATGCACTCTTCCACTTCATCCATCCAGCTTGTATTCTATGGTTGAGATCTCCATCTAATTCTCCGTTCTTTTGCAAGATAGATCCTAGGTAACGAAAACGGTCGCTCTTTGGTATTTCTTGATCTCCGATCCTCACCCCTAACTCGTTTTGGCCTCCATTTGCACTGAACTTGCACTCCATATATTCTGTCTTTGATCGGCTGAGGCGAAGACCTTTAGATTCCAACACTTCTCTCCAAAGGTTAAGCTTTGCATTTACCCCTTCCTGAGTTTCATCTATCAACACTATATCGTCTGCGAAAAGCATACACCAAGGAATATCATCTTGAATATGTCCTGTTAACTCATCCATTACCAACGCAAAAAGGTAAGGACTTAAGGATGAGCCTTGATGTAATCCTACAGTTATGGGAAAGCTTTCGGTTTGTCCTTCATGAGTTCTTACGGCGGTCTTTGCTCCTTCATACATATCCTTTATAGCTTGGATATATGCTACTCGTACTCCTTTCTTCTCTAAAATCCTCCAAAGAATGTCTCTTGGGACCCTATCATACGCTTTTTCCAAATCTATAAAGACCATGTGTAAATCCTTTTTCCCATCTCTATATCTTTCCATCAATCTTCGTAAGAGATAGATTGCCTCCATGGTTGAGCGCCCTGGCATGAACCCGAATTGGTTGTCCGAAACCCGTGTCTCTTGCCTCAATCTATGCTCAATGACTCTCTCCCAGAGCTTCATTGTATGACTCATTAGCTTAATACCCCTATAGTTCATGCAATTTTGTACGTCGCCCTTATTCTTGTAGATAGGCACCAAAGTGCTCGTTCGCCACTCATTTGGCATCTTCTTCGTTTTCAAAATCCTATTGAAAAGGTCAGTGAGCCATGTTATACCTGTCTCTCCCAAAACTTTCCACACTTCGATTGGTATATCGTCTGGGCCTATTGCTTTTCTATGCTTCATCTTCTTCAAAGCTACAACCACTTCTTCCTTCCGGATTCGACGATAAAAGGAGTAGTTTCTACACTCTTCTGAGTTACTCAACTCTCCTAAAGAAGCACTCCTTTCATGTCCTTCATTGAAAAGATTATGAAAATAACCTCTCCATCTGTCTTTAACCGCGTTCTCTGTAGCAAGAACCTTTCCATCCTCATCCTTGATGCACCTCACTTGGTTTAGGTCCCTTGTCTTCTTTTCCCTTGCTCTAGCTAGTTTATAGATATCCAACTCTCCTTCTTTGGTATCTAGTCGTTTATACATATCGTCGTAAGCCGCTAACTTAGCTTCTCTGACAGCTTTCTTCGCCTCTTGCTTCGCTTTTCTATACCTTTCACCATTTTCATCGGTCCTCTCCTTGTATAAGGCTTTACAACATTCCTTCTTAGCCTTCACCTTTGTTTGTACCTCCTCATTCCACCACCAAGATTCCTTTTGGTGTGGGGCAAAGCCCTTGGACTCTCCTAATACCTCTTTTGCTACTTTTCGGATACAACTAGCCATGGAATCCCACATTTGGCTAGCTTCCCCCTCTCTATCCCACACACATTGGGTGATTACCTTCTCTTTGAAAATGGCTTGTTTTTCTTCTTTTAGATTCCACCATCTAGTTCTTGGGCACTTCCAAGTCTTGTTCTTTTGTCTTACTCTTTTGATATGTACATCCATCACCAACAAGCGATGTTGATTAGCCACGCTCTATGAAAACCTCCATAGTTGCCTGTCTCCCTGCCCACGTGTCCATTTAAATCTCCTCCTATAAATAACTTCTCCGTCTGAGCAATTCCTTGCACCAAGTCTCCAAGATCTTCCCAAAATTTCTCCTTCGAACTCGTATCCAACCCTACTTGAGGTGCGTACGCACTAATCACATTGATAAGTTCTTGTCCTATTACAATCTTGATTGCCATGATTCTATCTCCTACCCTCTTGACATCTACAACATCTTGTACCAAGGTCTTGTCCACGATGATGCCAACACCGTTTCTCGTTCTATTTGTGCCCGAATACCAAAGTTTAAACCCTGAGTTTTCTAGATCCTTTGCCTTACTACCAACCCACTTAGTTTCTTGTAGGCACATAATATTTATCCTTCTCCTCACCATAACTTCCACTACTTCCATAGATTTTCCCGTTAAGGTTCCTATATTCCACGTTCCTAAACGCATTTTGCTCTCTTGAACTCTACCCTTCTGTCCTAGCTTCTTCACCCTCCCCCGTCTAATAGGATCAAAGTACTTCTTTTGTGTGTCCCGGGTAAAGTTGATAGGAGCATATGCTCCCAAACAACTTTGAGTGGAGTCGTTCGAAAAGAAGTTTCTATGGCCCCCTTGCTCATTTAACACTGCATCCGGGTGCCGATGGAGATACAGCGACCCTTGCTCACTTATCACTGTGCTCGGGCCACACAGCGCGCCACTTACGGGTGACGCCCTAGCTTTAGCGCGATTTTGTTCTGGATTCATTTTCATAAGGATTCGACGTGATCATGGAGTGCCGGCTGTCGACTACCTGACGCCCTCCCCCTCCTCCTTTATCCGGGCTTGGGACCGGCCATGTAAGACATAGGCGGAGTTAGCACTAGTAAAGAATGTGGAAAGAAAAACAATGAAACATTAAGGCAATGCACCAAGTGATAATGATAATATAACAAGTGAACAACAATAAATAATGTACAAAGAAAGACCATAGAGAATGAAACGTTACAACAGTGTAATCAAAAGACATACTTGAGATCATGGCTGACAACAAGTATAGTCAATTCTTTCTTTAGATGCTTGAGAAGCTTCACAACATCTGCACGTGCCTTCCAATCTGATCAAATAAAAGTTATCTAAACAGCAGCAGAAAAAGAAAAAAAAAAAAAAGATAAATGTAAAAACAAATACCAAATTAAACAATTTGAAAACGAAGAAGAAACAAACAATATGGTTTGCCAGATAAACCCTAGAAACCTAAGTTTTGAAGCCAGAAGCCAGAGCACAACTGGAACTTTGGCTTAAGTCTATTTTGAAGAGTAAAAATGTTTCCCAAGTAAAGCATAATTGGCATTCTTAATGCCTGATTATTTAAAAAGTATTTATACATTAGTTCAACTTGCTAGGAAGAACCAAATAAGAAGACAAATAATGAAGAGGAACCAAACAAACTAAATTCATCTCCATACCAAGACCGGCAAGAGGTTCATCCAGTATCAATAAATCAGGGACTTGCACCTGGAGATTGAGGTCAATTGACATGTATGAGTGATTTCATGCCAAAGCAATAACCAGATTTATAAGACTGAACTTTATCAAAGCACATAGTTGAAGTGTTATCAAATATATATTACACTGTCATTTTGGTGTATGCATTTGTGTTTACATCTAAGTTCTTACTAGTTGAATTGCCAAGGCAAGCCGACGTTTGTAGCCACCACTTAGGGAATGAGGATCTCTATCCAATGAGATGCCACTTAAACCAACCTACGCAATCAGTTAAACTAATGAATTCTTTTTTAGAATAATCAAATCATAATGAGCATCAATGGAAAAAAAATGTCATAATAAGTAGAAGAAAACGTGTTCATGCTAAGAAAGGGCACAAGTACCCAATTGATTGCTCTTTGGAGTCTCAGAGCAAGATGCTCCTTCATTTGAAGATCACCCTTTTGCCTTGGCCACCCAAATGTAACTTCATCAAGCACATTATCTGCCACAAAATACCTAGCTTGAAAAGGGGCATAACATATTATCAAACACTAAAAAAATTGTAAATGAACAGACATGACACAAACAATCAGGGATATGGCCCATATGGGAGCACAATTTTGTAATTATGAACTCGTATCATGATTAATTGAAACAGGAAACAATTTTTTAGTTTCGTAACTAATATTCAATACCTCTCCGGAAACTGAAACACAATGCCAACTCTTCCGGCTGATAAGGGTTCGGGAGACTGAACTGGGTTGCCATCATTTCCATATTTTTGAATGTAAATTGAACCTGAAGTTGGTTTGCTCATCCCTGCAAGAAGCTGGAAGAGGGAAAGAAAATCAATTCATATACAATACACTGCTTAAAAAAGAAGATGAACATTACATAACATCAACACACAACCTGCACAAGAGTAGTCTTTCCGCTACCGCTCCGCCCAAAAATTAAGCCAAAGCTGCCACATCAAAATGCACAAATTAAGCCTCACACTGCAAAATCTGCTCCACGCATCACATAGATTCCCACAAAATACTGAAATTAATTATAAAAATGAAGAAAAAAAATCACTTAATAATTGATTACCAGGCCATAGATTTGTACCTTTTCTCCGGAAGCGAAAAGCTAACATCACTGAGGAGGCTGAGCTCAGTCCCCGGCGGTTGGTAGCTGACATTGCTAACCTTCAAGTTCAGATTGAATACTTGACTGATCAGAACAAGTAACAAATTACGCTTTAGGGATTGTGAATTTGGGTTGTAAGATGAACTTACTTCGAAGCTGGAGTAGCCGCATTTGAATTTTACAGATTGGGGTTTTCGGAAATTCACACTCCCAAAATTTGGACTTGATACTTGCCTTGGACGTGATTTGGGCGGGAATCCGGCTGCTCGTTGGCGCGCTCTCCGCCCTGTGAGGGGGTTGAAGGCGACGACGGAGGAGCTCGCCATGTGTTTGCGAGAGTGGACAGGGGAGGGTTGTGGGGTTTGTCAAATTTAGTCGAACACAAATGCAGCACAATACCGTTGGATTTGCGCTCTGAAGCGTTTTGGGTAGGTGGATTTGTGGAAGTAGGAATCCTTCCTCCTGTTCCTATCACCTTCTCTTTCTTCCTCTCACATTTTGTTTTTTACCCTTAGAATTGGATCCGCTCCGAACCTTAGTGTCTAAAATCTAGAGATCAAATTATCTGAAGATTGGTGTGTAAAAGAAATCAGAGCCGTTGATTTTGTGTGATGGCCAGAAAAATAAGTTAATGAGAACCGTTGGATTGAATTTGTGCGGCCTAGATAAATTGATTCCTAAGCTCTAGATACTAAAGTTCGGAACGAATCCAATTCCTTTATCTTTTTATCTCTATAAAAAATTAATATAAAATATTAACATAACTTAATTGTAACCGTTCAATTATTTATCTTTATTTTAGTAAAAAAAAAGAGAAATTAAAAGGGAAAAAAAAACTCTTCCGAATTTGTGGTCTTTGAGAGTTTGGATATCTGAATTTTTTTTTTTTTTTCACAATAGCATATTTTATTTAAATTATTTATGATTATGGAGATTCGATCATTCACTAAATTCGAGGAGTCTCACAGGAGCTTCACAATTCGTGAGTTGCTATCTATATATTTCTAAATTAATTAGTTTTTATTTTGTATAATGTACCCTTAAGTTTGAGTTTGGAATTATAGATAAGAGCAGAAATTTGATAAGTGTCATCGAGAGAATTCATCAAGTGTTTTTGAAGTAACCTGTTGAATGATGTCAAAACATATCATATGCTTAGCAGGAACTACACCCAAATATTTGCTGGACAAAAAAAAAATCTATACTAAACCTTTAAAAAGTTCTCGAAAAACATTCACATCTGTATTTTTTTTTAAACACGAGTGATTTTGGAAGTCTAGAACCATCTTGATTTGAATGCACATTATTTAAATGTTGGTATTGTCCCACATTTACCCGCATTTAAATGTGGGTAAGTTCAAAATTAAAAAAATGCAGGTATGGTACCATTTTCCAATTATTTATTTGCTTCTCACTAACCTGACACCAGCCCGCACTTGTTGATGATAATTTAATCGTTTACATCGACGAAACTTTAAAAAAGGGCCTTTCAATCCAAGGCAATTGACAAATAATCAATCAACAATGCTTGGTTTACAAATTTCTGAATTAATTCATTTTCGAAACACTTCATCGTCGACTTATAACGCTTCTTTTTCATGATTAAAATCATTCTTAAATCACCATGTACAATGATTTATAGTAAAATTAACTGGAACTAAATTATCTAATTTCTTAATTTTTTTTTTACAAAGATGTAATAATTTATAATATGACTAGTTATGGTCATAACCACAAAGTTTCAGACATTCACTGCAAAGAGCTTAAAGTAGAATTTTTTTCACAATTGTAGTGAAGTCAGTATTATTCACAATGGTAACATGTGTTAAACGGATCAATTATAACAATGTGCTCTTTTACTATATTCAAATTGAATTTTTCTTCTTAATTATAGTGTAGATGAATTAATATAACAACCACTTGTATTAAAAAAAAAATTAAAAGGGGTAGTGGTTAGGCAACTGAAAATAAAAATGGAGTGATAGAAAACAAGAAACGGATGGTTGTCACTCTTTTTGTTTGACCTAGCCTTTCATGTTTCACTCTCTTTTTCTGATAGGTGATGCTAATATTGCATACGTAGAAGTAGCTGGGCAACAAGCATGCTTGCATACAAACGCGTATCAATGTGAACGATTGGACTCAAAAAAACAAAAACATGAATGTGAATTCTGAACAAAAATATTGTCCTAATTAATGTAATGTAATGTCAATTTCAAATATTGTTTAGTTATATGTCAATTAGGTCATGTCAAATCCTTTGTTTTCTTCTTTTTCCTCCAATTGGCTTGAATTTGCCGGAAATTAAAAATCTTCTTTTGTCTAGCCTTTTTTTATGTAGAGTTTTTTTAGTATGACCTAACATCTCATCATAGGTTTGTTTGGAACTATTTTTTATATGATTGAAATTGATTTTTGTGAAAATATTTTTGAAACTAATTTCTAGTAAAAATGCAACTAAATTATGGAGAAAAAAAAATATTTAAAGTGCTTCCTACAATAAGTACATCACTGATGTTTCTTGTAGGAAGCACTTTAAATGTTTTTGGAATTTAGAAATATTTTCTCAAAGGTGTTTTTAGTTATTTTAAAGGTACTTCCAAACGAGCTCCAAATTATTATCTATTAACTTGTGTAATAGCACATGAATTTATGTACTAGTACTATATTCTAGTTATGTGTCTGTTGATCCTAAAAACTACTAAACCTACGTGGCATATAGACCAAGTAATTAATAAGCTAACTACGTCATTCAGTTGTGTGCAGGGCGTGCCAACTCGTCGACCGAGCTCGACCAGGGAGTAGAATGTGTTGCGCTGCTAACTTCTTGATCTTACGACTGTGGTCGAGAAATGAACATGTCTCGGCCTTCGAGTTCTAGAGCCTGAAGACAAGGCTGCTAGTTATGCGAAGTTCAATATCAAATTCGGCTTTCAATGTGTCAAACGTAGTAACCTGTAATACCTCACTACGCCAAGAATGCTGGTAAGATGACCTCTACCAACAAGGACTCGAAAATCCTTGTCGACCGAGATTTGGATAAATAACCAATCGGTCGAGAAACAGTGTTGTTTATCTAAACTGAAGGTGATCCTTGATTGGCTGATTCTATGGCTTCACGGCTCCAGTGTTGTTTATCCAAATTGAAGATGTTGCCAGTTGCATTCACAGTGCTGTTTATCTAAACTGAAAATGTGTTGGCGAAAAAAATACACTATGAAAGTAACCGGCAACATCGTCTTATATTTATAGCAATGAGGTCTCATTCATACTCTTTAGCTGCGACCTGCCAAGACGTTTTCCAAATTGCACCCGTCTCTCTGTGATGCTATCGAAATATTCTTGATATACCACCAGTGACCAAACCAAATCCATTTTGATCTCCTTGTGAACTTAAATTTTTTGATAGAAATTCAATGCATATGTCGAGCTCAATAACGTGGCCTTCCATTAATATTAAAACAACTCATCCAGCCTTGATATCTAATTCCACATGCTTCAACATGCAAAGCTAATTGCAAGCAGATTGCAATATCACCTCACTTGTCATTATCACATCACATTAATTTTACTTCATCATTATCCCATGCATATATGCATGAAGATCATGCATCCTAACAATTCTGATCAAATCCATGCTGCTCCAATTCGATGACAAGAACCCCAATCTCATTCGAACTACACCGCTTACTTGGGGATATAATTAATATTTATCCTATATATCATGTTTTAAAATATGCCAAGATAATTCATATTAAAATATAATTATTATGATAAAAATCATAATATTATCCTTTTATCAATAACAAAATTATCTTCACTTTTTCATCCAACAGTTGGGAGCTATGCTCACTCAACGACCTTGATTGCACGGGCTGATAATGTAATTTTAGGTCCAACAGTGTCGTATCAATCATGTGCATTAATTTATATTATAACACGCGAATTAGTGGTATTATATATGACCCTCTGACAATAATATTGAAAATTTTATCATTTTCGCCAAAAATCTCATGTATTTGTGCAAAAGAAGTCCACTCTTTTCTATTCGTACAGCCACTATCTTTCATAAGATTTGAGTTCCTTTTCATAATATAAGAGTTGAATTCATAACCTCTTTTGCTAAGACGAAATTTAATTGGACGTCACCAAATTAAATAGTGTTTGAGTCAAAATCAAGAGAGAAATTTACGTATAAATTGTTGCTATTTAGTACTTACCTAGTAATTTGCCAATGCTATCGTTTGACCGAAAGCCGTCTGATTCTTGGGTCAGTTGGGTCAAAATGTCAAGGTCATCTTCAACAAGCCTTCACAAAAAGTTTCAGTGCAACTTCCATACATCTTACGACTGTTTGAAACCCAGTCCGGTCACAAGACTCACAACCACCACCATCACCAAACAAACACCACGAACTTACCACCACAAAATCCCACTTTGCCACGTGTCTAAATTTGATTGGAAATTTGTATTTGTGGTGCATGGAGAAAAGAAATATTTGACCAACAAAACATTAGGTAATATAGACCGAAGAATGGAAACAATCGTTCTCCACAAAAAAAAAATAGAATCAATAAGCTAAGTGTTGTTATCTATTGATTAGGTAATGATTTACCTTCATTCCTTTATTGATTTACACCAAGAGGTATGAGAATAAATTTGTTGTAAATTCGTCATTTTTAAAATTTGAATTTAAAATTTCTCACATATTGACTCATTTATTCATGAATATTAGGTACGAACCTTACATATTTTGGTACGGTATTATTAGGGTTTTCATCCCATATTCACTCAATGATGTTTATTTGATGATTTTATCCCTAACGAAGATACACCATGAACGATATGGTTTTGGAGCGAATATTTATGAAAACATAGTTTCAGGTAATTTGTGAATAAATAGTTGTCGGTGTCATCAAACTTCTATTTAATTACAATATTATCACCGCATCCACATACAATATATTTATAATACAGTTATCGCTCCATTGTTTTTGTCTTTGTTAAAACTTTATAAAGTGTTATTCATTACATATTTTTTTGTACTCTGAAGAAGTTAATTAGTCAAACATCAACAGCCACATATGAAAAATTACTATTCTGTCAAAAAATAAAAAACGTCAAATTAATATATTATGTGTCGTAATATAAGTGGGTAGTACCGAGACGGTTTTTAACCCTACATTGCGTGTGGCCAATACCATCACAATCTACGGGTCTCTCACCGGGTCGGTCTTTAACCTGACAATTACTCAAGCATCGAGCGTCACGAATTGATTCGGATATAAATCTGCACTGCAGCTCAAATTACTGCAGAAAAAAGATTAAATATTTAATCCCTATTCTTCCTCGCCGTCAGCGCGCTCCAAGAATCTAAGTCGCTCGTTTTTCACATCTTCTTATTACACACCAACCTTTTTTAATCATTTCAGTCAGCTCCAAACTTTTTTTAATTATTTTCAGTTTACTCCAACCTTTTGTTAATTCAATCCAGTTTAGTATATAAGAGAGTCGGCAGGCACCCTCATCCTGAATTATATCAGCCAACAAATGGGGAGTCCTCCTGCTAAGAAAGTCCTGCTCACCTCCAATGGTGACGATATTTCACAGAGCATCGCCTTCTCTCTGGCCCAACGCGGCTGCAGGTGATTATATCTCCATGGGTTGAATCAAATTTGAAATTTTGAATTTCGGGTTTTCTGGGACGGATTCCATTTGGGTGCATTTTGTGATTAATCTGACAAATGGGTTTTGAGATTTATTCTGTTCTGTGTATTAAAGATTTGATTTTTTGGTTTGTTTGTTTGTTTGTGTTATGAATAAGCAGGTTGGTGTTGATGGGGAAGGAGAGCTGCCTACGGGGTATTGTGCAGAAAATAACGGGCTCACTGGAAGGTGCGGTGGCGCCGGTGGAGGTGGTGGACGTGGACATGGAGGACGAGAGGGAGGGAGCTTTTGATGAGGCGGTGGAGAAGGCATGCAACATCTTGGGCAATTTGGATGCCTTTGTGCATTGCTATACTTACGAAGGTATAAGTTTCCTTCATGACTGCTCTAATCCAACTTTTTTAGCCCAGAGATAATTTGAAAGATGATTTTACTTTCAAAGTCCATTGAATTTAGCGAGTTATCTAATCTAAATCAATAATGTGTACCAAACGAGGCGAGGAGTAATACTTGGGACTCAGATTCCTGTAATGTTCTAATAAGAACTAAGAAGTCGTCACAATTTGGCGTCTTTATTCATCTTTTGGATTCAGGGTGGCTCCCTTGGTATAGTTTGGAAATATTATTATTATAAAAAAAAAAATATATATATATATATATCTGATTGGTTGTTTAGCTTGTGGATCTTGGTGTGACCATGGTCAACAGTAATAGTATATAGTACAGCAATAAATGCTGATGTGGAATTGACCTTTTGTAAATTTGACAAACATGACAGTAACTTTTTTTAGGAAGATGTTCAAATTTTTCTTGGAAATCTGTTGATCCCGTGTGAAAACATGTTTAACAAATGTTTTTATATACGGGTGTTATTCGCCATCTCGTTTTTAGCACTCCTTTTTGTTATGTGCATATGTAAAGTTTGTTGCAGTTTAATTGAACCTAAGCAGAGCGACCATTTCTGTTTTTTTGAACAGGAAAAATGCAAGACCAGCTACAATTACCTGAAGGTGAATTCAAAAAGATAATGAAGATTAACTTTATGTCTGCGTGGTTTCTGTTAAACGCTGTTGGCAGAAGAATGCGAGATCACAAGTCAGGAGGTTCAATTGTGTTCTTGACCTCGATAATTGGAGCCGAAAGAGGGCTTTATCCAGGAGCTGCTGCTTATAGTGCATGTTCGGCAGGCCTTCAGCAGTTAGCTAGGGTATGTTTATTGGATTCGTTCGTGTACATACACTCTGATATAACTGCTGCTGCATATGTTTTTTGAGTAATTTGGAAAATGAACTTTTATAGTATCAGTTAGGAGTCAAAACTATCCCAACCATTCATATCTGTATACGAAAACCAAATTTGCAACCTTGGTTTTACAGGGTTTTATGTGCTTGATCTCGCATTAGGTGGCTCGACATAACCAGAATCAAATTAATTTTTAAGGAGATACACTGAGATGTCTCATGATCATGATTGATTTTTATCACGTCTTACTGTGGGATGGATAGCTAACAGAACAATTGCTTATGTGTTGGATGGTGTTGGGTCAATTCAAGAGAGATAGAATAGGGTAAAAGTGGAGAAATATAAGTTGCCACATCGATGAGGAGAAATCTCATTGAGTTTGCAAGCATAGTCGTAAAATTTTGATCAGTCTCTTCTGCTAGTACTTTGTAGACTGTAGGGCTTTTGAAGTACTTGAACTTCAATCTTTGTTCTTCACATCAGTTCTACACTTTTAGGTGTATCATCATTGGGACAACCTTGTAAGGTGTCGTTGTTTTGGCATCTCCTAATACAACATTACAGTTTACACACCAAAGGCATAAGCATTGAACAGTTTTTACAACGTTGTTATTGTATTTTGAGGTTGTAAGTTCAATTTAGGATGCCTCTGTTGCATACCTCCAAAACTTTGGTGCATTTTGAACTGCTTGTTGCATATCTCAACTCATAGTACACTGCTTTTACTTTTTATGTTTCATTTTAGTTGAATATTCGGAAAATTTCTCCCGTTGCTATTTTCAGACGTCAGCCTTGGAGATTGGACGATACCAGATTAGGGTCAATGCTATTGCCCGTGGTTTGCATCTACAAGATGAATTTCCAATTTCCGTGGGAATAGAGAGAGCGAAGAAGCAGGTGATGGAGGCAGCTCCATTGGGGAGATGGCTTGATGTTAAAAACGATCTGGCTTCAACTGTCATATATTTAATCAGCGATGGGTCACGGTACATGACAGGCACAACAATATTTGTGGATGGGGCACAGTCTCTAACGAGACCTCGGATGCGTTCTTTTATGTGATTCTTCTCCCCCTTTTTTTCCCTGGCCATTACTTAGGTCTTATCTTAGGTGGATTAGCCATATATTCACATGGAGTCTGTTACTTGTGGATCATAAAGGTGGTTAATTTTGAAGCATTCTGAGGCTCAAAATCTCAAAGATGACTGCTTTCGCTGTGGTTTCATGATCAGTGATGAGAATGTGTAAACAACCATTTAGTTTTGGGATGGAAATAAGTTCAAATGGACTGGTCCTCTTTTCATGCTAAAGCTGTGAGCAGAGCTGCAGAGGTTAAAAGTTCCGTTAAGATTCTGTCATCTGGTTATCTCGACGTTTGAAGACATGAAGAAACGAGCTTGGATGGAAAGTAGGTGACTGCATTTTCTCTGCGTCTGTGTTGGAAATTATTAGGGTGCCTACCTTTTTGTCACAGATTGTTGAATTTACAACTGCCTTTCTGGTGTATTACCGTCATTCATTGTCAATTCGAATTATCAAAGTACTTGAATAAACAGAGAAACACTTACAAACATGAGTTTTTACAAACGATATATAATTTCATCTAAATTGTGGAGAGGGGAGAGTTTGAGCCTGGGTTGAAGAGAAAGTTGCTAGCAAACATGACCTTTAAAATCCAACAGGATCCTCTCTAGATCCTTTTGGTGAGGATCATGGGGATCTATAAATTGTATCCGTTCATCGTTCGTGCAGTTAATTTTTGTCAGATACTGTTTGTGTTTAATTTTGAATAAAAATATTTAAAATGATTTTTGACAGCACGATGTACAATGAACGGACATGATTCACGGATTCACAAAGAGTATCCGGCAAGAATCCGGATTCCTTTAAGATGACGAAAAAGGCTTTTAGCCAAAATGGTCTTTAAGATTGTCATAACTTCTTATTTTGGTTTTTCAAATTTAAAATCGAGAGAAGTGGTCTCTTAGATTGTTCACTATTAATTATTTTATGAAAATTTCTCCTTTAAATTGAAGAAACCACCAGTTCAATGAGAATGGTTGATTTGACAAAAATACCTTCAATTTAATTGAAATTTATCGCAAAATAACCAAAATAATCGGTGGTGGACAATCCAGGAACCATTTATATCAATCTGAAATCTCAAACTAAAATGATGAATTATAACATTCTCAATGATCAATTTAACTAAAAAACTGAGGAAAAATATGTGTTGGAAACAAAAATCAAGGACAAGGGCTCGTATGCATGATTGTACCTTAACATGTGTGGAATTTGACCGTATTCAACATCTTTTGAAGAAAAATTCCAAATAATTTAAGGTTTGCTTTTCATATTTGTTGTTAAGGAGGGCTGCGCGGAGAGGTCCAATCAAGTGAACCCATTTTTTCCGAATTCAAACACGTCTTTGTATTTGTGACTCTATCTTTAGACCAAACTAATCAGCTTTCGATATACCGGTGAATGTCTGAACGAGATTAGTGTTTCTGTTTTAAAATTTGGTTCTAAACTCCAGAGTTTGAGTTTTTGTTTAGTCTATAAAATATTCAAGAATGCAAAGCTAGTGGCGGATTGTTTTCATGAATAGAATCTAACTATTCACTTCACTTAACCTAGATTCAAATTCTTTTTAATCTAGATTAATTAATATACTAATATCACTTGTAATTAAGAAATAAAAATTAAAAAGATTTTATATCGAACATATGTCATTTGGTGATGTAATTATAAGTTATATCACAAATGTTTAATCTTGGTACACACAAGGGCATTCTATTATCAATTTTTTTTAGGGGCTCACCTTGTATAGGTGCGGATATACAAAAAAAAATTAGTTATGAAAATACTATTCTAGAAAATCTGAATGCTGGCTACCATTAAAATAAGGAAAACTAATGAAAAGGGCTTGAAAACTTTGAGTTTTAATGATAAGGACAAAATAAAGGGTAAAGTGAATAGTACCAGGATTGACTTTTTAGTGTAAAAATGTGGTTTTTCGTTAAAGTGAACAGTACCAGGTGCTTTTCGTTAAAGTTCCCATTAAAATATAGGTGTTTGTTCTTAAAATGCGCATGATAAATAAATTTTAAAAAATATATATGAATGCTGCATTATGTATGACATAAAGGTTTGACTAGGTGTATTTTTTTTAATGAATAAAAATTCACCTCATACCGTCGAGCTTTAAAAAAAATGAAATGTTATAATGAACAACATTTTACATATTTATACTAAACTAGCTACTTCGTGGGACCTTCGCAAAGAGGATTCTGTATGCGCGCGCGAACACACACACACACATATATATATATATATATATATATATATATATATATATATATATATATATATATATATATATATAACCCTCTATATTATGTACTAGAAAACCATGAATCCAGCCCTAAAATTACCTTTCATGATTCGATCAAAGTTAATTAATTAAGGATTATATTATTATTAAATTTAGTCCATGTTGGACGCGCGACGTATAGTCCATGTTATGCAAGATCCAATTGAACTTACTCCAGTTCAAAGGCAACTGCTGTTAGTCTACGCTTTAACTTTTACCAATTGTGTGTGATATATGTAGATCTACACTACCTATTAATAAAATTTTGGTTGTCAACTAAAACTTTTAAGAAATTATCATTTTAACCCCCTCACCAAAACTGAACTCAATTAAAAAATATGAGCAATTTAGTAATTATATGAACATAAATTTTGCTTTTTTTTATAACAACCTCACAGTCAGGTTAGTATAACATGCCCTATTTAAAAATTTAAAATAAAATAAAAAGTATTCCCGTCTTAGAAGAAACCACTCATCATTATCATAACAGATTTTTTTTTTTTTAAGAATTTTAAAAACTAATCCCACTTCATAATAAAAAAGAGTAAACTGTCATTTAACCACCTGAACTATCACGTGAGTTTCAATTTCCCCCTTGAACTATTTTTTTAGCCAATTGACCCCCTAAACTATGTTAAAGTGGCCAATTAACCCCCTATTGTTAAGTATCTTTAACTCCATCCAATTTTCTGTTAGAAAGTGTCATGTGCTTGGCACATGACCACCTTTTTACATTTTATGTCTAAATCTTTACAAAGAAAACATATAAAACAAATATTAAAAAAAAAAAAACTTACAAACCCTAAACTTAATCATTCAAAATAATAGAAAAGGTAAGGCTTTTTATATTAACACTCCACAAAATGTTGAATGCACCCCATATTAAAATTTAATATTAAATGACTTATTTACTCTACTATGCAATGACAATTTTGACCTTATTAGGTTTAAAAAAAAATTATAAATACACCCCAAATCACTTTTAGCGTATTATTTATCTTCTCAACTATCAGACCCTCTCATCCTCCATTGTTGAACAAAACCCTAACCAATGAAATTACAAACATGTTAATTGAGAAAAATTGTTTTTGACAAATGAAACACGAAATCGATGTTTTTGAAGCTTCACATGAGGTAAGACTTCACATTTTTCATTGTTTTAGTGATTTCGATGACATCGATAATTATTTAATCTTGTGTTTGCTGCATTATTTAAACTTATATATTCATATTCATATTCATCTTTTAGGGTTCATATTGAAAAATAATGCAGCAAACGCAAGATTAAATAATTATCGATGTCATCGAAATCACTAAAACAATGAAAAATGTGAAGTCTTACCTCATGTGAAGCTTCAGAAACATCGATTTCGTGTTTCATTCGTCAAAAACAATTTTTCTCAATCAACATGTTTGTAGTTTCATTGGTTAGGATTTTGTTCAACAATGGAGGATGAGAGGGTTTTGATAGTTGAGAAGATAAATAATACGCTAAAAGTGATTTGGGGTGTATTTATAATTTTTTTTTTTAAACCTAATAAGGTCAAAATTGTCATTGCATAGTAGAGTAAATAAGTCATTTAATATTAAATTTTAATATGGGGTGCATTCAACATTTTGTGGAGTGTTAATATAAAAAGCCTTACCTTTTCTATTATTTTGAATGATTAAGTTTAGGGTTTGTAAGTTTTTTTTTTTTTAATATTTGTTTTATATGTTTTCTTTGTAAAGATTTAGACATAAAATGTAAAAAGGTGGTCATGTGCCAAACACATGACACTTTCTAACAGAAAATTGGATGGAGTTAAAGATACTTAACGGTAGGGGGTTAATTGGCCACTTTAACATAGTTTATGGGGTCAATTGGCTAAAAAAATAGTTCAGGGGGGAAATTGAAACTCACGTGATAGTTCAGGGGGTTAAATGACAGTTTACTCTAATAAAAAATAAAATAAAATAAAATTGTTCACACGTAGTGTGTGTGGCCATCTGCTAGTATTATTGATAGAATAATGCTTAGCTACTCAAAGATAAGTAAAAATTTTTACTCAAAACTCTTCGTGTTTGAATTATAGAGTTTTGTGTTTACGATCAGAACCGTTCATATTATAAACCACTTTGTAAAGATCATCTTTGCAAAAAATGAATTAAAAATAAGGTCGTTTAGTCAATCGATTGTAGCAAATATATAGACAGTTTTTAATACTTTTACCAATTCAGTTCATCTATTTTTATATAGTTCGAAAACTAAACAACCTTAGTTTTAATTCTTTTTTTTTTTTTTGCAGAGATTTACAGAGTAATTTATAACATGAAGGATTCTGATCATAGAGAGAAAGTTTTATGAATCAACAACAAACAATTTTGAGTTGAAACTCCTATTTCATTATTCTTATTAATATTACCAAGCACGAAGGGAACTGAGCATGCATCACTACCAACTTTGTTAAACTCGCATTGGCTTGTGTATTCTGCTTTGAACACTAAGACGAGGGCAATTTTTATGGCACAATTATATTATATATTATTGTAGTAAACTATGCTAATCACACGACACCATATAAGAAAATGTACATGTAATGTTGTATAATTCGGACGGTATTGACAATATACCCATGTCATAAAAGTCGTTTTACCTCAATCCTTAAGTAATTTATCCAAATTAAATAACTAATAAAAGGTAAATAAGCAACGTAATAGTCGTAATGGTAATGATGAAGCCGCCACCATTATTCGAACAAAGTATCAGCAGCTTCCTCACTACCATCATCACCCATCTTTATCTAATCACATCCGCGAATGAAGCTCTCATTCTGGAAAGATTTTTCAATGTGACTAATACACGGGATGGTATACAACGTGTCACTAAATAAGTGATGGGATATGTGTGCTAAAAAGTTAATAACTTAAAAAATAAAATTTCCTACCATTCCTATTAAAACACATGATGTACAACTTATATTTCCGTCAAAACTAAAAATTTCTCCTAATCCTGCTTTACTACCTTGGACAAGTTTCGTGCCCTTTACGACATTTCTCAGTTCTCACCCTCTATACGCACATCATCTCTCTCAAGATTGTTGAATTATTTAGCCATTAATTTATTTTTTACATCTGGTGGTGATAAAAAAATATAGAAAAATGTTAAGGAGATTCTCTTAAAAATGGAATTATTCATGAATTATCTGTCATCTCATGTTTTTGGCACAATTTTCATACCAATTAGCATTTCTCTAACGTGTAATGCTATGAAGACCAAAATTTTAAACCAAATTTTGTAAACAAAATGACGTGGCTGTTGATGATTGAATCATTACTTTAGCATTGATTTACGTGCTTATTTTCTATTAATGACATATCATTTAGTGTGCAAATTTAATTTAAGAGTAATGCTAGAGAGACCAACTTTTTAAAACTAAATTGCAAACTAAATGATGTGTCACCAATAAAAAACAAGCACGTTAATCAACACTTAGTTAATAATCCAATCATCTATAACCACATCATTAGTTTGCAAATTTGGTTTAAAAAATTTGACCTCCCTAACATTACTCTTAATTTAAAAATTTAGTCTACTTAACACTATCATATATCTAACATATACTTGCAACTTAAAGATAAGTTGTTGGTCATAGTTTAGCCGCCTCTAGCTAGCTTTATATAGGTTCATTTGTTTTAGCTAGCCACAAGTTCAACCCTAGATACCCCATCATGGAGAAGTATCAAATGTTCTTTCCTTGCACCTCATCAGCTAATTACCCAAACCCTAATTCCACAAATATAGATCATCATCACCGGGTGGGAAGCTCTCACGTTTACACGAATAACTTTGATGGGCGTGTTGATCAAACTTCAGATGCATTTTTGGGGTTGAAATCGACGATGACGACAACAGAAAACCACGTTGGATCATCGTCAGATGAAGTATTAGTTCATAAAGATGGTCATCCGTACCAACAATATTATCAGCAGCATTATCCGAGTGCAAATGCAGGCATGAGTAATGTTATTGTTGGAGCTGATCACAGCAGCGTCGATCCTCATCGGGCCAATAATAATGATTCAGGGAAAAAGAAAAAGGGGGAGAAGAAGATGAAAAAGCCGAAATATGCTTTTCAAACAAGAAGTCAGGTCGATATACTTGACGATGGCTACCGGTGGAGAAAATACGGCCAAAAAGCTGTGAAAGCCAACAAGTTTCCCAGGTGTATATATATACATATAGCTATATATTTTTACCTAGATACCTTCATTATATTTTTGCTTCTTCATCTTTCTAGCTATATGACCAGTGAATTTTTTCATCATGCTTTGGTGTATAACATAAATCGTGACAAAGAAAAGTTAAATTTATTTTCTTTATATATTGTATAGTCAATCAAAGAATCGAAAGAAATAATGAGTCTATAAACTCGGTGCCTACCATGCTTTAGTGCATAGTTAAATACTCATGATCCGTACTTGTGCATTTGATGCTTCATTTAGTTTTCTTACTGCGATTTTGATCCATGTGTTTCGGATTTGTTTTGTTTGTGGCGCATATATTAGTACAAGCTAGCTAGTAGATTCCACGGTCCACCATACATAATCCTTTAATCCTTAAGACATGCTTAATACGTGTGGCTTTTCCGAATAAACCAATATCCTAACTTGATTTTCCACTAAGAAATGTATCGGGCTTTGGGGGAAGCAAAAATGGGTGATATCTCTCCTTTATTTACTCTAGTTTTCACATTTTGCAATACCAAATCAAAATTGAAAATAGTTATTAACCAAATATTTGTTTTACAATTTTCTTTCTAAATGTAAATTAAAAACAAAAATTGAAATGATTAGCACAACATTTCTCACATTACTAGCCCAACACGTGATTTTTATCAAAAAATATCTCAGTACAATTAAAAGTGAAGCTATATGTAATTCATTCAGATTTATGATATATGAGATCTAGCTAGGGTTTGGTGTTCCTAATTAACTGGGAGCAAATTAAAACCTTTGATTCATGCACAGTGTTCCTAAGAAATATGTAAATATTAGGATTGCGTACCTATTGATCCATGCAAAGTTTTTCTAAGATATACAAGTTGTGTGTAATATTATATCTGAGATGTACATGTCATGGCTCATTACTATATGCTAGAACTCCAAGTTTTCCTAAGAAGGATTACATATTCAGTCTATTAATTAATAGATTTGCTTCTGTTCAATCTTCTGGGAACTGCACCAGGTAGTAGTGTAAGATCATCATTTCAAATTCCAATGCCTAAAGAATAATGCATGTTCCAAACTGATATTTATCTTTCAAAGTGAATCATATGATTACGCATATGCGTGCATGCTTGCTTTGTATTTGTATGATATGTCCTGATGGATATGGAATAACACTGCTGGATCTTGCTAAATAATTTGCAGAAGCTACTACCGATGCACGTATGAAGGGTGCAATGTTAAAAAGCAAGTCCAACGCCTAAGCAAGGACGAAGGCGTTGTGGTGACCACTTACGAAGGAATGCACACCCATCCCATCGACAAGCCTTCCGACAATTTTGAGCGTATCTTGAATCAGATGCAAATTTACACCCCCTTCTGAAGTTATAACTAAGTATCATTCATTCAGTTTACATAACTACATATATCTATTGAAATATTTATGCTTGCTTTTGTAAAATAAATTGAAGTACTCATCAATATTATTATGGAGATTTTGTGACATATATCTTAATTGATTAGGCGGTGGCCAGTGGATCTATTGACTGATATAGTTTAAGCTAATTTATCAAGTGCATGCAGGTTTATATCAATTATATTTTTTTATATAGAGCTGTTCTGTTCAATTCAATTAGTCAGGGAAAATGACCAACGTCTGCTCTTTAGTTCAGTTTTATCGTTTTTCTTTTGTTCTCAATCACATATTCATGAATATGTCAATTAGTTTGGCAATTTTCTGTTCAATCTGATCTCAGTAGGTTTCGTTTTGAATTAGGGAGATGTCCCTAGCATCTCACGTGACATATCTGTCTCAGTAGCAAATTTGCTACCGATTGACTATAACGTATATAATTCTTGGGTTTGTAGTTAAAATAATTAGAGAGTATTTACGTTAATATTCAAAGTCTTAAATTTAATTACTTCCTGTAGCATTATCGTTTGTATCGAAATAAGAAAAAAAAAATACAACGATTCTCTTAAAAAAATCGAAATGAGAAAAAAAAATAATACAACGATTCTCTTAAAAAAAACTAGGGACCAGATTGATGATTTTCCATTCTGCACGACAAAATTGTCCATTTATAGGTCTGGGAGGGAAAGCCCATTATCCATTTAGGAACCTCATGGCTTTATTCGGATTATAGCCCAATATTAAGCTTTTAATTTCTACTTTTATTTTCAAATAGTTTTACGTATGCTGCTTCCTGCTTGATAAACAGGTGGACTTTGTACTTTCATTCAATAAATCAATTGAAAATAGTGAAACCTTTGTTGTCTTCTTCCCACCAAAATTCACGCAAAATCTGTGTGTGATTATGTGTTTACTTGTTACAATCTCGTATTTTTATATTAACAATGTTTAGTTATTCAAAAATAAGTATAAAATTTAAAATTCATGTTTAAATCATAAATCTTTGTGCTGATGATCAGAAGAACCATTCATATCAAATCATCTTTATAAAGTGATTTATAATAGGAACAACTAATTATGATCATAAACATGAAGTTTTATAAATTGACAATGAACAATTTTGAATATAAACTCCTACTTATCTTTTGAATAGCCAAGTGTTATCCTTTCATATTTGTTGCTGTTTTTGTAAAATAATATGTGTTTTGAAACCAAGTGTTGTGATCCTTTAGCAAAATCCTTATTGTTTTGTTTTAGTTCCATCACCTTATTACAACGAACGAGATTTTAAATTCGTCGACTCCTTCAAGGCATCAAGCAGGTGTAGTAATACAAATTTTAAGCTATTGCAGGACGATTCTTCACACTAACGGGAATATATAGAGAGAGAGCATTAGTGTGACGACCCGTCCCGAATTAATATATATATTTATCCTCAGATGTGTGGAATTGATGATTATACCCTCGAGTCGTAGTGATGTGGATGTACGTTTATAGTTTTAAATTTTTTTTTAGCAGACGTGAGTAAATTATACGTGACATCACGAGAGAGTTGACGCGAGTTAGGGCCGAATTGGGTTCGTAACAAAAATGTTACGAATAAACGATTGTGTAGTTGAGCTAAGGAAATGGACCAATCATCATATCTCCTACTTTCTTGGGTCCAATTAGAATTGTGGGTTTGTTTTGATTTAGATTGTTAGCCCTAAACCTTATGGCCCAATCAGGGCCCTACTCTTTTATTTCTGCCCAATCCCGTAACACACACATACACCCACACATACAAACTTTCTCTCCTTCTTCTTTCTTCTCGACTCTTCTCCCTTGTCTGTACAATCCGAGCCTTCAACTCTCAAACACCATTCAAACTTCACCGATCGAGCTTGAGCTTTGCACCAACGTGTTTTTGGTGACTTCACGAACCCATCCGTACCATTGGATCAAAGAATGAACCACGGGAGCCTGAGAACCTAAGAGCTCCGACGTGGTGCTCTATTGCTCCGTCGTGATTGTGGTTATTTCATGAAGTTTTAAAGCTTAAGGGAGTCTTAAAACTACTTCATAGAGACCTGGGAACAAATTTTGGGAGGATTTGGATGTCGAGATAGGTCAGTTCCACGAGTTGCAGACTTAGCCGAAATATCGAAGGATTTTCCGACCACTTTTCGTCGGTTTTAGGACCTCTAAGAGGTAAGATCATGTTCTACTAGTTCAGGGCTTCAAATTGATATAAAACTTGTGGAATTTGGTTGAAAAACGAAGAAGATATTGAAGTTTTACTATTTTCCAGTTTCCGGTGATGCAACGATGGCAGGCGCTGGATTCTGACGAACCATCGGATAAGGAAGGAAAATATTCTGTCAACTTTGACGGAATATACTAACGGCGTCAGGTAAAAGTTATTGATATATGCTACTATTTAACGGAATATTCCTTAACGGCGTTAAAGATTCCGTCCGTGTGCCAAGCACGTGCCTGCGAGTGGCCGGCGCTTGAGGGCACGTGGAACGTCGGAAAATTATTCTAAAAATTTGGGGATGCTCATGGTGTTGAGTAGGCCACGATGATATATTCAAACACTCCAATTGAGCAACGTATGAGAAGTAATTATACGATTTTGACTATGTGCTTAAATTAATGTTAAATTAGTGGTTTCACATATAGGCGAGACGTTCACGGAGGACGAGCGTAGCCAGGCGAGACTTGAGGGTTACGACTCAGCTACATACCAGTGAGTGGGCTTTTTGTTATATATATATAACGTATATATGATTTACATTTTCCCATAAATGGTTTTAAAAGAAATTATGTTTTAAATGCCATGTCGATTTCATTATATTTTAGTATATGCATATTATTGCATGGTGCTGCGGACGCACAGGTAAGCTTCAGGTGAGTACATATTGATGATAGCGATTGTAGTGTATATGATTATGTTGAGATACATTTAGTGTTCATTATCCTGCACCCCGGTGTTAGTGTTCTGCCTGAGGCCAGGGCTTAGCCTTCACGTGATTGTTCACCTCTCGCACCATACGCTCACCTTGGATCCAAGACAGGTGCCAGCCTGTCGTACAGACCACCTTAGGTGGTTCCGACTCGTAGGTGACTTGCGATACTTCGCACAACCTTCATATGATCGTAGCACTTGAGCGTATTTATTTGCAACTAGCCTGTCGTACATACCACATTAGGTGGTTCCGACTCGTGTGCAGGATTTGGTAGATGAACTATAGGTTCATCCATACAAGTGACTTCAGTTGACATATCACTTTATATTGATTTATTTCACCTGACTTACTTATTTCATTGCTGAGATACTTGACATTGCATACACTTGGTTTTCACTACTCTTGAGCAAGATTTCTATATACATATGTATTATTATTTTCTAGGAAGATTATATGGGTTTCACGATGAGGGGTTATATTATTTTTGGAAAGAGAAATGGTTTCAAAAAGCTTTGTTTTTTCCCACTCACATTTTCTGTTTTTGAGCCCCAGCAGATTCTAGTTATAATTCGTGTTGGTGGCTCATGAGGACTCTACGACGGTTCTAACAGACATCCATCAATGTAGGGTTTTCTTTCATATCTTGTATAATTAGTATTTAGCCCACTGGATTGCACTTTGGTACCTACGCTTTGATTATGTATATCTACACTCTAATACTTCCACTCACATTTATATACTTACCTGGTGTAGAGTAGCTAGTTCGGTTTTTATTTACCCACATTATCTTATCACCTTCACTTCCGCATGGCGCACATGGCTACGTCACCCTCCCGTGACTGCCAGCATGTCTCGATTTAGGTCAGGGTATGTCAATTAGTCTCATTTTCTTATTTACTTAAATTCATGATTCCTGACTCTTGAATTTAATATTAAAAATTGAAATTATAAACACTAAAAACACATCTATATCGTTTAATATCAAATCTAATGGTTATATATACACACACACATACATATATTTACTTGAACTATATATTTATTAACATCACTGTAATGCTAGGAAAATTACTGTAGGAGCATAAGATTTAAGGGAGATTCTAATTAATCTTCCGTTGTATATATCTTTGTGATTATTTCAAACGTAACCAAAGAAAAATACTTAAAACATACACGACGGATTCTCAAGACAAAAAACTTTTTTATTTTTTCTAATGACGGTTGACAAATATTTGTATAATCGACCTGTGGTTGTCTTTAATTAATCACTAATTAATCAATTGACCCACCACCAAACCAGGAATATGAAATTATGAATGGATGAAAGAAAAAAATGAGTCCGACTCCTAATAGCACCCAAGCATTATCCTAATACTAGTGGTGGGCCCCATTCCATAAAAAAGATTGAATTAAAGCTGTGGAAGTGACCACTGGGCAATGACTTTCATCACTAGTAATTAGTTTAATTAAGTGTTTAAGTACTCATTCTTATCTTGATGAATTGGATAACCTAATTCCTAAGCGGCCATTAACATTTTTTTTTAATAGGAATTTTATTGATATGAAAAAAAATTACACCTAATTATTAGGGTAACATATATCTTACTTCTCATATAATAAGAAAATTAAAATACAAAAAATAAGAGACATAAATCTTATCCTTTAAAAAAAAATACAAAAAAGTAAAAGACATAAACTTTTTTTTTTCGTTTTTTTGGGTACAAAAGACATAAACTTTACTTCTCTTTGAAAAGAAAAGTGGAAATCAAATGGAGCCTGGTCATACTCGTGGGACATGCATAGATGCTGAAATTCTTATGATTATAATATGGATGCTGATGTTTTATTTTCTGGGTTTGCGAGCCTACCACTAACCAGCACGGATATTATCCTAATTTTCATTAACCAGTAGTATATGTGTGCCATTTTATAACAAAAAAAAACTAATTTAATTTTCGAGTAAAACCACACGCTTGTATGATTTACAGAGAAATGTTGCTTAGACACATAATATAACATTGTTGATACACACCCGCTAATACACGTGTGTCTCATATCTAACGTGTTTAATTCTACAAGTATAAAAAGCATTATTAAATTTTAATTTGAATACAAGTTTTCAATAATAGATTTTTCGATATACTGGTAACACAATCTTATATATAATTATATCGTTCACTCATATCATAAAACGATATGTCACATAACAAGTGTTTGAGTACACAGAACTTTTTAGTTTTCGAGGGAATTTCACATTAGTAACACTATTCTATTCTCCATGTTGATCATTAAAAATTAGCCAATGTACTGAAAAGCAATAAGATACTGTCTCTTTCGCTACCATTCCTTTCCCTCTAATTATCTTCAATATTATACTACTTTTGTTCGTTAAACTATGTATTTATTTGCACTCCTAAAATTTAAAAAAGCTTCAAACTGGGCCGATAAACAACGGACAAACAGAAAAATAGAAGCAAAAACAAGCCAAAAACTCTCTGCCTCAGCTGGTCCTCCCTTGATTTTTTGGGTCTGGTGTGGTCCTCCTTTGATTTATCTGCTCTATTTCTAGTGTTTAAACAATAAAAGTCGGTAATTATGGGGAAATTTATAATTTATGTTCTCTCTGAGTCTTTTAGTGGAGGGGATTAAATTTATATAATTCCAACCTGGGTTTTTCACTTTGCAACGAATCCTTTGACCCTCCTTGTATTGGAGGGAGCAGAATAATCATAGTTCATTAGCGCTAAAGTATCCCCAAAACTCAACCCAATTTCTTGGAATTTAATTCCTCTGATTTTTTTTTTCCGGCAGATCAGAGCAGCAATGGAGTGGGACTTCAAGGACAGCGACCTTGATGCTCTGGTGGGGTCCAGCATCTCACAACCCCAGATGAAGAATCGACCAGCTGAATCTCTAGGATTGGAATTCAAGAAATTGCAGGAGGATTCAATAAAGCTCTCATCGTCGAGAAGGATTAATGGCAGTAAGAATGGAAGTGATCATCTGAAAGTTCTATGCTTGGTCGACGATTGCAGGGCGGACCTCAGCCGTTGTCGGGAATATCATCGGCGGCACAGAGTCTGCGAGCTCCACTCCAAGACCCCTGTTGTCGTCGTAAAGGGAGAACAGAAACGATTCTGCCAGCAGTGCAGCAGGTGCATATATATATTATCAGTTCACCATGCTTAATTAATTGTTTTTTGTAAAAAATACAATCTAATTGTTTTATTTAAATTTGATAGCAAGGGTATGTTTTAGATTACTTTTGTCATGGGTAAAAGCAAATTTTTAAAATTTAAAAACCCAACTACATGGGAATTTTTTTTTGAAAACTCTGACTGCATGTGAGGAAAAAATTAAAAGCTGTCGTAGACATACTTTCTGGAAAAGTATTGGATTTTTAATAAAAGTTTCTACATGTTTGTAACAATGACACTTATATAGAAGTTTTTAAGAAAAGCAGTCTCAAACGAGAATAATTCATTGAGTGAGGTTCAAGGCTTGAAGCTAGCTATGTGATGAGGTATCTTTCTAAAATGAATTCTCGTATGCCTTTTCATTGTTTTATATATATTGTCTGCTAGGTTTTTTGGAAAATTGACTAAGAAAGAAGCTACCTTCGTTTTCAGTTTGAGTCACAATATTTAGATGTGATTGTAGAGTCCATTCTCTGGTGGAGTTTGACGATGGGAAGAAGAGCTGCAGAAAACGTCTCAATGGACACAACCAGCGCCGGCGGAAACCTAAACCGGAATCCTTCTATTTCAGTTCCCACAACTTCTTCCCCACCTACAAGGGTATGGAGTCCATGCACCAAATCACTTGAATTGTTTAATTAGGACTAGTTAACTATGTTTTTTTGGCTGTCTTCAGTTTTGATAGATACTTTCAGAATTGGATTTATTTTGCTAAATTGTGATTAACTCTTGGTTTAGAACAAAAGGGAATTGAGACTTGAGAGAACTGACACACCGTTCTTATAACAGAACAGATTATTGGCATCATTTATCGACAAGTTATCGATACGATATCCACTGAGACATTGTGCACACAGAATCGTTATTTTTTTCATTCATTTGGTAATCATTATTAATGATCATTGCCTCGTGGGATTGTTATTTATGCCTCTCTATTTCTTAACTAACATTCAGGTACGAGAATCCTGCAATTTAGTAATCCACAAGTATGTGCAACAACTAATTTGAGATGTATGTGGCCTGTGGAGGATAAAAAAGGAGCAGAATCCATGCATTCCAACCGCCACCACCAGTGGCTGCGTGCTACTGACGAGCCAAAGCCTCCCAATTCCTTCAACGGAGCAGGACACGAACCTTTTATTTTCTTGCAAGCAAGTGACCCTAAAGCCGCTGCAGGCAACCGAGCAGCCCCTCAAGCTTTCACGTGCCAGCAGCAGCCGCTTCCAATAACTGCTGCTGCTGGCTCGCCAAAAAGCACAAGGGGTTGTGCTCTCTATCTTCTGTCATCACATCCAACACAAAATCCAGTTACTGGCCTAAACCACTTGGCTCGGTCCACTGTCACCACTACTCATCCAGGTCAGATCCTCGACCCGATACTTCAGATGAACCGCGGTTTCTCTGAATTCTCATGCTCACATGATGAGGAGGACCGGACTGTAATTCCAGAAATGATGTTTCTTCCGGGGCCTGATGGCTTTTCGAACAACTGAGTGCAAATGCTTCCAATTTTACTGGAGTAGCTTGTGTTTTTGGTACTTTACTAGTTTCTCTGATGTTGATTAATAATCTGGGAGAAGTCAACTGTAGAAGACTCCCAACCATTTGATAGCTTCGAAGTATTTGTGTTTTGTGGAAACAAAAAATTATTTGCTTTGAATTATTTGTGTTTTATGGAAACGAAATTTTTTGTTTCTTCCATTTGATTTCCAAACGAGGAGATGAAAAGTTAGTTTGATTTGTGCTTGATTACATACATATGTAAATCAAACTTTGTGGAGTGAAGGTTGATGATATTTGGAATTTTCGACGTACTCCTTTTCTCTAACCCGAGCAGAATAGCATATTTATTCCTTGAATGTGACCACACTCTTTAATATGAACACCGTGTTTATTTCTAGAATTTAAATTGAATAAATCAAAAGAAAATCAAATGAAGAAAATAAAGAGCGTCAAAAAAGCAAAAATGTAGTGCCGAAGTTATATTCCCATGATATCCCACTACGGTTTCCTCTCTTGTTATGGAAAAGCAATATCATCCCATGGTTGAGGCAGGAATTCAAAGAGTTATTGACTTCAAACTAAGCAATCATCTTGAATGACGTCTGAAAAGCAATTGCTGCCAAACGATCCCAACTATAGTCAAATTAATCATTACAAAAGAGCGTGGTAACATTTTTGCTGTGGCCTTTTTCCTCTGTGGAATACATTGTGTTTCAACATGGGATGTGATATCCACACATCATTTTTTACTTCTTTCATACCCTTTTAATTTTTGGCCGTTGGATTAGATGAATTGAAGAATATCAAATGACATAAATTAATAAGGTGTGTGTAATAAGTAAGGGGTATGTGGATAGCACACCCCTTTCAACATTTTCATTACAAAAGGCCGAAAACTAAGGGAAAAGGGAGAAAGCCCAAAACTTTGACAAAATGCACTCTCCTTTAGTCAGCTTACATAGAGGGAAATTTAGTGTTGTCCAATTTGAGTAATTCTCACACTGGTAAGTGTTGTGCCTTGGCCTGTTGTTTGTGCGGAATCGAGATTTAGATTACAACCTCACAAAATCATTCACAGTTGTATAGAATAAAATACAATAACTAAAGACATCGAGAAATTTACGAAGTTTGGAAAAAACCTACCTACGTCTCCAGAGAGATATTGCTCTTCACTATGGTACCGTTTGGTACGCAGACGGGACGGAACAGGACGGGACGGGACGGGATGAGACGGGATGGAACAGAACGAAATAGAGGTTCGTGTTATGTTTGGTATGCATATGACGGAACGGTTCAGATTTCGTGTTAAATGACTAACTTAGCCTTGTTTGTACACCTTCTTCCCTCCGACCCACCAAACTGTTTCACTCTCTCTCCCCAACCTCCCTCTCCAAATCAGGCGACTCCGTCCTAATCTAATGGTCCGGCATCGACTCGCCCTCCCGACTCGACTGGCTCAGCATCTACTCGCCCCCTTCCTCCCACCACGACAACTTTATAGACTATAAAGTTCCTCTCATCCGCCCCCATATGGAAATCTGGGTCGGGCTCCATTTCTCTCCCTCTGGTCAATCTTTAATTGAACTACTCCTTCTGGATTTTCCGCTAGAACGAGTCCGAGGTCGACCCCAACCACCTCGACCAGGACCACAACCCCCTCCCCGGCATCGCCCACCTGCTCGCCACCTCAGATGACGAGCTTAGCTTCGAATCGGGTCGTGTTCCGGATCAGATCCACCTCGCTTACACGGACGAAGATGACGAGATGCGGGTCATGTTCCTGACGCCAGACAGCGCCGTAGAAGAAGAGGGTTTGTTATGGTGACGTTGTCGTCGTCGGATGGGTTTGCTGGGATTGGGTTAGCAGTTGGGTTACTGGGTTTGTGGTGGAGGAAGATGAGGGCTACGGGAGAGACAAGGGTAGAAGAGAGAGAGGTTACGGGAGAGAAAGAGAGGTAGACAATGTAATTAATGAAAAATAAGATGGGTATTGTTGTAAAAAAAATATATAATTTTGTGTCCCACGGGATGGAAATACCCGTTCCAGTAGGGAGGGGGAACCAAAATCTAACCCATTTTCGTTCCGTGGGACGCGCGTTCCACGTAATTTTAGCGCACCAAACGTGGGACGGAACGCGTCCGTCCCACTCTGTTCCGTCTCATCCCACGTACCAAACGCACCCATGAGAATAACAGTACAAGTTACACATGAGTAAAATCGACATAATCCAATCCCAAATCTCTTGTACACCTACTCACATAATTTTTTCAAGAACCTCACTCTACCACAAGAGTTCTTTCACTAGAAGATCTTTTCACTCTAGTTCTCTTGATTTTCTCTCAACCCATGTTCAACCTTTCCCATGGGAGAGCCGAATGCTCTCCACCTTGGATAATTCTCTGATGCTTACCCTGTCACTCGGCAAGCCTAATGCACAAATATTGCATGCTAGTTATAGGCATTGTTGGAAGTTTTGAGACTCTTGTCCCACATTGGGAAAAACAAGATTCCCAATGGTCTTTATATAGATTTAATGTTTTAGTCTAGTAATTACAACCTGGGCCATTTGGAAATGGATTGAAGGCTTGGGCCTTATGGTTGTGTGGATTATGCTTGTATAATATAGCCTAAATACAATTGATATTAATTAATCAAGACAAGGGCCTTGGGGCCTTGGAATTTAAAATTAATCTGATTCATTAATTTTAATTTTCGGATTAAGTTTTAATTAATTTATTAATTAAAAACATTTTGATTAAAAGACACAGCTCTTAGAAAGAGTTGTGTACCTTCAAATACACTGAACAGGTATTTGAAAGGGTGTGAAACAGCCTATATATATCTGCAATCACAATTTCCAAATGGATCATCTTTTCTTGCTCTTTCCTTCTGTACGAATTTTCGAGAGAGTAAACACACAAAAAGTAAATTCGCTAGAGTTCTAGAATCCAGTGTGGATTGTAGAATTAGGTAGTTGAATCCTGATCAAGCAGACGTTATAGAACCACAAGCACAGGAGTGGGACGAAAATATTGTTCAAATGACATAGCTTTTACGCTAGCCTCTACCTTTTATAATCAAGTTAGTAACATTAATTTCTGTATTTATTGTGTAATTTTCGTTTTGTATAGCAAATATATTTTGGTTAATAAAATATTAGAATTATTGTTATTTTTGTTTATTTTTGAATTGTTCTCCAATAATCTTCGAACAATATGGAACAATCAGGAACTAAACCTCATTATGAGAAGCCTGAGAAATTTAAGGGCGGAGATTTCAAAAGATGGCAGCAGAAGATGTTGTTTTATTTGACAACACTGAACTTGGCTAATGTTTTGCGTGAAACTGAGCCTACTGCAGATGGAGAAAATATATTTTCTGCAGAAACTTTAACGGCCATTGATGCCTGGAAACATAATGATTTCCTCTGCAGAAACTATATTCTCAATGCATTAGATGATTCGTTGTATGATGTCTATGTGGCATTCAAAACAGCCAAGGAACTTTGGGAATCACTTGAGAAAAAATATAAAACCGAGGATGCTGGTTCAAAGAAATTTGTCGTGGGCAAATTTTTGGACTACAAAATGGTGGATTCCAAGTCTGTTGTCTCTCAAACTGAAGATCTCCAGAAATCATCCATGACATTCATGTTGAAGGGATGGTAATCAATGAGTCTTTCCAAGTGGCGTCCATTATAGAAAAATTGCCACCTTCTTGGAAAGAATTCAAGAGTTATCTTAAGCACAAACGTAAAGCGATGACTGTTGAGGATCTCATTGTAAGGCTGAGAATTGAGGAAGATAATAGAAAGAATGAAAAGGGTATGGTTTTGAGTATGAAAGCCAAGACGAATGTTGTTGAAGGAAGTTCATCAAAGCAAAGGTCGAAATTCCAGAAAACTAAGAAGAAGGAAAGCCACTTTATCCCTGGTGCGAAAGGCAAAGACTTCAAGAAAATCAAGGGAAGTTGCTGGGTTTGTGGAAAGCAAGGCCATAGGGCTCAAGAATGTCGCCATCGAAGGGATCAAGGTCCTGGAAATCAAGGCAACAACAACCGCGCAAACCTGATTGAAAACAATGTGGATGCACTGGCTGTAATGATTTCTGAAATCAACCTTGTATCTGACCACGCTGATTGGTGGATAGATACCGGTGCAACTGGCCATGTATGTGGTGACAGAAATATGTTCTCTTCGTACCAGAAAATCGAGGGAAACGAACAGCTGTTTATGGGAAATGCATCCGCATCTGTTGTGGCTGAAATAGGGAAGTATGTTCTGAATTCCACTTCTGGAAAGGAATTAACCCTTCTTGACGTGCTGCATGTCCCCGATAAATGGAAGAATCTTGTTTCTGGTCCTATCCTTGGTAATAAGGGATTCAAACTAGTTTTTGAGTCCAATAAGTTTGTATATACTAAAGGGGGAATGTTTGTAAGGAAGGGTTACCTTGCTGATAGATTATTCAAACTAAATGTACTTGCTAATGCTATGAATGAAATAAATAATGTTTCTGCTTATATTGTTAATTCGTCTAATTTATGGCACTCTATGTTAGGACATGTAAATTTTCATTCTCTTTTTAGAATGCATAATTTAGGTTTGATGCCCAAAATTGATTATCTAGATAATGTTAAATGTGAAACTTGTATAGAATCGAAATTTGCAAGTCAAAGCTTTAAATCAGTGCATGAAAAATCCAATAATTTGTTAAATTTAATTCATAGTGACTTGTGTGATTTTAGATCATATCCAACTCGTGGTGGAAAGAACTATTATGTAACATTTATAGATGATTTCAGTAGGTATTGTTATGTTTATTTACTTCATAGCAAATATGAGACCTTGGATATGTTTAAGACATATAAGGCAGAAGTTGAAAATCATACATGGGAATTAGTCGATTTGCCCCTGGCAATAAGCCAATTGGGTACAAATGGATCTTTAAGAAGAAATTAAAACCAAATGGTACAATTGACAAATATAAGGCTCGTTTGGTAGCTAAAGGATACCGTAAAAAACATGGTTTGGATTTCTTTGATACATACTCACCTGTAACGAGAATTACTTCAATAAGACTATTGATTGCTATAGCTGCACTCCATAACATGGAAATACATCAAATGGATGTAAAGACTGCGTTCTTAAATGGAGACTTAGATGAGGAAATATATATGGAACAACCCGAGGGGTTTGTAGTTAAAGGTAAAGAACACAAAGTGTGTAAACTTGTGAAATCACTATATGGGCTTAAACAAGCTCCAACGCAATGGCATGAAAAATTTGACCATGTTATGATCACACACGGTTTTAAGATAAATGAGTGTGATAAGTGTGTCTACACAAAAACTCAAAATAATGCTTGCGTTATGTTGTGTTTATATGTAGATGATATGCTTATAATGGGAATTAACAAAGAGATAAAAAAATTGGACCAAGAAGATATTGAAATCAAAATTCGATATGAAAGATCTTGGACTAGCTGATGTGATTCTTGGTGTAAAAATAAAAAGAAACCAAGAAGGATATATTTTTACTCAGTCCCATTATATAGAAGCTACACTTAGGAAATATGGTCATTTGGAAAGTAAAGATGCAATTACTCCTTTTGATGCCAATAGCAAACTTAAGAAAAATAAAGGTGATGCTATATCTCAACGTGAATACTCACAAGTTATTGGAAGCCTTATGTACATTATGAACTGTACAAGGCCTGATATAGCATACTCCGTAAGTAGACTGCGTAGATAGACATGCAATTATGGGCATGATCATTGGGAAGCTTTAATTCGAGTTTTGAGATACTTAAAGCATACAATGAATTATGGATTGCATTATACGAGGTATCCTCCTGTGCTTGAAGGATTTACTGATGCGAATTGGATATCGGATAGTACTGATACGAAATCCACAAGTGGATATGTATTTACTTTGGGAGGAGCAGCAATATCTTGGAAATCTTCCAAACAAACATGCATAGCCCGATCAACTATGGAATCGGAATTTATAGCTCTAGATATGGCTGGAGGAGAAGCTGAGTGGCTAAGAGATTTTTTGGAAGATGTTCCCATATGGCCTAAACCTGCAACGGCAATATGTATACACTGTGATAGTTTAGCTGCACAATATCGAGCTAAAAATAGTGTATACAATGGGAAGTCTAGACAAATTAGACGAAGGCATAATACAATAAAGCAATGGTTCTCTAGTGGTGTAATTTCTATTGACTATGTTAAGTCAAAAGATAATATTGCGGATCCGCTTACTAAAGGCTTATCTAGAGAGCAAGTTAAGCATACATCGAGGGGAATGGGTTTAAGGCCAATAGAGTAAAATGAAATTGCTAAACGGAAGCCTAAACTTAGTTGATTGGAGATCCCATGGTCTAGGTTTAATAGGCAAACTGGTTTGGCTAGATTCAAGAAGAAACACACTTACATACCCATTCCTATGATGGAAGAAGTGTGGTGACTGCTGATGGTATATGATACATTAGTTTAATGATATTGGTACTTGTAAATCAAGTAGAATAGTAGCAGCCTATTCATAATCAATATCACCTATATGATAGTAAATGTGGGGTCGCATTTATGAGAATTACATGACTACATTCTCTAAAGCTCTCATGAATCTAGGATTTGTTCAGGACCAAAATGAACACAAACGTATGATTTTGCGATGTGTTGGTGTGACATATGTTTTGCTTATTGTCTTGGTTTACTGCGGAGATGAACAGTTCAAGATTTTATATTCACTGCGTCCTCTAGTAAATCCGATAAGTATATACTAAGGTAGGTTTAAGTCCAAAAGACACATTTCCCGATGTATGTCACATCCATTGTCTACTCTTGTGTCTCAGTTTCTCTATGACCAAATAGTTGTCTCAAAATGTGGGGTATTGTTGGAAGTTTTGAGACTCTTGTCCCACATTGGGGAAAACAAGATTCCCAAGGGCCTTTATATAGATTTAATGCTTAGTCTAGTAATTACAACATAGGCCATTTGGAAATGGATTGAAGGCTTGGGCCTTATGGTTGTGTGGATTAAGCTTGTATAATATAGCATAAATACAATTAATATTAATTAATCAAGACAAGGGCCTTGGGGCCTTGGAATTTAAAATTAATCTGATTCATTAATTTTAATTTTCGGATTAAGTTTTTAATTAATTTATTAATTAAAAACATTTTGATTAAAAGACACAGCTCTTAGAAAGAGTTGTGTACCTTCAAATACACTGAACAAGTATTTGAAAGGGTGTGAAACATCCTATATATTTGCAATCACAGTTTCCAAATGGATTATCTTTTCTTGCTCTTTCTTTCTGTACGAATTTTCTAGAGAGTAAACACACAAAAAGCAAATTCGCTAGAGTTCTAGAATCCAGTGCGGATTGTAGAATTAGGTAGTTGAATCCTGGTCGAGCAAATGTTATAGAACCACAAGCACATGAGTGGGACGAAAATACTGTTCGAAGGACATAGCTTTTACGCTAGCCTCTACCTTCTGTAATCAAATTAGTAACATTAATTTCTGTATTTATTGTGTAATTTTCTTTTTGTATAGCAAGTATATTTTGGTTAATAAAATATTAGAATTTCTGTTATTTTTGTTTATTTCTGAATTGTTCTCCAACAGGCATAAACTAACAACTATGCCAACAATCAAGACAAAAAAGTCTTGAGTTCACATGGCATATTCAACACCTAGCCTACCTAGCATGCAACCCTTTTCTCTCTTTGCTATGTAATGCATAGAAGAGAAAGCATGCACAATTGCATGCAACAGACTTTGCACCCCACAAAGTCAAGACATGCTTCCAACTTTCTTTGTGGTAGTGATAATGTCTTTTCTTGAACGAAGACTTCCTTGCCACAACTGATAGCGTTCACATGGTCTTCACTTGTTGTCAACACAACTCATAATTACTCACGAGTGTATGAGCCAAACACAAACTGTTCGTGGCAGGAATTTCCGTCGGGGATGTTTCCTGGCCGACAAGCACACAGCTCCCCTGGAGGTTGGCGCCGGTTGAGGGCTGCTGTCGGGCTTCTGCTTCGCTGTCGGGCGTTGTCGGGCAAGTCTCGTCGGGCAAGGCTGAAAGAGAAGGACAACGTTAACTTTGAGAGGTGCCTTTGTGGGGCCTTAGGTGTAGGCCTTGAGGCTCACAATCAAGGTTAACATTTAGGTGCTCAGGCGTGCCACTGCCATCTTTAGCATGGCAGATGTAAAATAGCAGTCGTGCTTTAGTTGTATGTATGTATGTATCTAAGAAACCGTGTTAGTTATAACAAGTGCCTTTGTGGGGCCTTAGGTGTAGGCCTTGAGGCTTCCCATAAATAACTAAACTAGTGCTCGAACGCATCATATTCATTCTCGTGATTGTAGGAGTTTTCTAACTATTATACTTCTGATTACCCGAATCCAAGAAGTAGGATGAACCCAAATATGTGCCTTTGTGGGGCCTTAGGTGTAGGCCTTGAGGCTTCCCATCAGAGTTCATTCTTATAATTAGACTCTTTAGGTCGCTGAATGGAATGAATCCAAATGGATGCCTTTGTGGGGCCTTAGGTGTAGGCCTTGAGGCTTTCCATTAGAATCCATCCATGCTCAAGCGTTCTATGATAATCATGGCATAATAGAAAGAAAACTAGAAGGTAGGTTGATTACTTGCGCCCCAAGTAACTTCGGACTTCTCGTTTATCAAGGACTGTCGTGGATGGGTTAAGTCCACATAAGGTTCTTTTTTATGCCTTGAGGCCAAGGACTTTTAACTGATCAGATTTACATGCCCGAGGGCTTAGAACTTGGATCTGGTTTGAACACTGACGATATATTCAAATCGGATTCAAGTACTGAGAAAGCCTCTTAATAATCATGTTGCTAGAAATAACTTGCATATAACTGGAAGTATACAACATATTGAAAAGACAAAACTAAAGCAAAGAAGGTCGGGCAAGGTTAAACCTTATCGGGTAAGGTTGCTCGTCTTGCAGGTCCCTATCTTTGTAGTTTTGTCAAAGGTCTGAAAGCTTAGAGGGGTAGAGAGAGAGAGATTACAAAAGATGAATCAATACTACAGCGAGGTTGAACAAGGTAGCAGAGCTATTACAAAAGGTTGAAGAGAGGGTTATCCCGAAAGGGATAGAGGTTTATCCCGAAAGGGATGAAGGCTGACTACAGCTTTGTTTTGAAGGCAAATCTGGCTTTGAGCAGAGTTTGTGCTTGCATTTGTTTGTTTGATTGAGTGTCCTTAATCCTTGATTTTCTTTCTTCTTATATAGACAACTCGACTTGGCCTTTGGTAGCAGCAGCTTTGCCCGAATGCGGTTTAAGGGTGATGACTCATCAGCTATTTTACATGTAATGCCACCATAAAGTACTTTATGGGCTGTGTAGCTGACCAGCCTACACCACTTGGCCTTTGGGTAGGTAAGCAAGTGGTCTTCATGAGCTGCATCAAGTCAGAAAAGGCCTTCTCCTGCCTTCTGGGCTTCGACTGGGCTTCGGCTATCTTCCCTTTCGGGCCTCCTTTTGGGCCAACTCCTTTCTTGAGCCCAAAGTTCAAGTTTTGATCCAAACACAAACACTGGTAAGGCCATTGTGAGTCCAGTAAAAATGATATTATATGGTTTTCATGCTTTGAGAAAGGTGCATTTTGAATAACATCGTGGTTGGTGGACACCCCTAATCAAGTTTTTTCTCGCTTCCATGCTAATATAGAAGATTTTGAGTAAATTAATATGAGATCCTATCTTGGGGACATTTCACGTTGTTATGGCCTTTGAATTGGGACAGTTGAATTCCTTAACGATTGAGAATTCCAAAAAGTGCAAAAGAAATATCTGTTGTCATGTTAAGGTAATCACTCATAAATTAGCTTAATTTATAAATTTTGGTTCAATTTCTTTAGAAATTTGTTTTTTGTTACAATCGGCTTCGAATTTTGAGACAACTACTGTAAAAATACTGTAAGTGGTGAATTAATATGATGGATACAGTATTTTTCTTCAACTTGCTGTAACCCAAGTTCAAAGTCTCTCATCACCGCTTTGAAAACCCACGAACACAAAAGTTGTGGATGCAACGCAATTACACCAATTTATCAGTTCCTGAATATATTTGATCACTTTACGCATAAAAAATTTTAAAATTCGAAACGAGAACATAGTAAGAGTCAAAGACTGGGAGGGAGGAAGGCCTTACATTATTAGTACGTAATTTTTCTTTTTGGAAGAAGAAGAGAAGATAGCAAAACAAAGCAAACATGGAAAATATACAAGAATTCCAGCAAGCACTGATAAATCAACTTGTATATAGAGAGGGAAAGGAATAGGAGACTTTTCAATCAGGTCGAAATAGAATATCTTATCCGCGAAATTAAAAGTTGAGAAATGTGGAAGCTTTTATCATAGAGAGCACATGTCTGAGTAAAGCAAAGCATCCCCATTTTACAAGTACCTTAACCACAGCTTGATCCATCATATCCTAAAGTATACATCATAAGATCAGATTCTCCTCTTTCTATTTCATTAACCTCCAAAATACAACTAATAGGAATGGGCGGAATCAGGATCTAGTGTGGGTTGGGGGAGGACGTAGGGGTCTTAGTGTGGCTTCGCCACTGTATATAGAGATAGTATATCTTTTTGTACATATATGGTGAATACATGGTCTTTACTACAATGCTCATATCTTTATTCTGATTTTGCTACAGTAGAACGAAATTCTTGCTAAGTAAGGGCTCGTATATATACAATTTATATTTGGGAATTTTAAGAAAAAAAACTCCTAGTTCACTTTAACGAAAAATCATATTTTTACACTAAAAAGTCAATCCTAGTACAATTCACTTTACCTTTTATTTTGTCTTTATTGTTAGAACTTAAAGTTTTCATACCCTTTTCATTAGTTTTCCTTTTATTTATCTTCATACTTCAGTACGTATTATTAAGATCGTGTGTGTGTATCATGTGTCTGAGTTTTAATTCTCTCTATTTGCTATATGAAAAGCAAAGAAATCTGAATCTCATCATATATCTGATGAAAGTGGATAGATCGAGGTGCTAGAGTACTTTGAAAAAGACACCGTTCTTATCCCACCAAATATATGCCCCCTGCAAGTTTGACAGCTTAGGTTTTTTTTTTCCCTTTTCTTTTTCATGAAATTATGCTTGCTCTTCACTTCTCTAGCACCATATGCCACGACCCAAGTACACAAACAAGAAGCATGAGATACTGTCTAGTGCCTGCTAGCTACCACTATATACTAATATACATATATTCTCTCCGTAAATCTGTGATGACGAGGACGATCGGTTGCACGATATTTTCCATGGTCAGTTTCTTGAAAATTGATCTGCAACACATGCACGATCGATCATTATTCTTTCGAGCACTTATTCTTTTTGGAGACGTACGTATAATCTATGTGGTTATCCTCATGGATCAAGCAACGAAAAGTTGATTAAAATACTTCTTTTTAAAACTTGGTGAATCATCAGGATATGCAAATTAATCATCTAATTAATACACTATCAAAAACATGTCCTTACATGGACTAATAGCCAGAGCCGGTCTAGAGATTTTTGAGGCCCGAGGCGACGCTAAAAAATATGCCTTAACTTCACATAAGAAAAATATTTATTTTCACATAAATGACATCGATAAAATTATATTTAGAAAAACATTTCGAACTCAATAATTTTGAAACACAGAAATACTAATTTATTTTGTATCAAGAGAAGGAAACCAAAAAACTCTTGGCTTCCAAGTAGATAAATGAGTTTTGTTTTTCATCTTAACTTTTAAAGTGTTTTTGTATAAATCGTGAGATGTTTTTTCTTATTTACTAACCTTGTCAATATGGGACTAAAAAAATAATAATGTTTTCGAGTCTTTAATTGATATGTATAAGTAATGAATGGGCACTAAATTAAACCTTATAATGACATGTCATATGATTTGTAAATTTGCTCTAAAAATTTGGTCTACGCATTACTGTTTGTTGAATATTAGACTTGAATTTGAATGAATATTTAAAAATAGCAACCCATATAGCTACTAGCTAGTAACTAAAAATAAATTAACAACCAAACAAAAATTTGTTAAAATTGAAAAGAATAAACACGCACATAGCATTTCAAACTTAGGACCTCTCGTTAATTTTAAACAAAAAAATTGTAAAAATTGAAAAGTAAATAAACACACGTGGTGTCTTGAACCCAAGACCTTCTCATTAATTTCAAATTACAAAACCACTACTTATAGTTAAATTCTTTTGTCATTAAACCAACCTTTTTAAAATTTATACTCTTATAAAAACATATATAAACTGAATAATTTTGGTGCCCCTAATTTTTTTGGGTCCTGGACGGTCGCCCTGCCTGCAATGGGCCTGGGCCGGTCCTGCTAATAGCAATAAGTTAGCTAGTGGGAGAAGCATATAATTCTTGCTTAATTCTCTAAAATGGCACATTTAAATGTAGGACAATATGTGGCCTCTCTCTATAAGTTCTTGATTAATTAGTTTTTAACTGATTCTGTTATCTTTATATATTCTAACGCTTACTTATTAGTTTATTACTGTGCAGCCTAACTCTTGCCAAGCTGCCTAAACTCCCCAACCAATGTGAAGGATACAATTAATCAAACAATAATTATTGGCTCTAGAAGTATAATTGTTGAAATTAATCTGACGTTGGAAAGTTGACAATACAAATTGCAATAGATAATACATGGTGTTATTCTAATTGTACCGGGAAGTTTTATGATAAAACCCAATTTCGACTGAGCTAGCATGTGGATAAGTTGTGGATGATATTGTGTTGGACTATTACTCCGTCTCTTTGATATTTGACTATAATTAAAGAGAAAATTCTCATATCTTATAAAGTATTTGTTAACTGATTAGTATTGATCCATACATCGGAAGGAATGGAACAATTACATATTAAAGATGATTCTTCCAGATATTTAGTAGAAGGACCACGATATATACTACCTGATCGATCATGTCTATCTGCACTAATTTCAACTTGATCAGCAACTTTTTCCAACATAAAAAAGGAAAAACAATGTTTACCCCACCCAAAAATGTTATATATAAAGACCCCTCAGTCGTTGCACTACAACATAGATACTTTCTCTAACACATTTGATAGAGCTACATTGCAACAAGAAGGAGTCAGAATACGACTAATGGAGTCGAATCGCAAACGCAGAGGTTTCATGAAGGGCAAGTTGATGCCGTTCTACCGAGCTGCAAAACCTAATTCGACAACAAGTATGCAATATAGTAGCATGGCCATGGCCAGCAGCAAGGTTAAGCCGAGCCAGGCCACTCCTTCGCCAGCTTACTCTGGGTTTATGGTCCACGGCCAGGATTATGTGATTGCAGCAGCTCAGCCTAAGCAGAAGGTTTCATTTATTGTTCCGTCAGACGCTACAGATCATCATACCAAAAACAGCCTCATTAAGCAGCAGTTTGATCACTACGGCGCAGGTGACGAGAGTGTCGATATGAAGGCTGCCAGCTATATTTCCTCGGTTCAAGAACGTTTCAAGCTCGAACGGATCAACTCTTGATCACAAGGAGGAATAATCAAGAAGTTTCCAATACCCGTACGATCCCTCACGCAATATGTATAATTACCATATGTTCGATCTCGTAATAAAAATCTATAAACATGATTTATTATTTGTGTCGAGAGATCGAATCAAGACCGTATGTACGTGCTTTTCATTTGTTTAAATATATGTGTATCACTATATTTAAAAGCTACTTAGGAGCATGGCATAAAACTGAGTCAGTACTGCATGCATGCATGATTAATACGATGTTCGAATCAACGGTCAATTTGTAATAATTGATTTCATCTATGCACCTGATCTTAATTAACTAGTTATCACAGTCTTCATCACAAGCACGAAATCAAAATATATGCACAGCCCAAATTTAGATGAGTGCTGTGTACATTTTGAATTTGGTGATTAATGATGTGGATTTAGTCAAATTCTAATTCCTGGATAGATCAGCTGCAGAATAAATAAATAAAAGTAGTGTACGCTTTCTTCAGTACGTTGGAGGGTTTCAAATCCTAAATCATCGTACATTTTCGAATAATGCATGGCAACATAAAAAAATAAAAAAAAATAAAAAAAAAAGGAACTAGACTTTCATTCAAACTAGAAGTGAAAAGCTTATTAGAATTTAGGACATATCTGAATTATTGCGTGAAAACTTAATACATAAAAATGAAAAATCAGGAGCTCGACAGAATTTTTTATTGAAGTTTTAAAATTCTTAGTTGAAAAGTTAATAGGTGAAAATGAAACATCGTAATGATTTGTTTTCTTTACTTTTGCTTTTTCTTTCTAAAGTGGAATTAAGAATCCTGTTTAGGGTGTGGATCCTACCCATACAATTTGAGGTAAAAAAAATCTTTTCCCGGTCCTTGGTTTTCATTTTGGTCTTCATGTTAAAAATTTGGCAAATTTGGTCATTGCGTCACTCTTATTGGTAATCTTGATTTCTTTTGCCTAACTAGTAGAATAATAATATAAATGGGTTAAATAGTTAATAATTAGGAGAGAATCGATGTGGATAAATGTGCATCAGGATGCATAAACATAATCGTTTTTGCCTAAATCAATGTTATTTATTCTAAATTGTGCTCATACGTATGCGGCACGTAAGCACATTAATATTACTGAATTGGGCAAAACAATCAAAATAATAAATACGAACACTAAAACACAAGGATTAAATTGACGATTGAAAACACAAATTTTCAAGTTAAAAATTCGACCAGAACACAAAGATCACACACAACTTAAAAATCCCAACTTGTATGAAAAAGAATATACATCGATGAACAAGGTAACTTCCACAATCGAAAAAAAAGAGATACATATTTACCACTGTTTTAAAAATCCCGCTTAGGCACTAGGCAGCTGGCCATTGCCCTGTTTGATCTCCAAGCATTTGAAAATTAAGAAATTGCGCCTAAACTCACCTAGGTCGTGACACTAACTTAAACAAAACCTTGATTATTTTCATTTTGTTTTTATCTTTTCAATAAATTGTAAGAGACTTGTTAAATACTTTTGATGAACACTCATTATGTGCTTCTTCCCCATGTTTTCAGTATTTTCTAATACTTTATAATCGATATGTCATTTTACTTTGCAATTTATGTATTCCAATACAATTATATAATTTTTAAGTATAACTAGATATTTATATATGTCATGTATAAGAATTAAAAATCCGCCTAGGCGGCTAGACCCCAGCTCACCTTCCGCCTAGCGTCTAACGTCTTTTAAAAACTTGATATATATTTACAGAACGAATTAGCTTATTCACTTTTAGTTAGTTCAATCAAAGCAACCAAAACCTTGAAGACGGAACATACCTATTATTTTATCAATGAAATGGAGAACCGGCCGGTAGCGGACCGCAGCTTATCACCGTGGCCGATCGAATAAGCTGCTAGAACATGCAGCACGTACTTTTCAATCAAATGCAACTTATTACGATTCAAGCTCTGTGATTTCCAGCTATGTTGGTGCTCAAAGTTGATGTTAAATTATTGCCTTATTGGTTCACTTTCTAAATACTAGGAGGAGCTACGTCTCGTACCATTTCTGTGAAAGCATACATTCGCGCCAAACATAATATTAGCACGAGGATGGATTTATTAAAAGGACAAAGACACTATCATCAAAACTAATTGGAAACGGAAAGTACTAACCCAATATTCTTAAAAAGTCATGTAGAATTCCTTAATTTTCTGTGAGCACGATGAAGCAAGCCCCTTTTCATAGTGTCAGCAGTGCAACAACCTTGGAGAAATTCCACTCCTAAAAGTCCCATTGGGCTATAGGCAATTAAATTCCCTAAGTGAGCAAGAATTGTCTTTAATGAACAGTAACTGTCTAAATGCATCTTTACCGTTAAACTGATTTTAATTTAGATAATAATAAAATATTCATTGAAAGTATTTGAAAATATTGAAATGTGGTAAAGTGGAAGAACATGATTAGGCATTTATAAATTTAAAAAAAAAAATTGTATTTTTAATTAATTTGTATAATTTTTTAATGTTTTTTTCTTTTTTTCTTTTTAATTTTTTTATTATAATTTCTTAATAGTAGCTGATGTTAGCGTGATGTCACATAACCAGAAGTTGGGCCAGTCAATTTAGGCCTGGGAAGGAGTCAGGCTCCCCTAGTGCTCAATAGATTTGTATGGATTGGAGTTGCTTTTATGAGTTAGACGTGCTAGCTAGTGTTACCTACTTCTTCCACTCTTCAAGTGTGAGGGCTTCGCGTTCTCCAATTGGTTGATCTTAACGTACTAGCCGCTAGTGCATTTCGTATAATGATAACGCTTTCTCTTTCTTAACGCTCCATCCTCCTGTATGGTAAGGAGAAATCATGCGCACGGCTGTGATTTTCAAAATAAGCCATGAGGTTTAAATTCTCATAATGCACCTTGAGGTTTTGAATTTGCATATTTACGCCTTTGTCTCTTTGAATGTCTAAACCTTCATTAAATTGATGAGGTTTTGTGTCAATATTGTGCAAAATATGGCTTACACATTATCTCATATAACATATATTATATAAGAGTCTCACACTCACAAATTCATCAATTTAATAAATTATCATACAATCAATTGAAGTGGAGACAAAAATTGATACAAATACCACAAGGTGCAACATGTGAAAATCAAAACTTCATGATCAATTTTAAAAATTACTCTAAATTTGAAAGATGTAAAATAAAGTTAACCTAACATTTTTCTTTTATGACCTATTTGGTTGAATCTCCGACTAGGTAGAAAATTAGAAAATCGTGAAAATTTTAATTAGAATGAAGTCCAAAATAATGAAAAAAAAATGCTCTCTACTAATATAATGACATAAAAAAATATTTTCCTCTGTTTCGGAAACATTGAAGCATATCTCCAAAATGACCATGGGTCCGAAAACAAATCATGCGATGGTGTATGCCAAATGCTGAGCAAAGCCTTGGTGTACGCCAAATGTTGAGCAACTAGACTGGCACCTGTTAGACATCGTCGGTGGCAGTCCAATCCACCAAAAACTGCAGTCATTGACTCCTGTTTTGCTTTCTCTAAGGACTTAACTTCAGGACTACGTTTTCCCCTTCTCCTTCTTCCTTATTCACTCGTTCCAAATTTCCCCGCAATCGAACGCCAAGTTGGCAAATATCTAAGTTAAAAATTTAAGACTATTCAATATTCCGGAGGATTATAGAAAACCTGATGTATAGAGTTCTTCTATGTGTACTTTACGCAAATAAGTAACGTAGTAGTACAACTTCTTACGCAAAAGAATACGTTTACAAGTAGCTTATGAGTTATAACAACTGTAACATAGTTAGGCCCTCGAAACTTTTATAATATATTGCTGTATTAGACAGCTAAATTTGCATGACTAAATTATAAAGTCGCAATCTAGCTGGTCAAACGCGGCCTCATCGTTAGTACAAGTACCAGTTACAGCTACTTAAAGGATTAAGAATATCCAAGCCCAGTTTGAACAAAAAAAAGCCCAGGAATTGGGGGCCCATTTGAAGGGGTGGGGGTGGAGGGGGGTTTCCCACATATGCCGAAAGGGATGGATTAGGGAAAAGCAGAAAAAAAAATTTGGGTGTGCTGTGTGTCTGTGCAGTGCGAGTGGAGAGAGAAGAGATTTTTCAGTGTCATTAGTATACGAAGTAGTACACTACGTATTATTATATAAATAATAAAATATGTGTGTTAAAAAATTACTAACTTAAAAAATAAAATTACACAACTTACATAAAAAATGTATTGTACAACCTATGTTTCCAGATGAAGGATCGAGGGGAGACAGAGAGAGGCTGTCGTGAAAAGATAGGTCACCCGCACACCCACCACGACCACGACGAAAACCGACGGCCAATTCCAAATGAGGGTAATTTTTCCATATTTGATAATACACGTAAATATGGAAAATGATGTGGACGTGGTTTGATGGGACAAAAGCAAAAGTTTCCTACTGCTTACCCTAGCTGTGGGGCCCCAATTTTACCAAATCAGGACAGAAGAGCATATCTTCGGGTCACCAGGAAATAGTAACTACTATTTATAGAAAATAAATAAATTTAGTTTTACCTAATTTTGGAATCCAAGTGAAGCAATAAGAAACAAAACATACGGAAAGTAGAATTACCCAGATGGGCGTTTGATTGATCGTCCTAAGAACGAAGAATGGATTGAAAATTTAACATGGAGTTGCCTTTTGACTAAGTAGAGATGTGCATAGAGATGTAATTCTTCATTACACGCAAAAAAGAGAGTTACTTTCCAACACAAAGAAGTAAAGGAAGACGCAAAAGCTTTGGCCTGAGTAAAATAAGACTTAATTTCCATAAGTTTGTTAGTGCAACTCGTTTGGAAGAGATTATAAGGAGAGACATGATTGAACTAATCGCGCGCTATTTAGTATTACAATTTAGTGATTTTTTTAATTTATAAATAAGAAATTTTAGATCCCAATCTTGAAAATAATGAATTCATAATCAATTTATTCTCTCACATCTTTGGTTAAATATATCATTGCATAAAAAATAAAAAATCAATCAATTTCAGCCTATATCAAACATGATTATATCTTCTTGTCATATGAGCTTATTTTAGGTAATTTAAAATGAGGCTGAAGTAAAAACCAGCTCAATCCAAGTCAAACCAATTCAAGTCAATCTATGTAATTAGTCCAAACCAAGTCAATCTTATGTATCAAAATATTTAAAAGGGTTTGTAATCAGTTGGTTAAAAATAATTAGATTTGTACCGATGTTTTGAGTGCAGTCTCCCTTCTATAGCTAGTATCCCTTAAAAAATAAAAAACAATAGCACACACAAATAAAACAAAGGAAAACTAATAAAAATGACTTGAAAACTTTGAGTTTTAATGATAAAGACAAAATAAAGGGTAAAGTGAATAGTATCAGGTTTGACTTTTTAGTGTAAAAATTTGGTTTTTCGTTAAAGTGAACAGTACCGTGGGCTTTTCGTTAAAACTCCCATAAAACAATCATAGTATAAAAGGTTCATTAGACGGCTAGATTTGCATAAATAAAATATATTTATAAAATTTTAGAGCAATTTGAATACTTTTAAATTTCAGGTAGACGGGCGATGATCCATTCCAACAACACAGATATTGTTCCTACTCGATCATCTGCTCAATCCGTCAGGTGTGGGGTTTTAATCCAAAAGGCATCGGTGTAAGTTAGAGTAGGGTAATTCTATTTAAAGGGCTTGTTCTCAAGCCTTCTGGCCGATGTGGAACAGATGAATTCTAACACTTCCCTGCACGTGAGAACCCATCTAATAAGTCACACGTGAAGTTCCACACATCAGTAGCCACGTGGAGCCAAGCCGAGGCTCACCCTTTCGTGCTGGGCCAATGGCACATGACATCTTTTGGTCTACATGGAGCCATGTCGGGGCTCACCCATTCACGCAGGCCCAAAGGGGATCCTTCCGTTCACGTTGTAGTACGGACCCGTCCCTTGTCTCTGATACCATCTTAAATTTCAAGTAAACGGACCATGGGCCCACTCTAACAACACTGATATTGTTCCCACTTGAGCATCTGCTCAATCCGTTAGGTGTGATGTTTTAATATAAAATGTCTTGATGTTAGTTAAAGTTGAATAATTATATTTAAAAAACTTATTCTCAAGCCATCTGACCGATGTGGAACAGAAGAATTATAACAAATGCGTAATTGGTCAACACACTCATAAGAGTGTACACTGTAAAATGTCGAATAATACTCAATTGTAAAAAGAACTACCTGACCAGTGATGAGACTACTTTGTTTCCATCGCACATAACTAAAACCAAAATAGAGAATTTACCTTTAAATAGAATAACTTTATTTTGTTCCGAAAAATCAGAAAAATATCCTATTTCCTCAGTTAGAGAAAATTTTCATTGTAATCATAATACAAGTGGTACATCACGTGTTTTTATATAAATGGTAGAAAAATTTATTTTTTAAATTATTAACTTTTTAACACATATATCCCACCACCCTTGTTAGCTTCCTCAACTCCCACCTGCCAGTTCCTTGACGTGTGCACCAACAATAAAACTTTCCTCCTATGGGTCCGGTACATTCCCTAGAAACCAAAATAGTTACATTAGAACAAAATAGTAATATTCACATTACTTCAGTTTTACTTGATGTTTCAAAAGAGAATACCTGTCATTTAGTATTACGGTATAGTAATATTCTTCTTTACTTATAAGGGAGAGATCTTACGTTCTATTTTCACCAAATGTGAATTTGAACCACATTTATTGCTAGTATATTGTGAGGCTTAACCCGCATTCCTACTTTCTTAGTGTACATAATATCGTTTGTTTAAGCAAGAACGGTGTACCTTGATAAGGTTTAAATATTTGGAATTTTTTGCTTTATATATATTTTTTAACAAATGATATTATATATATTAAGGGAGTGAGATGTGGGCTAAGCCTCAAAGTGGGCTTAGCTAATTTGCATTTGGTGAAAATCAAATCTAAAACCTCTTACTTACTAGTGAAGATAAATACCACTAGACCGTAGTACTAAACGGTTTTGTTTTATACATGTTAACTCAAAATTTTAATTTACATATTTAAATATAAAAATTCAACCACTTTTCTAAAAAATAGTTAAGAAAATATATTTGTCATCGTATATGAAACTTACATGTTAGGTGATAAATTATACATGTGAAAGACGAATATACAAAAATAAATAAAATTTAATCTCTTATCATGCATAAAAATAGTTCAACGAAATTTCATCTTGTACACGTTTATGAATCCATACTGGTATATATGCTTATATATATATATAGTACTCGTAACATAGAATAGTTCACATAGTTAACTTGTAAGAGAGCTAGAAGAAAGTATTGAGATAAGAATTAGGAGTAGGAAAAATGAGAAACAATAAGTCATTATTATATTTAAGCTTAAAAATTAAATAAAAGATTATAAAAATAAGCTTGATGTGGATAATTAGTATGTGAACTTAAACCAACAAATTGAACAAAGCTTCACTTATATCAAGTTGACTGTTCCAACGGAAACGTTATATAGTACGACTTTCGAGATATTTCTCCTCTTCTTCTCCCACTCTCTATCTCTCTCTCCTCTCTTATCTTTCTCTCCCGATTCAAAATATCTTAACTGAGTCGAACCGAGTCGACTCACCCAAGTTGAATAAGCTAAGGAGGAGATAGACGGGGTCGGTCACGGTTTCCATGTTTTGGGAATTAGGCTTAAGTAGAGTGGATGATGGAAATCAATCGCGCTGTTAAAAACATCTGATCAACCGCGGGAGGAGTGCACACGTGGCGGCCAGAGATGCAGCGTATATTCGAGAGACGGAGGAGGCATGATATTTGGGGATAAAAGGTAAATTCCTTAAATGGTAATGGGGTTTATGTCCAACAGCACCACAAGTACGACTTCAAAAACAAGCAACAGCTGGGAGGAGCTACCGACTGACTGACTTACCGACCGAGCTATCAGAGTTAGAGAAAGCCGGTCGCGAATCTAATTTCTCTGTAATTAGTACAAAACCCCTCTTTCTTTCATTATTTAGGTGTCGAATTCGCTGCTGCTGCTGCTTCTAGGTTAGGGTTTTACATTTGGCTCCCGGAAACTAGAGAGAGAAACAACAGAGAGAGAGAGAGAGAGAGAGCAAGAGCAAAGTAATGGGGCGAGGGAAGGTGCAGCTGAAGCGAATCGACGACAAGATCAGGCGGCAAGTGACCTTTTCCAAGCGGAGAAGCGGGCTGATCAAGAAGGCACGTGAGCTGTCGGTGCTCTGCGGGGTGGAGGTCGGCCTTGTCATCTTCTCCACAAAGGGGAGGCTCTACGAGTTCTGTAGCGGCTCGAGGTACGCCCCCCACTTAATTTCTTCTTCCTTCCAAGTTTCGACCGCCTTGTTTTTATTTTTATTTTTATTTTCCGTGGTAAAAAAAACAAATACTTTAGCTAATAGGAACTGGCCAGCTGGCTCTCGAACTATCTCTTCTGTATGTATGTTTCTCTCTGCAGTGCTAGGGTGCTCGCTAGCTGCCGCCATCTTTGTAATTAAAAACTTGCCAATAAATGGATCCATTTGTTTTCTCATGTATAATTTTATTTTGTGTATTTTCGTCCCTTTGTAGGTTTTGTTGATAACTTGATATGGATGGAAATTTGAAAGAATCCTTTAAACTAACTTCTCATAAATATCTTTAGCTTTCGTTCCCATAAATATCTCCTTTGCTTACGAAGGTTTCGAATTCTGAATTTCCAGCCTACTCCCACCCAATATGCTTCCATCCAACGCTCGCCATTGGACCAAATTCCCACTAACTTTGCTTTCAACGTTTTTCAAAATTTATTATTATTATTATTATTATTACTATTATTATTATTATTATTATTATTTGTTACCTCTTGCATGAACAACACTATGGTGTGTGTCGAACATTTGACAGATGAATTGGAGCATCCATTGTCTACCGTTGATAACGAATAAATACCTTTAGAGCAACCTAGTTGTATTGAGATTGAAGCTAAAGATGATGATCATTAAAAGTACTTAAAATATTATATTAAAAGTACTTAAAATATTATATTAAAAGTTGGGTTGGAAGAAAATGTCACCTCCATACTGTCCATTGCAGTGTCCTTAGAGAATGACATAGCATCAATCTCTTCAAACGCCCTCGGGAGGACCCGATTGAGTACTTGTTATATGAGTACTATCTATATAAGACGATAAGATAGTGACGGTGCGTACTCTATATATCTAATATTATTCCTTTTCTCTGTCTATATTATTAATTTTCTATGGGAAAATGTATATACAGTTAATAAGATAGTCAAGGTGCGTACTATATATATAGCCAATATTATTCCTTTTCTTTTTCTATATTGTTAATTGATCACTTAAATAATGTGTGATTTATACAGTTTGATTATCGACTCTAGTAAGACAAGAGAACATTGCCCCCTAACTTGAGAAACAATCACATACCTCATCTTATCATTGACTAGCTTATCACATACCTCAACCTTTCATATAGATTGATCACATCTAATTTGTGAAACAAAGATGTGATCGGGAATCCAAAGTGTGGAAAAGGAAGTAAATAATACTAACTAGCTGTCATAAGTAACTAAAATAGCGATTTATCAATATAATCACCATTTGTCCGATAGAAGTTGTGTGTGACGCTTGCTATGTCGAGATTCTAGTATGCACTCATGTATTAATAGTTGTGCGCATTGTATTCAGGTGAGTTTGTGAGTGTATAACACTGTCAAGTGGTGTTTCCCTCACATGAAAGAATTCCATCAAGAATTCACTGAAAAATAGTATTGGACGATATGTTAAGATGATAAGGAAAAGTTTTTGGGACGATATGTTGAGATGATAAGGAAAAGTTTTCAGGTGCAATTTGCTCATCACCTTCAAGTGGTGGTAATGCTCGTCACCTTATTTATTATCGTTGGATGAGTTTAAATTTTAGAATTTGTGTCTATTCACTACACATATCTCAAAATTTAAATCTATCTAACGGTGATAAATAAGATAGTGGGCACCACCATCGCTTGAGCATCGTGAGCAAAAATATTCTCAAAGTTTCCATGCATAAAGATGAAGGAGTGGTATGGCAATAGTTGAAAGAGTAACGTCCAAATTGCCATGCATGCATGTCGTGAGCATGTTCGAGATGAAGTTTGTTTGCGAGCTGCATGACGTGAGTTGGCGAAGCACTATAGGAGAATGGATCATGTGAGTAGCCAAAGTCTAATCTCCAGCATATCTGATATCGTTTTCGGGTTAATAGGAGGTGAAGGGTCTAATTCCATTTGTTCGATTTTCATGGTTTTTGCGTCTTAAGAACTAATTAATTAGCTTGCTCAGGTTTGTTAACCATCTTGAACTGAAAAATGAAAAGAAAAAATAAAAATTAGAAGTTACCCTGTAGTGAGTATATTTGTATATCATCTTGCATGGCCAATGATGTTATTACAATAATTTAAACATCAACTCTGACTGCAGAAAGAAGAAAGATGTAGTCCATTCTATGAAGGGCGATGGTACATATGTTTATAAAGCTCAATACAATCTTGTGCCATTACAGGTATACAGCTGGGAAAGAAAGGATCAAAATATTGTCGTAATAATATAACTAAAATAAAGGACCAAGATCAAAATCTATGGCATTATTGTTAAAACAAATCACCTAATATAAAGACGACAATCTGATTAATTTTCTATAATTTTTTTTAAAAATTTAAATCTAGTACTCATATGAGAGAACGTTAAGATGGTTAAAGACTTAAAAGTATATACTTACATAAAATACAATAAATATTTAAATAAGTTCAACATGCATCTAAATAAAATATGTGTAACTGTAAAAATTACAAAATCTACGTGGAGCGCATGCCAAGTAACTAGGAGTTAATTATGTTCTATGGTGGTTTAAGTGCTGATGTGGCCGTGCCAATTTGCCGCCAAGCTCGGCCAGGTGAATAACTTGAATGTGGTGATGTAATGGAATGCGCTGCCAACTTCTGAGTCAAGTAACTCCAGCCGAAGAAGGACTAGTCTTGACCTTCAGTTCTAGAACTAAAGACAAGGTTATGCAAATCACTATGAAGTTTTGAACCTGTGCACCGAGTTTGGCAGCCTCAACTATGAGATTCCTCCATATCGGCGGTATGTTCAATAACCATATCAATTGACATGGTTTTTACTTTAGAGACCGTGTTTCGGCCTTCTTTGTCATTGGAACATTCCCTCAACAATCACCTCCTGAGTCAATCTTTATAATTGTCTTAGAAACTTTAACTTTTTCTTCTAGGCCAACCAAATTTTTAGAAAGAATAGGTGGATTGGCTTCTTCGTGAGTCAAATAAACAATCTTCTCAGGCAAAGGCTTGATTATGGCTAGAGTGAGAATTTTCCCCCACCCCTTACCCCCCTCTATGACCTTTTGATCTAACCATACTTTAAATGGAATTAATTTGTCCATAGGAATAAAAGGGAAGCTTTTCTCATCTAGCCATTGTTTTGAAGGTTACATGAGCTTTCACTTTCTACATTTGGGATAAGAATTTTCTCATCTCTTATGTACATCAAGAATCTTCTTCACCTTCTATTCCTTTTATCCTCCTTACTTTTTTGAATGAGCTTCTCTAGTTGAGCTTGAGTCTCGTCCAATCGGCTGAAATGAGATGGATTGGAATATTGAAATATCATATGGGCTTCACATATTTGCACAAAGGTCCCATTGAGCATACCAAAATGTTGATTTTAAAAACTATAAAGCCTACATGGCGCGTAAGCCAAATAACTAGGAGCTAATTACTCATTTGGTGGCTTAAATGATGATGCGGGTGTGCCATCTCGCTGCCAAGTTCGGCCAGCGAGTATCTTAAATGTCATGATGAAATGTAACACTCTTGGCCTTGAGTTCTAAAACTTGAAGGGAAGGTTATGCAAATCACTATGAAGTTATGATCTTGTGCACTAGGTTTGGCAGCCTCAACTATATTGGTAAATATATAGGTTGGTTGAATCGGTGTCGAACTGTATGAACAAAGATACTCGAAGAAGATGAGTCTCTTAATCGTAAAGATGGTTCGACTATTTGTGTGCTGAACTCTAATGTAACCTAAGAGTAACCAATCATAGTACATATCACTTTGCCAAAAAGGCTGATGAAGTGATCTCTTTTGGCGAAAGAGTAAAAAACTGTTCGCCAGCCAAGACTTAAGATAAAAAAATCAGCCAAAACTTGAGCTAGTCCTTGTCTATCCAGTCGGTCAAAACTCTTAAGACAAACTTACTCTAAGAATTTGGACCCTGTTTATCCAATCGGTCATTTATACTAGTTGCTTTTGAAAAACCCGTCTATCCAGTCGATTGTCATTTGTTAGTTGCCAACCCAAACCTGTCTATCCAATTGAAGATTGTGTTGGCGGTTAGTAAGTCAATTTCACAAAAAGGGTGTGAAAATATTTCGCATAGAGCGTTGATTTGTGTGTTAAGTTGAATGTCCTTTTCTTTTTGCCCACATACTTGTATTTGTGGGCATAAATTGCTTGATATTCAAGTTGTACTAATACTATAGAGTCTGATAAAATTGCAACTCCTTGAAATATTATCTTGATATACTTGAGAATATCTTCAATTTTCTCATGGATAATCTGTTCTTTTTAACTCATGATCAAGTCCAAACCTTATACTTGATTATCTCCATATTATTAGAGATAATCGCATTCACCGCATGTCTAGCCGTGACCTCAAGATGAGTCTTTATCGCATGAAATATTCGACTCCTTAATTATCCCTACTCAAGCATTTTCAAGAGAATTTCCAAGAACACCTTAGACAATATTATGATTATTAAAACCATAATAATATCTAGTAAAGTTATTCAAAATCATCTTGATCTTTTAGTCTAATGGCTGCAAACATATGGGCCAACATTGTAAAATCGGGTATAAACAGTATGATAATCCGCTTACATAGTTAGAGTCCTAGGTTGACCTCATATCTCATAGTTTACCATCTGACTTCAAGTTAAACAAAAATTACATGATATATTCGAGTTTTTGACATTTATTTCAAAGAAGTAACTTAAGCTTTTGCAATCCAAAACTATTGTAGAAGGTGAATATCCAATCCAAAACAACTAGTAATAGAGGAATAACTCACCTCTTCACACTCATTGGTGTTCTAGGCGAATTTTCAAACTTAACAGGTAGGCAATGTAACTAGTGACATGGAGCATGGCTGACTGTGAGGCTTCACACATGGCCAACTTGCTTTAATATCATGAAAGAAGTTGAGGTTCCACCTCAAATTGGAAGTAGCTCAATTCCTTATAAACCTTTGCAAGAAACAAGGTTTTTACATATCCCTGTGTGGGATAATTCTTCACAACGTCACACGTTTCATTACATATACCTACGCCGTACCAAATACATTAGCAATATGCTTGAAACACGTATGGCTGTTGGCAACACATATTAGCTAATGTGAAGTATGTATGACCGTTTGAATTCACACGTGAGCCAAATTGCTTTGTTACAACAACAAAGCCTTATCTACTAAGTGAGGTCGGTTGTATGAATTTTAGAATACCACTGTGCCCGGTTTTGTCCCAAGTTTTTCGTTAGCTCCAAGTATTCCATGTTTTTTTAAGTCTATTTCCAAGTCTTCCTAGGTCTTCCTCTGTTTCTTTTACCTTGAACGTATATCTCATAATCGCACTCTAACAGGAGCATATGTAGGTCTTCAGTTCACATGTCCAAAGTACCTTAATCGATGTTCTCTAATCTTATCTTCAATTGCGGCCCTCCTACTTTATCTCGGATATCCTTGTTCTTAATCATATCCTTTCTCGTGCGCCCACACTTCCAATGAAGCATTTTTATCGCCACTACACTCATCTTTGCATGTGATGATGCTTGATCACCCAACATTATGTGCCATATAGTATTGCTAGCCTTATTGTCATCCTATAAAATTTTCCCTTAAGCTTTAGTTGCATACGATGACCGCACAACACACCTGATGCACTTTTCCATTTCATTCATCTAGCTTGTATTCTATGATTGAGATCTCCATCTAATTCTACGTTCTTTTGCAAGATAGATCAAAGATAACAAAAGCATTCAGTCTTAGGTACTTTCTAATCTCCAATCCTCATCTATATCTCATTTAGATCCCGTTCCCACTAAACTTGCACTCCATATACTATGTCCTTGACCTATTTAAGCGAAGACCTTTATATTTCAACACCTTCCACCAAAGGTTAATATTCGCATTTACTCCCTCATGCGTTTCAACTATCAACACTATATCATCTGTGAAAAGCATACACCAAGGAATATCATCTTAAATATGTCTCACCAAAGCGATATAATACAAAAAAAGAAATAGGGAGAATAACCCAACTCCTTTTAAGCACTTGCAAGGCTTTCTAACTTTATGATGGGAGACAATGCTTCACACTCTCACAGTAATCAATTGCATACCACGTCGTGCACATCATTTGGTCTATTTATGTTACATTATTTTTGTCTCAAACGTAGGGTCTCTTAAAAATGTTCACCTAGAAAGTACTTTTGCTTATAAACACTTTTATTAGATGCAAATCAAAAGTTCTAATAAATACAAGTGCTTCTTAAAAAAAAAAAACGCTTAAAACTCTTGAAGAAACACTTGCTAGGTGTTTTTTCATAAAAGCACTTAGAAATGCTTTTACAGTATAGAAGCATTAGCTCTTCATATTAAACATTGACAAAACTTCGTTTGTTAACTTAAAAGGGCTTGAAACTATTCCTAAAACACTTCGAAAACATGCATTCCAACTGCAATGTGCAGCTTAGATTTGATGTTTATCTCTAGTGGTGCAGTATAGGGATAAGGCCCCCTTAATCAAGTTTCCATCCTTGACCATCCATCTTAAAGTGTCGCCGAAATAGTCATGGCATGCACATTGAGAGTAAAATCCTAAATGTCACTCATTTAAACCTTCTTGGGGATCTACCATATGCATGGAATGGTGAATACCTAAAAAAAATGTCGTTTTTCTATGTTCATCTATTTGGCTTTTCCGTAACTTAGGGTCAAGGGTCCTTAGGCCTATTTGGTGGGCTGGTTGGCATACGTTGTGATCAATTAAAATGGACTTGATTATAGTCTGTTCTTTGTTGTATCAAATTATGAGATGAACATAATTGGACATGATGGGTTATGAATCCACAATAGAGTGAGTTATTCAACTTATCTCTATACACGAGTCACAAGTCCTGCCTAACCAATCTCTGTCAATCCAATCCTATTCTAATGCCTAATCTCATCCAGCCCACCAAACAAATCCTTGGCAGTTACATGTTTAGGCTCTGTAGGCAGTGTCTTGGACACTCCCAACGAAAATGTCTATAATATATAGGTCTCAAAATCCAGAGAGGGAGACCCGCCCTTTGGATTTTTTATTTGCATAAAGCATTGAATAAGATCATAAGATCAGTAGGACATCTCTAAGGCTACAACGAGAATACAAACTAAAGAAAGTGTATGAAAAGACTAGTTGATAAAGGATTGAGAGAGTAGAAAAAAAGACTCGAACACATAGGGCCATGAAGCTCATTTCCTCTTTTCAATCCTTGGACAAAGCTAAAGTTGATCTTTATAGATTCTTCCAACTCATTGAGGTCAACATCCACCCTTGAAGGAAACAAAATACCCTTCTTTCTATGACAAACTACAATTAGTCCATGTAGTTTGCACAAAATTTTACTTCTACCCTTTTAGTTTCAATTTTCTTCAATTTGGGTCCCTATTGTTTTCTATTATGTTTCAATTCAAGGATATCTATTAAATTTAGCTTTGATACCATGTTAGATTATGAGTGCTCAATGCAAACTCAATTGGAAATACGTGGAAACGCCAAGTTTGAGCACTTAACGCAAAAGATACTCCTTGTATGCCACAATCTCCCACTTGGGAACAAGTGTTTATGTTGGGCCTAACATGTCCTTAGCCTAACAACTGTTTATGTTGGGCCTATCATGTTCAGGGCCTAACATGTCCTTAGCCTAACAACTGTTTATGTTGGGCCTAACATGTCCTTAGCCTAACAAGTGTGTATGTTGGGCCTAACATGTGCTTAACCTACTAAGTTATAGTATAAGCATGTAAAATACAATTGGCAATCACAAAGAGGTCCAAGAGACCTTTTAATACCTAATGCCAAACTTCCATATCTAGTGTGAGATATTCTCAATAAGGACACACACAAATGTCGAGCCCAAAGGTTAAAATTTCATATCCATTTGGAACATGGCTAAATTAGAAGCAAATATTGATCTTGTGTCTTTTTGCTCTTGACAATTGATTTAGATTGAAAACTTACATTATAATACGGTGACGGAGTATGCTATTTTTATGTTTAATCATCACTCAATACGTTTTTCACGTGTTAAGACTCTTGATCCCTACATGTGAGGAGCCGTGTTTTGAGTTTTTCTACAATAAAAAGGGAAGCTTTGCCTTGGTTTTTTAAATGGTCTTAAGCCCCTTCCCTCCTATTTCCAATTGGTTTTCCACAAATGTGAATGTTGGTGGTCGAACTCATTCACCAGCTTTCTCGCAACAAATGGAAATCGTACCCTTAAGCAACGCTTGAGATTCGGGCTGACTTCACGGCAAATTAGATTTTGGAGTTGAATGCTTTTGGACCACGAAGGAGCTAGCTTTTCAATTGCAAATGACATTTTGAATTGAGATAGCTGCAAGCTCGCCGAGTAAAGACTCTGGCTTAGGCTATGTTTGGATTAGGGATGAATGAATTAGGGACAATGCACTAAGGTTATGTTTGGGTGAGGAACTTGCAAATTTCAAGGGATTGAAGCCAAATTACTAACAGATGGGCTACATTATGTGAGATGTATAGAGGATTTGAAATACATTTCATGGGTATTACAAAGGCATGTGAAAAGGATTTGCAAATCGCTTTTAGAAGGATTCATGCACAATCCAGCATACATGTCTTTGTAATGACCATGTTGTGCATTTATACTTACAAATGGTTACCTCACATGAGGAATTTGTTAATACTTATTTATCTTTATAACGATCATGTAGTGTATTTCAAATTCCTCAAACTAATATTACGTAGCCTATTTCGATATATTCCAAATCCCTTGATACTTGAGCATGTTAGCAAACAATGTGATTTGTCACAAATAGAAAATAAACACGTAAATCAACACTTAAGTAATAATCTAATCATCAACATCATGTAATGATTTAGGAATGGTAAGCCAATGATGATTTTTCGTATTTTTTTAGTTAAAGAATCATTAAAGTGTTAACATGAGAAATGAATGGATCCCGTTTTGGGCTTTAATCTCCAAAAGAGGTCCACTCCTTACTATTTTCTAAGTTTTTGCTAAACTAGCTAGTGAATAATGTCAAAAGCTAGTTGCCTCAACTTAACATCTCCAACAACTCCTTAATGCATGCCCTAAGCCTTCTTTTCTATATGGGATCTGGGGTGGGTGGGGTTTATGCACGCTTCTTGTCAATTAGTCTTAATCACGAAATTCCACATTTCTTAATTTACTGTTAATCACTAGCACTAGATGTTTTATTTCAATTGGATGAATTATGTGCATATAAATGGCATCTTTTCTACTGTAAGTGTATTTATTTCTTTCAAATTAATCAATGTATAAAATAAACTTGCTTCTGACATATATATTTTTTTTCTTGTGACCCTTTTCTGCTTCAGTTTTGCAAAGCTTCTGGAGCGTTACCAGCAACATAATGCTGAGGAAATTGCTGCTTCCAAGAATGCTGGTGATACCGACAAGGTTAGTCAAACGTTTTACCCTGCACAAAATTAACAGGATTAGAGTATTGAAAAATCCTATATGTTAATCCACCAAGTTATCGAGCTCGGTGATGCTCAACTTGGCTCACATGTAAAGCCCTAAGATAACACGTGCACTGAGCCACATGATGTGTGTTGTCCACATGATTGGCTTGACTGCCTCCAAACGAGATGAGTGAGGAGATGTGAAAGTTGTTCATATTAGAAAGTAACGGAACTTGGCAAAGGCTTGTAAGGAACTAATTTGGTTATGGGTGGTGCTCCACTTCTTCTATGAAGTGAGCGCAACTTGGCCCACCTTTGAGCAACTTGGCCCACCTTTGACCAAGTTGCACTAGTATTATGAAAGAAGTTGAGGATCCAACATTTGTTGTTCTAGAATCAAAGGTGGGCCAAGTTGATAGTGAAAGAAGTTACTGAAATAACAGTTCAACCAATTTAGTGTATTTGTTAGGACTTCAAGTTTTGTATCACTGTCAAAATTACAAACACTAGTAGCAATACTTTCAGCCTATGTTCTCTGGACAAGAACAGAAGTTTATCATTTACCAATTACCATATCGTTTCTTCTCACGTTCTGCTAATCTCGGGTGCAGAAGCATAATTTGGAATGCAGTGGTCTCCGTACAGGCGCTAGCCGATCTCTGAAAATGATTCAAAGGTAAGTATCATGTACAGAAGCTTCATTACATTTCACCAACGTGACTGGGATCTGATTGCCTTTATGCAGTGATATAGAAGCACAAGACCTTGATAATCTAGATGTTCCAGAGCTCACCAAGCTTGAGGAGGAATTGGATGCAGTTTTAAGACAAACAAGATCAAGAAAGGTTTATTAATCTTCTTTTATTCTTATATAGACCATCGTTAACTAGTTCATATTCTGGTTTGCTGTGACAGCTCATGGAAAAAGAACCTAAAAGTTTCACTTAGACTGGTTTCGGATATAAACCTGCATATATAGTTTCTGGTTTTGGAATATAAACCTGCATTTCAATTAAGTACCTGGAATCGGAATATAAACCTGCATATATAGTTTCTGGAATCGGAATATAAACCTGCATTTCAATTAAGTTAAGTACCTATTTTTCGGAATATAGACCTGCATATATAGTTTCCTTTTCTAGCTGGGATTGCGTCGGTGATCAACAATTGTGTTAGTGGTAAGTTCTGTTGTTTCCATGATATCAAGGTATTTCTTCAGGTTTGGGGTGAAATTTAAACCACAAAATATATGATTCATCCATTGAACTGCAATTTTATGACACAAGTTTTAGTGATATTTGATAATTTCAGTAATTCCAGAGACTAACAGATATGTGCACTAATATAAATTCTGAATAAATGGCAGAGAACAATTTGGCCATCCTAATTTTGGTCTGTAAAATGTAAATGCTTGTATACTTTAGTGGTTCTTCTTAGATGGTGCTCTGTTCCTGTCCCATAAACAACTAGGATTACGAAGAAAAGAAAAAAAAGGGCTTTCGAGTCACTTGACTATCATTGAAATAAACGCACAATAGTAACAGATACACGAAGCGTTTATATAATTTGCGTCGTGTATTGGAAGTACGGTAAGTCTGATAGATTGGTGGTAAAAACTCACTTGAGTGCTGTTGATAATGCAGACACAGCTGATGATGGAAACCCTTACAGCTCTTATCGAGCAGGTACACATTCTATCTATATGGCATCATCAACCTTCGACTTTGAACAGAAAGTGTTTTCTGTTTGAAGAGTGTTGTCATTAATTACCAAGATATATGCTCTGTTTAAGTGGAGATTGAAGGGGTGGGGGTTTTACCGTGCAGTTTTGGTATACTAGTACTGTCTTGAATTTGCAATTCTAGCTAATGGGAGCGCCAATTGCAATCTGTTTGAGGGCATAGCCACGTTACACATGTGCCGATGAGCGGTCCATGTGTACTGTGGATATGCCCTCCCTCGAACTCACAATTCGTGCAGGGACTTGCATTTATGTTGCTTCATTTTTATGTGGTTTGGGAGAAGGGGAGGGGAAAGTGTAAATTAAGATCAACTATATTGATACTAAGGGTCTGTTTGATACTCTACTTGAATACAACTTGGTGCGATGGCAAGTGCCTTCGCCCATGAGCGGTAGGTCTCGGGTTCGAGACTTGGGAGCAGCCTCTCCATAAATGGGAGTAAGGCTAGGCGACATTCACCTCTCCCAGACCTTGCGTAAAGCGGGAACCTTGTGCACTGGGTACGACCTACGACCTTAGAGTTTTTAAACTTAAACTCTCATTTCTTTTCTCTCCCTCCTCCCCTCTCACTCCAAATCTATTTCTTTTTTCTTCTTTCTCAATCCCCTTTCTCTTTTTATTTTTTACCTTTTTCGTCTATTCTTCAATCCGCTCTCTTCATTCTCTCGGTTTTTCCTCTCACTCATCTTCCTCTCTATCTCCTCTGATCCTTTCTTCTTTCTCTTTCAACCAATCATCTCCTACTTTCATTTCTCATTTCTCCTCTTTCTCCATCAATCCCCTCTTTTTAGATCTTTTTGTTCAGTTTAAGTTGTAAGATGTAAATTTTTTAACTTATATACCAAACAAGTTTTTGAACCTTAAAGAAAATTGTTTTCAAGAAAAGTTCTTAAAAAATATTTTGAGAAATGATAAAAGTTTTTAAATAGAATACCAAACAAGCCCTAATATTTTTCTTATATTCCAGTTGTCTGATCTCTGAGTTTCTGCTGGTGCCGCATATATATATATATATATATATTCTATGAACTGAATTTATAATTTGGTGCCACTGATATGTTGGCGTAAATATTTGTGGAGATATTTTGAGAGAGTTTTGATTTGAATTTGGTGGATTATATACATGGCACTAAATCTGAGCAGGAAAAACAGCTGAAAGAAGAGAAGCTTCTCATGGAAAATGAGGTATATAAGCACATATAATTATATATTTCGTTGAGATATTGAAGAAATTAAGGAAGAAATTATGATAGAAAAGCAAGTAAAAAAATTAACAAGTACTCAGTCACTTGATGGCCTTTAATTTTTCAGATTGCAGCAAAGGAGCAGCAGATCAGGGACCGAGCTGCCGACGAGGAACCGGTTCAGCAGAACACTTCCGCCGCTAATCACACCACCACCACCACCTCCAACAACAACAACAACTGCAGCAGCGACGACGATGTTCCGGCCACCATACTTCGTTTGTTTTGACTACTTTCTAGGGTGTGGGCAACTTATGTACTATACTGTATACGTGGCAATAAGGCGAGGTGACACGTCTACCAACTCTGGGGACATGTCTTGAGAACCGAAATTGTAAGGCAGAGTGGAACCCGCCTCACCGTGTTGTATAATATATCGTGTATGAACGGGATCCCGACTTGAATTTGTATGTAGCGCCACAATATTTGATTTTTATGTTTTCCTTTGATTGGAAATCTTAATGAAACATTTTTGGTACTATTCATTTTTAACGTTAAGAATATTTTTAATCTAAAATGTCACTTTTGATACTATTCACTTACACTTTTATTTTGTTATTTTGATTTAAACTAAATTTTTTGAGAATTTTTCGTTAGTTTTCCTTTGATTTATAATTAAATTTTGCTTTCAAGGATTTAAAGAAATATGGTTTAAAAAGAAAAAAAATTTACCATAAACCGTCACGTCATGTCGCTTATAAAATATAGTTTTTTTTTTTAAATAAAATCTATAAAATATAGATGAGATCCATATATATTAATGAATTTTATCATTATTAAAGATATGGTTAGTCCACTATTACACTTAAAAAATTAGTATTTATAGCATCACAATTTTGAATGAGATATAACAGCATCTCCAATGAAAAACCTCATTTTAAGGTCCCTACCACCACTCTCAAGACTCTTTTAAGGAGTTAAAGAGAATCTTTTGGTCCCCAAAATAATATTGGCTCCAATAAATATAGTAAATTTTTAAACATGTGTAATAAATTAATGAAACTGTTATTAGCACTTTCAAAATCTGATTCTACAACTCTTCGCAAGTATATTTTTCTTTTTAATTATAGAAATTTTAGAATACAAAATAAGATTTTTAAAATGCTAATAACAATTCAAAAAATTACATTCTACACTATTCACAAATGTATTTTTCTTTCTAATTATAGAAAGGTTGAAGAGCTAAATAAGATTTGTAGAATGTTAATAACAATTCATTTCTTAAATTAAAATAATTATTGTTAATTTCCTAACCATTGATCTAAATGCAAAAGAATAGAAAACAATCCAAGAAGCTATGTGGACCATTTGTTTAAAAATAAAACAAAAAGGAATGCATCGTACTTTTTTTTCTTTTTCGGACGAATTACATCGTACTCTTAGTCCAAAACATAAACGATCAACCAATAAGATGGACTGAATATGTTGGAAAGTGGAACCTTTTCGCAGTGGGTCCAACTAAAAAAAATAAAGAATAAAAACCCACCCGCCCCTTGTGTTTGGCTGTTGGGTTACTAAGAATATGACCAGTTTTGCCCACCACCGTTAAATTTTGATGGATGTCCATCGCCCCTCTACGAGCTTGTCACGTGTCATTTTAAAAAAAAAAATTAATGAAAAATACTTAAAATTTTTAAGTTTTAACGAATGAATAGTATCAGGATTGATTTTTTTGTATAAAAATATGTTTTTCGTTAAAATGAACAGTATCGAGAACTTTTCGTTAAAGTTCCATTTTCTTTAATCATAGTTAAAAGCACATTAAAATAAAAAATATAAACAGTTCTCGAAAGTTAATAGTGGGGAGATGAATGCCCCCCCAAGAATAAGAAGCAAAATTAACGAGAATTGTACGGCCCAAATAAATTTTAGATCAATGATATAATCTATGTGGGCCCAGCTCAATATCTAAGCCCTCCCCAGATTGAATTGAATTTTGTGACGAGAACGGAAAGGATAGGGACATTTCATCAATCAACAAACGATATAAAGTATGGACATATTAGGGTTTATGATTAAGAGTTCAGTCACCAATGCATTGGTATGTTGATAATTTTCATAAACAACCGTAGTGAATCAATCCTTACGTGATTACAACAGTGTACAAATCTACCACAAAAAACGAAAAACACAACGGCTTGTACTGAGAAGCACATAATGTTCTCGCCGAATAGTGAGATCACGTCAAAGTCATTGTTGATAGGCGAGACCACATCACTCATTAGGCGACACAACACCCTCTAAAAGCGGCACAAACAACAAATCAACACTAACCAAAACTAACTAATTCGAAAAAACCAACCGATTGACTATCTTCATAACTTGGGATTAGGATGCCATAGGGAAGACCGCCCGCGACCATGGAGGCAAATTGTCTGCCTTCCTGTTTGGGTGCCGTTCTCATCTCCTCCTATTTTGTGCAGCCACAGTTAAGTCACGTCAACATTTTATATTAATTTTTTTATATAAATAATAAGACAAAAAGTAATAAGAATATAAAAAATTAACGTGACTTAACCGTGACTGCACAAATAAGAGGAGATGAAAATGGCACCCAACAGGAGGGCAGACAGTCTGCCTTGCCGCGACCATACCTCTCCTAGTACGATCCGCAGCTACACGAGTCAAGCAAGGCGGAGCCCAGATTGGACCGAATTGAAGTGAATCTCTTTTTTTTGTTATAATTTGGAACCAAATTAACAGGCAATTAATTTCATAGACAACAGATGTTGATAAAATTAATCAAACACAACGAACTCTTAAATCACAAAACAATTAACGTTTCGGCGGATCAAGAAAACGTAAATGTTGCAGATGTATAGCATGCAGAGCTAGCCCAAGTAGATGTGAACGCCGATAGCGATGAGGAATATGGTGATGAGTCCGAAGTAAATGATTGTGTGAACCAAGATGGAAACCCCGCTAGTCTGCATGTTGTTGAACTCCACCACCCGGCTGTTCCCGGGGAGCTGAAACAGAAGCCCCGGCGTCAACAACACGAACAGCACCACCGCTATCACCACCGGCCCCCAATCCGCCATTCCTCAACTAACTAATTTCACAGTAAGGTCGAGTTTCCGAGCAGATAGAATAATAAAGAAGATGATGACTCGTACGATGGAAGTGGAAATGAAAGGGCAACCGGAAGGAAGGAGCATAAAAGGAGAGAGTGATGGCGGTAAAGGGACAAAATGGGAATTAATGGAGACAAAGAAGTAGAGTGAGCCGGCCTCCACGACGAAGCAGAAGGTTAGAAACTTTGAAATCAGCAGACGGTAGTATCTTTGGACTCGGACGGCTTCCTTGCCGCATTGGACAGCATTACGTGTGCAGCATTACGTGGCACTTTTGTTTGAACCTTTGGAAGAATAAGGATCCTCTCCGAATCTTCTTTGTTGAAATCCTGAGAATCCTTCAATCATGTTCGTTATCGTACATTGTGCGGTAAAAAATCATTATACGATGTACGATCAACAGACGTAATTAGAGAATCTCCTGAACTGCACAAAGAGGATCCTCATTCCTTTTGGAAAATATGGACGGCCGTCATTTGATCTTGGGCCTTGTTTCTTGCTCAAATTCACTTATTCTTGGGCCTAAGCACAGGCCCAATGAAGTAAATTCAATTGTGATCATAACATAAGCACAGGCACAAATTCACTTCTTCTTTTTTGTTACAAAAAACGAAAGCCTTCAAAATCCTCACTGTGTGAGGGCCGCCCTATCCAATCAACCCGGCGGATATCTTCTCCTAAAGTGAGCCCCATGTGGTCAAAATACGTTAATCAAACCCATATGATGGAGTCTATCACCAATATTGATCAAAACCGAAAACCCGTGTGCAACTTTTGGATGAAAATCTCGATTTTGATCAACATTGATACCAAGCTCCACCACTTGAGTATGATTTATTTTTAGGGAAAACTAATGAAAAAGGCTTGAAAATTTTGAGTTTTAATGATAAGGACAAAATAAAGAGTAGAGTGAATAGTATCAAGATTGACTTTTTAGTGTAAAAATTTGGTTTTTCGTTAAAGTTAACAGTACCGGGTGCTTTTCGTTAAAGTTCCCTTTTTTTTACCACATGGATCACTGTGATAAATTCCTTGATGTATGCATTGTAGCTTTTCCCTGTAGAAACTGGCCAAAATCAATGTCTTTCCTTTTCCTTTAGAAAGTTAAACCAAACAAGAAAAGCATTCCAAACATATGCAATTATGCATAACCCAACTACAACTTTACACTTCATTTTCCCACATTATTTTATGGCATTTCTGTAAAGACACTCCACCTTCATCGATCCCTAAAAGAGAAAGCGAAAAAAAGAGCTTCTTAAACGAACAATTATTGGAAGCTTAGGAAAGCAAACGTCTTTGCTTTGATGCCCATAAAGCCATCCACCACCTTCTCCTAATACCTTTCCCCTCTTTTAATCTCACTCTCTTCTTTCTCACTTAAGCTTAGCATCCCTCTCTCCTTCTTCGCTAAGATATTAGGTTTCGTCCTTCTACTTATTCGGAAACATCACAACACTCTGTTTATCTGTTTCCAAATATAGAAGCCTCTAAGTTTTCTTACCTCTCCTTCAGGTTTCGTCCTTCTTCATATTCGGAAACATCGCAAACACTCTGTTTATCTATTTCCAAAGATAGAGGCCTCTAAGTTTTCTTACCCCTCCATTCAAACTTACCTGGAGAGAAAGATGAGTGCTGATTGGGGGCCGGTCGTTGTTGCAGTGGTGATGTTCATCCTCTTGTCGCCCGGGCTGCTATTCCAATTACCGGCAAGGACTAGGGTGATGGAGTTCGGAAACATGTCCACAAGTGGGATTGCTATTCTTGTTCACGCCGTCATATACTTCTGCATAATCACCATCTTGGTCATTGCAATTGGTATTCACATACATGTCAACTAATCTATATTGTTTTCAGCCACCACTCACAATTGGAGTTGTTTGTTCTTTTCCTTTGATATCGCAAAATACTGTCATATTTTGTAAGCAAACTCCTTATTAGGCTTTTCTTCTTCCCTTATACTGTGTTCCTAGTTTAATGTTTCATATCTGAGTTTAATCTCTGACTAAGTTTCCGATCCATTATGTTTAAGTTTTATAGTATCATACACAATCAAAGGGGGGAAACCGGGAAGGTATCATGTACATTGTAATAAACCTAAACTTAATGGAATTGACTTGCAATTTTAACGAGTATTGTTGTCATCTACGCATTCTAAGGGTGAAAGTTTTAGATAAAAACCGAGAAGTGTTATTAGCACTCTAAAAATCTCATTCTACACTCCTCACAAGTGTATTTTTCTTTTCAAATATAGAAAGTTTGGAGTGTAGAATGAGATTTTTGTAGTGCCAATAATAATTCCCTAAAAAACCAGTTTCTATCAACGCAATCTGAAGCTTAACAAAATGAAGCGCCTAAGAGGGAACAGATCGACTCTCAAATTTCGGATATCAGCTACTAGCAAAAGGATTTTCTACATTAAAAACCTTAGACATTCATATCCTTCTAAAAGAGTAGCTACAGAAATAGTTCAGACCACCACACTAGTTGGCTCATTCAAAGTTTGAGCGATATTCTAATCTAATCTAAATCTATCTAATCTAATCTAATCTAAATCTAATCCACGAGGGGAAAGATTCGAACTTTAAGTTGAACTTGGCTAGCCTACAATCAAGTCAACAAGTTCAGACCAATGGACTAGAACTGTTAACAAACAGAAAAATCGGAAAATCTAATTAAATTGCATCAAAATTAATTGGTAAATAGAATTAAAAAAAATAAAATAGAAAAGGGGTTTCTCAAATCCCAGACTGAACAGAATCCATAAGCAAGCAGCTGCATCTCTTCTTCTCCAAATCAGAGAAAAGTTTTCTGCTTTATATTTATATGGAGCTCATAGACAAATAGTACAAGTATTAAGTTACAACAGGGCAGCCCAGAAGAGAGACAGTCCAACATACACAGAGATTCAGAGCGGCGGAGGGTAACAGGATCAGCCGGTATAGATGTGGACGTGGACGACCAGGATGAGAATGGCATAGAGAACGAAGAAGAAGAGAGTGTGGACAGCGATGGCCTTGCCGTTGGTCTTCATGCGCCCAAACTCCAACTGCTTGCCGTTTCCCGGGAACGTGAAGAGCAGCCCCGGTTGCAGCAGGATAAACAGCACCACTCCTATCAATACTGGGCCCCAGTCCGCCATTGTTGCTTCCTCAAAAATCAGTTTTCAGATTAAAGTTGCAAGCTTTCGGTTCCTGTGGCACTTGGGATTCGGTATTTGGAAACGGTTTTGCAATTTGTGATTCTAATTTGTAAAGCAACGAGCGGTGGAGATGGAGGGAAGGAACTGGAAGGTGCCGACTAGTGAAGGTTTGGATTCTCTGGTTTGGGTTGCAGGGTAGATTATTGCAGTCGGGACCCACCATCCACTGAGTTCAAAGCATTAATCTTTCTTTTTTTGTTCTTTATATCTTTGACTAATCTTTGAAGGACATTGAAATGGGGTTGTAAAGCTTTAAGGTTTTCGGTGGCATAGACTGATATAGACATTCGAATTGAATATGTTAGTGGTGTGATTTGGACAGGGATTGAAGCGCTTAACAGCCAACCTTTCAACTTAAAACAAGTGTTAAATGTGACTGCTACTGATTGCAATTGCAAACACCACAATTATGTTTGGTCAGAAAATTTTGGTAAAGTTATCAGATCAAAATAATATTATCTTTATAGACAGTTAGAATACAAATCTCATCATTTTGTGAAATATGTTCTGCAGATACATAAATTATTGGAGTCAACACACGCAACATGTAATTGACTAGCCAAAACTCATTAGATAGGAGTCATAGGACCAAAACGACAGTGGATGAGATCGAAATGTAGAAAAATGGGTTTCGATAAGATGTTTTGTGCGTTAATCGTAAGGATGAGATGATCTGCCGACGCTCTAGAATTTCTCTCGGTGAAACATCTCTTCCCACTCAAATTTTCTCTGCTTATAAGTTATGTAACAGTATAGCCTTGATAGCAATAGAAAATGAAAATGATGCTAAGCCTTATCCAAAAGTCCAAGAAAGCAATAACAAGTTAACAACAAATGCAACACCAAAGCATTTAAAACTCAAAGATAAGGCTACTTAAACTGGATTAATTATGTTATTTCTAGCCCTAAGGTATTCTTATTCCCCTCTTTCAAGCGCTTAAATCCAAATTATAAAGCATCCAAAGCTCCTTTTTATATACTTTTGCTATATTCTTTCTCCTCCTCCCTTGTTCTTCTGCTGTGACATCTTCTTGTTTTGACAATGAAAGATTGGGCAGCTCCGCTGATAGCATCCGCGCTGTTTGCGTTTCTGTTGCCGGGATTGGTGTTTCAGATGCCGGGAAAGGAACGTCCCTTGGAATTCATGAACATGAAAACGAGCATCGCGTCGATGTTCTTGCACGCCGTGATCTATGGTTTGCTCCTCATTCTGTTTCTTATTATTCTTGACATTCACATCCATGCTTAGGATCCAAGAAACGTTGTGGTTGTGGCACACCAGCTGAAAGGAGGAGTTAATTCTGTTGTTTTACTTGCTTTTATTAACTATTTACTAGTTACCTTCCTGAATTCTGCTTTGTGCAAATAATAAATTATAGCAATCTTTTATATTTTGCAAGGGTCTTTATGCTTTCATTTACCTTCCATAATCTGCATAAATGTAAATCTTTCGGTGACGAAATCTCGCTAACAAGGATCTCACACAGCAGCAATAACACATGATCTCGACATGTAACTGAGAGATCAGCAGATTATTTCACATTTTTTTTCCCTTTGATTAACTTTATATAGTTAGTTAATCAATTTAGAAGTTCCCCAGTTAAAGCTTTAGCAAGAAACTCACCTAGCAGAAACATGGAGGCTAATGAAATTAAGCTTGTGTGTTATAATTCTTAATCACTTACTTAGGCTAATTCTACGCTAAACATTCGCATAATTCTCGACTCTACCATTGATTAAGTTTGTGTATCAAGCTTAAAAATCAATGGGACAAACAATGACCAACGATCCTAACGAGTAATTTAAATCTCCGAAACAAGGGGAGGAAAAACAAACATTTGTACAAGATCAAATCCAGATGCAGAGCCAAACAAGCTAATTAAAGTGTACAAGTAAAGTTGAGACGAGATGATACGTTGGTGCCTTTTAATTAAGTGACAATTAAGAGCCAACATACATGTGGACACCGATGGCTAATAAGAAGATACAAATGAGAGCAAAGTAGATTATGGAATGAACCAGTATGGACACTCCACTCGTCTGAAAGTTTCCGAACTCCACGAACCGGCTCTTTCCCGGCATCTGAATCAGCAGTCCTGGTGTCAGCAATATGAACAGCACCACTGCTATGAAAACCGGCCCCCAATCCGACATATCGAAGAAATCTCGATCTCTTGATCTCTCCCAAAACTTAACAGACGTGTTTAGCTGTGATCTGCTAATATAATGAGTGGGAGAAGGATTGGGTCGTACGAGGGAAAGAAAGATGGAAGGTGTGCATGATTATAAAGTTGAGCATTTGGGAGGAAGAGACAAGGGATTGATGACTAGGGAAAAAAAGTGAAGTGTAAGGTTAGAGTATCAAGCTATTCCAATTTCCCCCATTCACATTTCCATGTAGTTTGGTAGTTTACACTTCACATCACATGCATCCTAAATAAAGGAAGCTTCCCACATGACACTCAACCCTACAAGACTGCTACTCAACTCTACTTTTGCTATAGATGGTGAATTGGGCAAATGATGCCCATTTACAAAAAAAAATCTGACATATTCTCGATTACGTACTTATATCGCTTGCGTTATGCGATCAAAACAATAAACACGTAAATATACAGTCAGTAACATGTAATAATCACTCATTAATTTGACTAGACTTCTAATGTTTTCAGGAACCATAAGAAATCAAGATAAGAAGATTCATGGTAGGGAGCTTTCTTGTCACTGAAGCATTATTATGGTATAAAAGTTGCTGTTTTTCCTTTTCCTTTACTGATAATCCTATTAATTATTGGCTCCCTTGCTTTCAATCAAATTATAATATTGATTTCGGTGGGGCATTTGGATCTCAAAAGACACTTTTCAGTTGCTTAAGAGCAGTTCTACCATTGATAAGGCCCCGCGGGCTATTCACTGTTTAATTCATATAGTGAACAATAACTGTCTTTAATGAACAGTAATTGCCTTTTGCATCTTTACCCCTGCATTGAATAGCCCTGACAATAGACAATAAAATATTAGTATTATTTTTTAAAAATAATACAAAATAATTTTATTTATAATTTCGGATAGGATTTTTAATTGGTTTTGTTGTACCACTTTCTATTAAATTTTTTTTTTTTTTTTCACATAGTGCAGCACACCATTCCAAAATCTTTGTTTTTTTCACATGGTGTCGATGCACCACTCCAAAACCTTTTTTTTATTATTTTTTTCTTCTTCTTTTCACATGGTGTCAAACACCATTCCAAAATCTATGTGTTTTTTTTTCTTTCTTTTTCAAGCTCAGCAGCTCTCTCTCACTTGAGCTCCGGCTCCGGAGGCAGAGCCTCATACTCTTACAATATCAATAGCCGATCCGTGAAAAAATTCACAGTTTTTCCTTAGTTAAGTAGGTAAATGATCGCCAACTCCTTAGTTAAAATCTCTCTCTCTCTCTCTCTCTCTCTCTCTTAAAAACAAATCCCAAATCATGTGATCTGGGCGCTCGAGTGGAAAGAGGTGGATCGTGAGTGCGTGGAGGTGAAGACGGTGTGGGGTGGGGCGGCAGCTGTGGCGGAGGAGGGACTGGGGTGCTGCGGCCAAGTTAAAGCTTGCTGGGTTTTACATTTTTTAATTTTTTTATTAATTTATTAATTTTTTATTAATTTTATATTGTGGTTGACGTCGTCCTGACGTCAACCCACATCATATTGCCTTTGGGCTCTCGGGCTGACAACTCGTGTCGGGCCTCTCCCTTGGGCCTGCTCAAGCTCCTTCACCAGCACACGCTGAGCTTGCTTGCTCGGGCTCTCTGCCACTGTTCGTGGCCCTGTCCCTTAGGCTCCAGCACACGCTTGATGTCACATCCCAGCCCGGGCTCCCACCGCATCCAGGGCTCGACTCCACCGTAACACGATATTGTCCGCTTTGGGCCCCGACCACACCCTCACGATTTTATTTCTAGAAACTCACATGAGAACTTCCTAATGGCTCACCTATCTTGGGATTGTTCTCGCGCAAACTTGCTTAATTTCGGAGTTCCAATGGAACCCGAAGCCAGTGAGTTCCCAAAAGGCCTCGTGCTAAATAGAGATGAGAATATATATATAAAGCTTATAAGATCCTCACCTCTGGGCGATGTGGGATGTTACAATCCACCCCCCTTAGGGGCCCGACGTCCTCGTCGGCACACTACCGACCAGGGATTGGCTCTGATATTAAATTGTCACATCCCGACCTGGGCCCCTACCGTATCCCGGGCTCGACTCCACCGTAGCACAATATTGTCCGCTTTGGGCCCCGGCCACGCCCTTACGATTTTGTTTCTGGGAACTCACACGATAACTTCCCAGTGGATCACCCATCCTGGGATTGCTCTCGCGTGAACTAACTTAATTTCGAAGTTCCGATGGAACCCGAAACCAGTGAGTTCCCAAAAGGCCTCGTGCTAGGTAGAGATGAAAATATGCATATAAGGCTTACAAGATCCTCATCCTTGGACGATGTGGGATGTTACACTAGAGCTGCTCTAAGGGATCATTTGGGTATTTAACCAAAAGACTTTTGTTCACTAGCTTTTCATGAAATTGATATACTTCGTTATCTTTTTTTATACAATGAGTCAGTAATAATTTGATATTGAATTTGTTTATTTAGAAGTCGAAATTAACATGTATATAGGAACAAACCAAAAAAATTATATTGAATGGGGGTATCTCCAAGCAATATACTAACATTAAAATTAACAAATATAGTTAAAAATAAGACTACCAAAGACAAGCCACCAATATTATTAAGGGTGAATTGCCAATTTAGTCCCTGAATTATCACCTCAATGAAAATTAGGTCTCTAAATTATTATTTTTTCTCTAGAAAAAATTAGTCATTGAATTATAAAAATCTACCAATTACATCCCTAATACTATACTCGAAGCTACTATATTTAATTTTTCGTCAATTTAAGTCACGTTACTTGCATGTGATACACATTGAAGGGTAGATTGATAGTTTTTCATAAAGAAATAGTGCATATAGTTAACTTTGGAGGGTAAATTGGTAGTTTTCCATAATAATTAATGTAAGTTAACTTAGGAGGGTAAATTAGACGTTAGATTCGCAACCTATATAAAATGTTAAAGGCTTATAGGCGAGAAAATAACGGTATTACACTTTAAAGTGTGTCAAGTGACTTGAGTTGACTAAAAATTAGATAAAATAACTTTGAATATAATAGTAGGGATGAAATTAGCAATTTTTAATTAATTTAGGGACTTATTTTACAAAAAAATAATAATTCATAAACCTAACTTTCATGGAAGTAATAGTTCAGAGACTACTAAATAAGCACTTCATCCTATTATTAAATAAGGAAAACTAATGAAAAATGCTTGAAAACTTTGAGTTTTAACGATAAGGACAAAATAAAGGGTAAAATGAATAGTACCAGGATTGATATTTTAGTGTAAAAATATGGTTTTTTTTGTAAAAGTAAACAGTACCGGGAACTTTTCGTTAAAATTTTCTATTGAATATGATGTATTACCTAGCCATGTAGGATTGCATGTGGATGTTTAGTGAGCTTAGAGTAGCTCCGTCCGTAAGTAAATACCAGGTCACTTATTTTCTATTAATAAACGAAGAAAATGGAGTATTAGATCAGCCGAGCCCAAATATTCAAAGGCGACAAACCCAACTGAACAAATGGATGTGGGCCGTGGAACTGCAGAATCCAGTAAGGAAAAGACCCTTTTGAAAGTGGGGGAAAAAAATGGAATATTGGAAAAGACGTCGACAGCAGGGTTCGAACCTGCGCGGGCGAAGCCCAACAGATTTCAAGTCTGTCTCCTTAACCACTCGGACATATCGACATTGATGTCATGAAAGCCCTAGACGTTTCATCTTACACGTGCCAACTCTACGTTTCTTTTGCTTTTCTGAGAATTTCTATTTATTTATTAAGAGAATAAACGAATCCTGTTGACCAAGCAACACGGATCGTTAGATCAAAATTTAATGGCTATAATTATTATAACTTTTAGAAGGTTCTCTTGTTTGTAACCGTTGAATTTTAATTCAACTGTTTGTGTTGATTGGTCATTCGGATCCTCTGCTTAGGAGATAGTCCAAATCCATCAAATAAAAGAATCCAGCAAAACGTGGCACATTTTGGATTGATACAAAGGAAAACGACAACTCCTTAATAAGAAGATCTGCAAATTATTATTTCCAATTACTTCAAGATTAGTATATTGCTAGTCATGGTGATGCAAAATATTAATTGGAGTCCTTACATTAATTATTCAGAAAACGACATGATTCATCGATTGGAAAAACAAAGAGCAGACCACATAATCTATGTCGTTTACCTTTGCCACATTTATATAAGTTAGAGTCCACTTACGACATGTTACATACCACTACTTTATGCAATGAATGTTAAAATGACAACCTACTTCACTCACACTTTCACACAAGGCATATCTTTCGTTTTAGGTGGTGCTATTTACACATAATTTTTTTTGTACAATCAATTTTAATTGTTGTTTTTTATCTTTCAAAATTTATTTAATTTAACAATCGATAATTAAAAAAAATGTGTAAAAAATAAAATCAAATATATGATAGCACCACCCTTTGTTTTTCGGACCAAAATAAAGGGGATAATATCCTTACTTTTTAAAACCTTTTTCACAAAAGTAAAGCAAAAAAAATGAAACATGACAAGCTTTTTATCAAGAACACGATTGTAATTTGAAATCATTAGGTCGGTTTTTGTGTTTGAAGAATCCAATTTAACTTTTATGAATCATTCAAATGAATCAAAATCACTTTGAACAAATAAATGGTAATATTCTCCATTTATACCAAATAATCTGACCAAATCAACGTTAAAAATGGTAAGGATATTATGTTAAAAATGAAACCTTTTATAAATTATCCTTCTTTTATGATAGAAATGATGATATGAAATATAATAATCATATACGTTTACGTTAAAAATATTATAAAATATTGTACTAAAAATATACGAAGTCGTAACATTATACTAAAAATCAGAAACCTGTCACCGGGTGTCGACTCGAAATCCAGCACATCACCATCATCCACCCGCCTGCCTACGACACTCATCACTGTAATACATATCTTCTTCTTCTTCTTCTTCTTCTTCTTCTTCCTCATCTTCTCGTAAAAAATAAACCCAACAAAATAAAATCACTCTTTTTTTTTTCTCCAATCGTCGAAAGTTATCACTTTTCTGTGTGATGGGTCGGGTGCAGGAGAAGCTGCGGTCCTTCTTCAACAACAGATGGCTGGTTTTTGTGGCGGCAATGTGGGTGCAGTCCTGTGCGGGAATTGGCTACCTGTTCGGGAGCATATCGCCGGTGATCAAGAGCTCCATGGACTACAATCAGCGGCAGATTGCGCGGCTGGGTGTGGCTAAAGATCTCGGGGACAGCGTTGGGTTTTTGGCGGGGAGCTTGTGCGAGGTGCTGCCGTTGTGGGCGGCGCTGCTCGTTGGTGCTCTGATGAACTTTGTTGGGTACGGTTGGGTTTGGCTTGTTGTTACTGGTCGAGCTCCTTCTTTGAATTTGTGGGCTGTGAGTATCATATCTAACCAAAGTTCTTTGCTTTTCCTGTATTTTTTTTTTCTAATTTTGTTACCTTTTTGATCTAGTTTGATCGTGTATTTTGACATTGTGGATGGTTTTTGGCGATTTTCGCACTCCCGTTTTCTTGTTCTGCACTTTTACCTTATTTCTGGCTCTTGATTTCGTTTGGTAATCCAATCCAAAGGCTAAAAGAGGGAGGAGTAAGGCGTTGAAAAGGGGAGTGCGAAGATTACTTCTTTTCGTTCAGTTTGCGGATATACTGATTGAAACTCTGGAAATGGATAGTGTTTTTTTGGTATGTATGGGTTGAGAGGTTGAGTTGATAAGAAGAAGCTTAATGTTAATTTTTCCATAAAAAAGGAGTAATCTTTTGCCTTAAACTTGTTACTTTCTTATAAATTAGCAATCTTTTTGGTTGACCACTTGCAGTGAATTGAGTATATATACATGCTGTTTAAGGCTCTGTTTGGTCTGTGGAATCAGCATTTCTGCAATTTTCTGTGGTCTAAGCAAAGCGTAAAGTACGCCCAAAAAAAAGAAGAAAGAACGGCTTTTTCAATGAGCTTTTGGAACTTTAGACATTCTTTTGTTGTATGTTATGTCTTTTCCTTGATGCTACTGGATATAGCCATTTTTGTGTCATATGTTTTGATAACAAAATTTGCTCACTGTGTTTGCAATTTGCTAACAAAATTGGTCATTCTGGTAGAGTAAGGTAGTTCTCTGTAGTAGTTTCTGGTTTGTAATTAGATCTTCTACTGCGTTAGTAAACCTCGTTCATGAAAACTTTTGATAAAGCAACAATGTTTATAACAAACTTACAAACCATTTAAGCATTATGATTAGCAATGGTGGGTTGGTGCCTATGCCATGTATTCTTTTAAATGATTCGGTATTACTTTTTGTCATCTTGCCTTGGTTTAGTCTTTTTAACAGTTACAATTTTCAATTTTGCAGATGTGTATTCTTATATTTGTGGGAACAAATGGCGAGACCTTCTTCAATACAGTTGCTTTGGTCTCTTGTGTGCAAAACTTCCCAAAAAGTCGGGGTCCTGTGGTTGGAATTCTCAAGGGCTTTGCTGGGTTGGGCGGCGCAATTCTGACTCAGATATATGTGATGATCCATTCACCAGATCATGCATCTTTGATTTTCATGGTTGCGGTTGGTCCAGCAATGGTGGTTATTGCTTTAATGTTTATTGTCAGACCGGTTGGAGGTCACAGACAAGTCCGACCAACTGATGACATGAGCTTCACGTTTATTTATAGTCTGTGCCTCCTATTAGCTGCTTATTTGATGGGGGTCATGCTAGTTGAAGATCTAATTGATTTGAGCCACACCGTGTTGATTATATTTACAGCGATTTTGTTTGTGCTCCTGTTGATTCCCGTAGTGATTCCCATTTCGTTGAGCTTTTCTTCTGAGTCAAGATCTCTAGAAGAAGAGGCACTCCTACCCGAGCCACAGAAACAAGACCCCGGGAAATCTGGGCACGATGCTAATGAGGTAATATTTAGTGAGGTGGAAGACGAGAAGCCTAAGGAAATGGACTTACTTCCAGCATCTGAAAGGCAAAAACGAATTGCACAATTGCAATCGAAACTATTCCAAGCAGCTGCCGATGGAGCAGTTAGGGTTAAGAGGAGGACAGGTCCGCGTAGAGGGGAAGACTTCACCTTGACACAAGCTTTGATCAAAGCAGACTTTTGGCTGATTTTTTTCTCACTTCTCTTGGGTTCAGGATCTGGTTTGACAGTGATTGATAACCTCGGTCAGATGAGCCAGTCTCTCGGGTATGATGATACACATATATTTGTATCCATGATCAGCATCTGGAACTTTCTTGGTCGGGTTGGTGGCAGTTACTTCTCTGAGATTATTGTGAGGTATGAACTGATTACATTCTCATCTAGAGTTTATGTAGAGCATTATTTAAACTTGGGTTTGTGACTTCTCAATTCTCATCCATCGCTATGCATTTGATAGGGACTATGCTTATCCAAGACCGGTAGCAATGGCTGTGGCACAATTCATTATGGCAATTGGGCATATCTTCATTGCTTTCGGATGGCCTGGGGCAATGCACATTGCCACCATCTTGGTTGGGCTAGGCTATGGGGCACATTGGGCGATAGTGCCAGCTGCTGCTTCTGAATTGTTTGGCTTGAAAAAGTTTGGGGCTTTGTACAATTTCCTCACAATTGCAAACCCTGCTGGTTCGTTGCTCTTTTCTGGCGTGATTGCTAGCAGCATATACGACTTTGAAGCTGAGAAGCAAGCTCATCAGCACCATCACCTGCATATGAGTCCAGGAACATCAGTTTTCCAAGGCATGCTTCGAATGGACGCGCCAAAGTGTGACGGTTCTATATGCTTCTTCTTAACTTCGTTAATCATGTCCGGATTATGCATTGTTGCCTTTGTTTTAAGCATGATTCTGGTACATCGGACTAAGATTGTATATGCCAACCTGTATGGAAAATCACGTCCAGCTGGGCTTTCATAAGCTGAGGATTCCATCCAATACATCCTGTATTTTTTTTCTGTGTCAAACCACATTGTATTTCTTCCAAATTGTTTTGATGTTTCTATACTTTGTCTGAGGGTTGTGTAGATTCTTTGTGTGTTTCTGTAACCACATTTCAAGGATGATGGAGGCAAGTGCACGCCTCTTCAGTACTCTTGAGGATCGGTGCCCCAATTCAGTGCTATGTATGGTTGTGTAAGATTGTCTTTTCGAGTATAAGGACGTTGTATTGAATTTTGCCAGTCAATTGACCTTGAAATTTTGTTGTTTCGTGATCAGTTGTGTTCATAATTTTCCCATGAATGAAGGGTTTAGAACAGTTACAATTGTTATGAAAAACTTAAATTCCTGAGAATTAAGTTCTTATTTTGGAGATTATCGGGTGCTTGTTAACCCTATTAATTAGAACCAGTAGGTTATGCCATGATGAATATTTCTTAGCTTTCGATGATCATGAATTGAAGGTGGTGCAGTGTCTCCTGATCCCCCCTTGATTACCAGTCTTAAAACCGACTCTTCCAAGCTTCCTCATGGCAGCGACGAGGCTTCGTTGAAGTTACCTGGGTTCTTAGCAAAATCAAGGACAATGGGCTGTGATGCAGAGCCAGAGAATAGAACCTGATCTGAGCTCAACAACCCTTTCCCCAGCAACCCGTGAGGCTTTCGAGATGAGTCCATCACGGTGTCCCAATTCCACGTTGAACGAAGGGCCTCCTGCCTGCAGAAAATTGAATGTGGAACATGAGAGAGCCAGTTCATTGTCTAGTGGAAGTGCACCACAACTCATATGAGTCTCAAGACAACACTTACAAAGAATACACAATCCCGGACTGTCATTGCCAAAATGTCAGCACAGGAGACGACACCGGGGCATTGTGCTTCCACTGCTTGCTTTGCCCTGCTTGCTTTGCCTTGATCCCGGTGTCAAACCCGTCTCCTGCTAACGACAGCTTATCAGTGAAGTACTTCTCTGTATCCCCGTTTGGTGAAGCAAAATCATGATCGATGCATCGCATCCCTGCCTTGAATATTGCAAAGTTCAAATGAAGTTGGGAACTTTGAATGTAACGTTCATAACCATGCAAATAGGCCCATATATAGATGGCCTTATAGAATGTCGGCAGGCCCAAATCTCTCATGATGGCCTTATAGTATTTCGAGAAAATTTTCATTGTAACGGAAACACGGATAGTATACTACGAGGTTTTACGTAAGAGCAAGTCCACCCCTAAGGACTTTGTGTCAGCACCCAGCGCATTTATCCATTCAAGTGAAGAGTAATAGACTCCAGTGAACAGTAATAGGTTAAAGCATCTCCACCTCTAACAAAAAATAGCCTAGTCCATTATATTAAAATATTAGTTTTTTTATTATAAAATAATAATTTTATTTTTAATTTCTGAATTTATAAAAAATAAAATAATAATAATAATAATAATTTCTAAATTTATTAAAAAGTTTATGTATTTTTTAAAAGTGAAATTCTTAATTTTTTGGGGGAAAAAACGTGGACCGTTGATCTATGATCGGACGGTCCAGTTTAAAAGTGAAATTAAAATTTTTTTTACCGTTGAAAATCCAACGGTCTAGAATAACTACCCGTTGGAAATCCAACGGCTGCAAGTGGGCCACGTCACTGAGCTCGGGTTGTGGTCTGAGTGCGCCTGCGTGCGAACCCCACCACCTGATTTCTTGTCTCCTACTCGCGCCCACGCGATCGTGAAGGCCACGCGCCAGTACAAAAATGCAAACAGGCCAGTCCCTTGGTCAGTCAAAAATGGGCTGGGCTAGAGACTGGCATGGGCTGGGCGCCAGTCAATTGGGTCGGCTGGAGGGGATCCACTGGGTCCTGGCCTATTTTTTCAACTGGGTGCTGGGCAAAAAGTCCTCCGGTGGACTTGCTCTAAGTGATGGAGAATTTTATTTATTAAATTATTAACACATATCTCATTATTTATATAGTGGGTACCATATGTCACCCTAAAAAATCTCTCCAATATTTCGTACGGGTGGAGCATACGAATCTTACCGATACGCGATTCAAATTTCAAACAAGTCTATATGAGGGCACACAGTTGAAGAGGAAGACTACAACGGCCATGGCGTCGATGGATGTAGAAGAAGCACGACTGGGGTTTCCGCACTGGAAACCCCTCCGTCGAAGGTTTGCTCCTGAATCTCCTTTCTTCGCAACTGGAAACATCGAGAGGGAACTGCTCGCCAAACAGGTTTACATTTCTCTCTAATTTGGTGTACATTTCATGAATTTTGATGTCATCTCAGATGATTTGCGTCGCTCGAGTCCGAATTTGAACTGGGTTTTTTAATCATCAAACGCAATGAGGAATTAGCATTTCAAAATTTTGGTAGCACATTTGAGTTTTGAATTTGGGGTTGCTTTATGCTAAATCAATTTACTGTGATTTTGGTTAGATTGCATTGGATTTAACCGAAGACGAAAAGCATCAGCTTCGAGAAATGGTAGATGAGGAAGGCAGGTATTCACGTTTCATGGTTATATGAAATTAATGTACTGCAGTAAGACGCTATTGTTTGTTTTGTTGCTTTTTTACTTGATGTGAAGTGCGTTCTTTGCTTTTGCAGGGGGGTTTTCTGTCCGATTGTTGGTTGCGGTGCTCGCTTGAGTTCCTTGGAGGACTTTGAAGATCACTACAATGCACGGCACACCGCGTCTTGTTCTGTGTGCTCTAGAGTCTATCCAACCTCACGGTTGCTCAGCATACATGTATCCGAAGCACACGATTCTTTCTTTCAGTCGAAAGTGGCACGCGGCTATCTCATGGTATTTACTCTTTATTTTCCTCCTTGATTCGTGCTGGTATTGTCCATCATATGACATTTTCTTCTTGCTTTCGAATTTGAGTCAGTTATGGCGTAGTGCAAGTTCCTCTTTCACTTTTAATCAATTTTGTTGGTTTTAAATTACGAGAGTTCTAGGGGAAGCAAAAACAGAAGCCAAACGTGACCGTTGAAGTCATTTTATAGTTTTTGTTCTCTCTTCTACTGTCTAGCTGTCAAGCTTGAAACCCACGGATAATGGATTGGGTAATCGCTGAAATCCTCACCCCCAAACGGCATATCATTACCCCTTAAAAGTTTCAAAAAACGCATAAGTGCGAACTAGAGTTATACTTAAACCTGAAGAATCCATCCGGCATTCCTCAAAGATCACCGCTTTTTCTAGATGATATTGTCTATACAGATGTTTTCTGATTTATATACTGAAAGGACGGTTTGCTTTTGTCTCTTGCACCAGCATTCTTCGTGCACTTTTATTAAAGCATTATTTGTTGAAAATGTTAGTGTTTTATATGAAGCAAGAACACAATCCAAACACTACCATGGAAGACTTTTCGTACTTTTCTTTTCCTCTTGAATTCCGCTGACAGCGCCTTGGCTAAAGCTCATGGTTTTTGCTAGGTGATATCTTTGTCTATAGATATGTTTTCTGGTTTATATACTGAAAGGGTCTTAATTCAAAGACGAAAGATTTCTATATCGCCTTCTTGAGCATGCACTGGTTTAATCGTGTTAATTTTGTTTGGATTTCTGTGGTGTAACAGTATGAATGCCTTGTAGAAGGCTGTGGTCTGAAGTTCAAGAACTATAAAAGCCGGCAGCAACATCTGGTGGACAAGCATAAATTCCCCACTTCATTTGAGTTTTTCAAGAAGGCTCTTCCTTCCAAAAAGCAGAGGCAGAAGAAGAACCAACGGAGACAAGTTGTTCCGAAGAAGGCAGATTCATCTAGTATGCAAGTAGATAACGAAACCATGGATGGCCTTGTTTCTGCCGTTTCCAAATTAAGCACATCAGACTCGACCCCTTCAGCCATCAGCTTTGGTCGTCGACCCACTCGTGGAGTGACATTCGTCCCAAGAGCTGTTCAACGTGAGAAAAAACCGGACTCTGCATAAGTTGGAATGCCGAGAACTCTTTCGGAAGATTTTGAATGTTGTAGGTGGTGATGATTAATTGTTGAACGGTTATGAGTGAGCAGTTTGCTACACCCTCCGATTGTAAGGATGTTTTGGGATCACCGATGTGGATGGAATATTTTCTTTTTTCTTTTAGCTTAATGCAATAGTTCAGTGCTTTTAAAATGATTGAAAGCGTTTTTGAAGAAAATGTTTTTGAAATAAGTACTTCTTAGTAAAAATGCAAGTAAATCATTTAAAATGCTTCATGTAATAAGTACATAACTGATGCTTTTTGAAGAGCACACTTCAAGTGCTTTTGAAATCCAAAATTATTTTTATTAAAAACGCTTTCACTCATTTAAAAAGTACTTTCAAACGAGTTAAGAAATTCTCAAAACTAGTGCACTTTCGATTTTGTAGTGGCAATATGCAGACGACGTCGTATAACCGTGCCCAGATGTGCAACAATTGCAATTTGCAATAGAGCGCTTTACGTCTGTGTATAAAGATCCCCTGTTTCCTCTCAATTCAGCTCATAACTTCGATATTCTGTTCGTGTTCTTCGTTCCCTCAATTCTTCAGCTCGTCGGAAAAAATGGACGCCATCGATTCAGTGTTCAGTCCGCTGAGAGAGTTCTCGAAGGACAGCGTCCGCCTCGTCAAGCGCTGCCACAAACCCGACCGTAAAGGTAATAATAACCCCATCCACTTCCAATCCAGTCCCATCCATTTCCTTCTTCGGATAATTAATCCAACCTGCATGTAATGTGTAACGTAATCCTGTTGATTTTGAAAACCTTCGAGATGCGATCTGTGCTTTGGACCGGACTAATCTATCCGGCGCGCCTTTTCTTTTCCGTGTGAATGTAACAGAGTTCACGAAGGTGGCGCTCCGTACGGCGATCGGATTCGTGGTGATGGGATTCGTCGGATTTTTCGTGAAGCTGATCTTCATCCCGATCAACAACATCATCGTCGGAGCTGCTTAGGTAATGCCCTCTTTATATGGTCAGTTTGCATGCAATGAATTTGCAAATGGAACTCTGATTTAGGATTTCTTAATTACCATTTTCCATGATCCAATTTAGTTTAATTATATTTGGAAATGTGAGGGCGAGCTTTGACGCAACAGAAAATGCCTCAAGGGGTAAGGTTGAGTATTCCTTCCGACCATCGCAAAGTGGAGAGCCTTGATGGCTTAAGGTCGCCCATTATATTTGGAATTGTGTGTGTATTGAATTATCCTAATTTTGTATATGAAGGCAATTCATTGCTTGCGAAAGTTGCACACTGGCACCGGTGTTCCATCAGTTTTCTGTAACTTGAATGACTGGATTCTGCGAGTCGAATGTGATTGGTTTTATACAGATTTACGTGCGAATTGTTCCAATTTCCGAGTGTTTGATCATCGTGTATGATTGCGTGGGAATGCTTGTAGTCGTAAATCAAGGGAATCACAGGATTTCTACTTAAAGGTTAAGGTTCTTGATCATTGTTTCGCCAATTAAGCGTCTGTAAAATTTAATGTTTGTGCTGCAGGTCGTTTGGCACTTTCAAGTAGATGAAAGTCTGGCAGTGAGCGCTAAGGAGGGCCAAGATCTACCATCACGGGCACTGTGATGTTAATCAGTGTTTTAGACATTTGTTTCTTCAGAGCTAGTTGAAATAATGTTTCTGAAGCAGTTGAGATTGTACTCTCTTGTTCTACTATAATTCAAAAGATTTAAGCCATTTAGAACTTCTCTCTTGGTCATGGCTCGTTCATTCTCTCTATCATCTTCGAACATATGGAGAACAAAAAGGAGAATCGGAGTGAGATTTTGCAGACTCAGCCGATCACTAGACGAGAGTTACTAAAATTGCAAACTCAATACATGACTCGAGATTTTCCGGTGGAAGTGTTCTTATAAAATTTTACAGAAAGGAAAAGGAAAAGCAAGGCAAACTCAACTGCAAGATTGCTCAACATAGAACCGAGAAATTAACAAACCGGATTGGCATCTGCAGCATCAGCAGAAGCAAGTAGTAGCTCGGGTTTGTTTTGAAGGATGTAGCCTTCCTTTCTCGCTTTCTTACGTTCACGCTGTAGCCTGAAGTTCTCCCTCTTTTTAACCCGGTAGCTGTTGGGGTTCTCCGGCTGGACTTCTCGAGGGTAAACACTAATCTGCGGATAATACAAATCAACGATTCGTGTTAGCATACAATACGCAGACAATCAAACCACAAGAACTCCAGATCATACCTTCTTCTTGTCGGGTCCAAACTTCTCAAATTTAACCATGCCATCAATCAAAGAGAATATGGTGTGGTCCTTGCCGAGCCCCACATTCTTCCCTGCATGGAACTGATAATTCGATGCCAAAACAAACCCAGAAGTCACAACAACATTCTACATTTCTACATGTGCCAAAATGAAACATTAGTCAAGAGAAATGATTTCCGCGTTCATTTTTTTTCTTTCTATATGGTCGCATTTATTTTTGTTTATTGATTTTCTTTTGATTTATTCAATCCGAATGACGGAAATAAACATCCATCTAAATGAAATGAGCAAGACGCATATATAAATGAGTAAACCCAAACACGATCCATTGCCAATCCCTAGCTTCAAGTACCCAAATTCAAGTTCGACACAGTTCATTTCCTTCTCAAATTGGTTTTAATTACAGAAAACTAATGAAAAATGCTTGAAAACTTTGAATTTTAACGAAAATAATAAAATAAAAGGTAAAATAAATGGTATCAGATTGACATTTTAGTGTAAAATATGATTTTTCGTTAAAATGAACCGTCCCGACAACTTTTCGTTAAGATTCCTTTAATTATTCCTAAATCCTACCATGCCAAAAAAAAAAAAAAAAATAATAATAATAATAATAACCAATTTTATCAGAAAAATGGGTGAAATTGAAGTTACCTTGGTGCCACGCTGGCGGACAATGATGGAGCCAGCCTTGGCGACCTGGTCGCCGTAAATCTTGACGCCGAGCCTCTGGCCTTTGGAATCACGGCCGTTCTTGGTACTCCCAGCTCCTTTCTTGTGCGCGTTTTGAATCGTCAATGGAAGTCTCTGTGGGCCCGACGACACTAACGATAGCTTGGGACCCAGTTGCAGAGAACCCAAATCGCCTCTGAAGAAGGAGGAGGAGGACGAGCTGGAGGTGGAGGTTGGGCGGAGAGACAGCCCCCTGAAAGCTCCGACTACGTTGAAACTCATGGACGCAACCGCCATTTCTGAGAAATTATTAAGCTTTCATAAACAGGAGAGTGTGAATTTGTGGACAGCCAAAGCTTATAGCTTTGGACGAAGAAAGAAGAGGAAAGGAGAAGATAGTGAAAACCTTATCCTGGAGGCTGCTGATTGGGTATCTCTGCCGAGTGCATTCTAATTTTTTATTTGGGCCGTTTATACTTAGTCCATTGGGCTTGAGCTATAAGCCCACATCCACCAGAGCGTTTTGGTCCGGTAGCCGCACATGTGGTTGTCCGGCCAAGACTCACTTGGTGAAACCAAAAAGGGTTGGGTGAAGCCGATAACAAAAAAGGTCTTCGGGTTTGTCTTTCATTGGACATATAAACCATATCGTTTACCACAAGTGAGATGATGCACTGCATAGTTTGTGTTTCTAGTACTAAAAATTTGTCTAAATTTAGCATTAATTTTGCATGAGTGAGTGGAAATTGAAATACAATATCTATCCGTAAGATATTCAAAATTCTTAAACTACGTTTAATGGAGTACTATCGCGTCATTGACCGATAGGTTTAACATTGCTAATGTGTAAAAATCTTGAAGTTGAGCGTTCTTGACGGCGATCCTGATCGTACTCTAAGCAAGTTTATTTCTTATTCGTCGTCTCATGCAATCGCCGTGGACAACGAATTTTGAAAGAATACTCATAAGTATGAAGTACGTATCATCAACGTATAAAGAAGCATTCACCAAAAGAACACACACAAGTACATGCATTACTGATCTGAATAAGAAGTTTACATCTTAGGGATACATAACATATTATTATTAATTTAACATTGCATTAATCATGCCTTGTTACGCAAGTACCAAATGAAAAGAAGCCTTGGATTTAAACAATCTGCAAACTGCAGGGATGAAAATCGTTGCACTCGAAAACATAGGAACAAAAGTGGAACATTGCGAAGGCTGATGGTACTGAAAACATGTTTTAGCCTGTAAAAGAGGGAATACAGAAGTGAATGAACAATTGATACTTGAAAGACCAGAATGGTGCTGGTTTTGTTGGCCATTCATGGCAACAAAACGATGAGTCACTGTGACTCACCGAGTGAAGTAAAATGTGGGGTGGCAGTTAGGTACAAAGCATTCTTTCTCTTGCAGGTCAGTCCTAAACTCTCTGTCATGTCAAGTTCGTCTGGATTCATCCCATTCGCCAGTTTCCAATCGAAGTGGTAGAGCAATTCAGCGAGAGCAAGTTCAATCACGGTAACACCAAATGACATGCCTGGACATATTCTTCTGCCGGCACCAAATGGAATGAACTCAAAGTCAAAACCCTTAAAGTCAACAGAAGAGCCATGAAACCTCTCTGGCTTAAAACACTCAGCATCTGCCCCCCATATATCTGGGTCTCTTCCCATTGCCCATAGATTAATAATTACTTTTGATTTAACTGGTAATTTGAATCCGCCGACTTGAACCGTGTCCCTTGCTTCTCTTGGGAGCAAAGCGAGTGGAGAGTGTAACCTCAGAGTTTCTTTCACCACCGATTTCAAGTAGTCCAACTTTTTAACATCTCTTTCTTCAATAACTTTGCCTTTCTTTCCTTCAAATTGGACAACTGACTGTCTCACTTCAGCTTGAGCCCTCTTCATGATTCTTGGGTTTTTCATCAACTCTGACATTGCCCATTCTAAGGTAGTAGCTGAAGTCTCGCTTGCTGCAGCGAAGATGTCCTGCACATAACAATTTTTTTTGACTGAGTTAGACCGTAAGGACGACATTGGTGTGTGGGGCAAAATGTGTAGCATGACAATAATTGATTTTCAATGTGCGGGACCAAAATCATGAGTTTAAAAAACATAAGCAACCATTTGTGATAAAACCCCTTCATATATTTCTATTAAGTGATGAATGACAACGAAGATGAAATGTCTACAGTACAACAAAGCAAGCCTACATTACTCACCAGAATGATATCTTTGATCTGATTGGTAGTGAAGTTGAACTCCGCCTTATTGGACTCTTTAAGTTTTAGAAGTACGTCAACAAAATTTTCCTCCTCCCCCTCCTCCGCTTTGTCATTGCCTGCTGTAGTAGTACTAGTACTACGGATCATCAAGTCTCTTTTGGATATTTTGGTCTTATGATCGTTGATGATATTTTCGAGAATCTTACCGAGCTTGCTTTGTATGTCTTTCAAAGCAGGGATCGACCCAGTAACGAACCCAAGAAAACTGAGTGAAGGAAACAAATCAGGAATATCAAACCCACTAGCAAGTTTGTTTACTTCGTCTAGTAGCGAAAGGAACTCCTTTTGGTCTTTGCATTTTTTCCCAAATGCTGCCTTTGACACCACGTCATTTGCGAAGCTGCAGCACCTGTCACTAAAATTGATGGCAAGTCCCCTGTGAGACATTGAGCCAATGGACTCAACAAGATTCTGTGCCTCCTCTTCTCTTATGGATCTGAAAGACTGCACACGTTTCGCGCTCAGTAGCTCGAACATACAAACCTTTCTCAGCGATCTCCATAAATCTCCATAAGGAGCAGAGATAATACCTCCTTGACCAAAAGACAAAACCTCTGTCGCCAAAACAATAGGCCTCTGCGCAAACGCAAGCTCATGAATCTTCAACACCTCCCGGGCAGCTTTGGGAGATGAAATAATCACGGCCTCTAATTGACCCAGTTTAAGGTGCATGATGGGTCCATGTTTCTTCGCTAAGTCTCTAAATATGTGGTGTGGTAGTCGACCGACCATTTGATGCAAGTTTCCAATAATCGGCAGCTTCCATGGCCCTGGGGGTGACTTTAGGCCTCCGGCTCTGGATCGCTTCCAAAAAATCACCAGGATGCAGACAAGGAGCGAAACGAAAATAGGAAAATACGGCCCTTCGACAATTAGGAACATAATTTGATCCAGATAGGCTGTGATCAATTTCATCATACGACTTTGAGGTACTTTACTTGCAAATCAAAGCACTTAAATTTGGATCGATATGTTGAAATTGCTTAAGGTGTTCTCAACGTAAATACTGGTTTTGAATTGGAACAATAAAAAAAAAAAAAAAAAAAAATCATGTGTAGTGCAACTGTGGAACAACAAAATAAAATAAAAAGAGTTTTAACGAAAAACCCGCGATACTGTTCATTTTAATGAAAAATCACATTTTTACACTAAAAAGTTAAACCTGGTACTATTTATTTTACCCTTTATTTTGTCCTTATCATTTAAACTCAAAATTTTCATGTCATTTTCATTAGTTTTCCTTAAAATAAATGCACTTGGAGTGCAATGTGCAAAGCAAGTTCATAAAATATTACATAATAATGCAGTAGACATTTTTCAACCAATGCCTGTTTTCTAGCTGGATGCTTAAGTTAGCACGTGCAATTTTCTATATGCAAATGTGCAAACGCCCTTTTTTACTTGCCATACGTCCATGACAGTTCTGTTTTTTTTTATTTTCTCTAATTGATTCGTTCTCACGGATTAAGAAATGTGCATGAGAGGTAAAAAAAGATGTATGAATAGCATTATTCTTTAAAATACATTATCAGCATGATACTAGTCCCAACATTGGAAGAGATACAAATTCTGGAACCCCCTCCCCAACTAATAAAAAAAAAATTCTTTTGAGTGAGATTGTAACATCACCACTCCATGTAGAGGCAATCAAGAAAGCCGCATAAGTAAATATATACCCAACAGAAAAGTGGGCTAATCCAACCAATCTTGCTTGCACAATGGAAAGAGCCATCGGTTTATCTCTCTATTGAATCAAATTAGCCAAAGATGTGCATTCATGAGCCCATGCTAAAGTTTCAATCAATTCCTGTCAATATCCACTCCAGGAAATTAAGAACATAAATCACGTAACCCATTACTCTATTCAGATCTATTAAAGTGTTTAGGGATGAATTCTAGGCCCAGTGGTTGTGGATGAATTCTAGGCCTGTATTACTCTTGGCACATTCTGGGATTAATTCCTGGCGCTAGTGAATCGCATGATGGTGGCTAGGGGGAGGCTGAAATGCCTTTATGAGCCTTCCCGACCCTTGAAAGAGAGGACTGTCGTGGTAATGCCACCAGCTGATCCCATTTTAAAAAAAATTATATTAAAGTGTTTTATTCATCAATATTTTACCTAAAGTACCAATGTAAAGTCTTTCTCCACTTACGTTGTAACACACAATTTAAATATAAATCTTGCACATATTCAAGTTTCACCCAAGTATTAATCAATTTTAATGTGATCAATTGATGGGTATTCAAATTAGACATTTGACTTGTTTGTCCATAACCACAAGTTTGGTAATAAGTCTAACATTTTTTGTTAATATAGTTTAGTAAGGATAATAAATATATATTTTTAGAGTTGGTGTTGACTTTGTTAACAACTAGCCGATGAGCATTCATTTTATTTTTTGTTTTTTTATTAAGGAGTGTGATTAGTTTTTAAAATTTTAAAAAGAGTATAAAAAAATGATGGTGAGATAATTTCTCTTAATAAGTGCATATTTTATCTTAATATTACATAATTATTGTTTTGTCCTCCTTATGTAAATATTGTCTATCAAAAGTGAGGGTAAAATAGAAAAAAATAGGGATATGATTGTCATTTTCTCAAAAGATACAAAATTAATATTTTGCCCTCCTTATGTAAGTATTGTGTATCAAAAGTGAGGGCAAAATTGGAAAAAATGTGGCAAAAAGTTGACAATGAGGGTTCTCTTAATAATAGTACTAGAAGATGAGCACACAATTTGTGTGTGAACAATTTCATTTTCTTTTTTGTTTTTGATTAAGGAGTGTGATTAGTTTTTAAATTTTAAAAAAAGAGTATGAGACAATGATGATAGGATCTCTTAATAAGGGCATATTTTTCTTAATATTACATAATTACCATTTTGCCCTCTTTATGTAAATATTGTGTATCAGAAGTGATAGTAAAATAGAAAAAATGGAGATATGATTGTCATTTTCTCAAAATATACAAAAGTACTATTTTGCCCTCCTTATGTGGCAAAAAGTTGACAATGAGGGTTCTCTTAATAGAATAGAAATAGATATATAGACAATATACAAATTGAGCTTATATGATATTTTTCCTAAAAAATTGTCAGTATAAGCATATTTATAGATTACATGTGCCTATCATAAAAGTAAAAAAAAGAGACATGATTTCTTTCTTTCTTTTTTTGGGCCTTTCATGTTGATTAAGTGGAGGTTTAAATTTGAACTAAGGCTCGTTTGGAAACACTTTTAAAATGACTAAACACGCTTTTAGAGAAATGTTTTTGGGTTACAAAAACAATTCAAGTGTTTTTCCATATTTTACTAAGGATTGGTTCTAAAAACATTTTCATCAAAAGCTCTTTCAGTCATTTTAAAAGCACTTCCAAACGAGTCTTTAGCTGTCACGTGTAGTTTCATTCTATTGTCTACATAAACTGACTATTCATATGCAAGAACTAGAAAAAAACAGCGGTTTGAATCATGATCAATGAATATGTTTTGTTGGGGAAAAGATACGGAAATTCAAAGATTCACTTACCAATCAAGTGGAGCAGGAGTAGGTAGGTGCAATGGGTTTTGGGCTGCATCATGCCCGCTGTAATGCTAAATGCCATAGTGACCGCCATCACCAGACCTGATACAATTGTTATCGACAAACAATCTGCATTTGGGCATAGCTGCTCAGTATTTGGCTTTGGGTAGGTACATCATACATACTCTATAATGCTAATCGGCACAGCCCCATGTACTATGATATTGAACCGAGTTACAAGAACGAGTGAGGTGAACTAAGAAAGGCCAACAGAAACGTGTTGGAGCTAACAATACCATAATTCCCGGGTGCAAATTGCAAAAGAGTACATCTAAAAGGATTCTCAACATACGAAGTAGAAAAATTAGTTACAATCAAGAGTAGAGTATGGTCGACTCGCAACTAATCAACACAGGTTCTGATTTAGAAAATTCAGTTTATGAGTTTATGCATGAACGAGACCATCAAGAAAGCTACCTGCAATTCTTGACCTATATATATCTGGAGTACACCATCAGCTACTTGCAACCCTTAACCTACCTTACACTGCGATTAATGAACTTTTCCGATCATTTGATTGCTTAAGTTAAGTTGCATTGATTAGTGATTCTCTAACATTTTTTAGGTCATTAACTAATATATGATCAGAAATTAGCATCAGATTAACCATTCTTTGATATGTGACTCGAAGTAGCACCAAACTAAGCTAAGCTTACTCATTTTTTCATTTGTTGGTTTGTCAAATTCAGTATACGAGTGTCAAATGTCAATGCATGAATGAGACCATCACCACATGTAGTCTAATATTCTAGTGGATAGAGTACTGGATTTCTACTCTTGACGTGCGTCCATGTTTGAAACTCAAACCAAGTTCATGTTCGACAGCCGAGCTTATAGCTTTGGACGAAGAAAGAAGAGGAAGGGAGAAGATAGTGAGAGAACCTTATCCTGGAGGCTGTTGATTGGGTATCACTTCCGAGTGTGTTCTAAATGTTTACTTGGGCCGTTTATTACTCAGTCCATTGGGCTTGAGCGATAAGCCCACATCCGCGAGGGGGTTTTGGTCCGGTAGGCTGTAGCCATGTTGTTGTCCGGCCGAGACTTACTTGGTGGGACCAAAAAGGGGTGGGTGAGGCAGATACTAAAAAAGTCTTCGGATTTGTTTTTTATTGAACATATAAACCATATCGACCACACTTATTATAATAACACATGGATAATACACGGCGTGATTTGTGTTCCCTGTATTCATAAATCCAAATTTAGTATAGATTTTTAATAATTGGAATACATTATCTATCAAGATACCCAGAATCTAGAAACTATTTTTAATGGAGTACTTAAGTTTAGCGTGATTATTTTTCTATTTCTTACGAATATAATGAGTCATACAATGAAGCTCTAAGAGAGAGTCATTGAGCATAGATTGAGGCAAGAGACACGGGTTTTGGACAATCAATTCGGATTCATGCCAGGGCACTCAACCATTGAGGCAATCTATCTCTTACGAAGATTGATGGAAAGATATAGAGATAGGAAAAAAGATTTACACATGGTCTTTATAGATTTGGAAAAAGCGTATGATAGCGTCCTAAGAGACATTCTTTGGAGGATTTTAGAGAAGAAAAGAGTACGAGTAGCATATATCCAAGCTATAAAGGATATGTATGATGGAACAAAGACTGTCGTAATAACTCATGAAGGACAAACTGAAAGCTTCCCTATAACTGTAGGGTTACATCAAGGCTCATCCCTAAGTCCTTACCTTTTTGCATTGGTAATGGATGAGTTAACGGGACATATTCAAGATGATATTCCTTGGTGTATGCTTTTCGCATATGATATAATGTTGATAGATGAAACTCAGGAAGGGGTAAATGCGAAGCTTAACCTTTGAAGAGAAGTGTTGGAATCTAAAGGTCTTTGCCTAAGCCGATCAAAGACAGAATATATGGAGTGTAAGTTCAGTGCAAATGGAGGCCAAAATGAGTTAGGGGTGAGGATCGGAGATCAGAAAGTACCAAAGAGCGACTGCTTTCGCTACCTATGATGTATCTTGCAAAAGAACGGAGAATTAGATGGACACCTCAACTATAGAATACAAGCTGGATGGATGAAGTGGAAGAGTGCATCCGGCGTGTTGTGTGACTGCAGTATGCCACTGAAGCTCAAGGGAAAATTTTATAGGATGGCAATAAGGCCGGCGATGCTGTATGCCACGAAATATTGGGCGGTGAAGCATCAACATGTACATAAAATGGGTGCAACGTAGAAGAGGATGCTTCATTGGATGTGTGGGCATGGGAGAAATGATAAGATTAGAAATGAGGATATCCAAGGTAAAGTAGGAGTAGCCGAAATTAAAGGAAAGATAAGAGAAAATCGGCTACGGTGGTTTGGTCATGTGCAAAGAATGCCTATTGATGCTCTGGTTAGAAGATGCGACTACGGGACAGAGGTTCAAGGCCAAGGGGTAGAGGAAGACCTAGGAAAACTTTGGAACAAACTCTAAAAAAAAATTTAGAGTACTTGGATCTAACGGAGGACATGACACATAACCGAGCGCAATGGTGTTCTAGGATTCATATAGCCGACCCCACTTAGTGGGAAAATACTTTGTTGTTGTTGTTGTCTGTCTAACAAACCGAATAATTAGCGAATTTAGTGCAGATTGAGTACGACCACGATCGCGTCATTGACCGATAGCTTTAACGTTGTTAATGTGTAAAATCTTGAGGCTGAGCCACCTTTGGCATCTGGTTCCTGACGCCGTTCATACTCTAAACAAGTTTATTTGTTATCCATCGTCTCAGACAATCAATTTGGAGTTGTGGACAAGGAATTTTGGAAGAAGAAGAAGAAGAGCAAGAAGAGCAACAGTAGAGTAGTAATAGGGATGAGGATTTTGGAACTTCCGACATATTGAATATTAGAAAGACATCTTGGTTTTAGTAGTTTGGGAAAAAATTCATTTCCCAAACTTAGCCTGAGGCTCTGAAAAGTGAGCAATATGGCCAATAAAAAATGGTGTATCATCAACATATATCCGTACATATCTGAATAACATGTTTACATCTTAGGAATGACAAACAACTACAAAGTTTTATCCTACTATGTCCTAGAGCCGACAACAACATTGCATTAATCATGCCTTATTAAGCAATTACTAAATGAAAAGAAGCATTAGATTCAAACAATCTGCAAACTGCAGGGATGAAAATCGTTGCAATCTAAAATATAGGAAGAGAGTGGAACATTGTGGAGACTAATGGGACTGAAAACATGTTTTAGCCTGTTAAAGAGGGAATACAGAAGTGAATGAACAATTGATTCTTGATTGACCAGAATGGTGCTGGTTTTGTTGGCCATTCATGGCAACAATACGCCGAGTCACTCTGACTCATTGACTGAAGTAAAATGTGGGGTGGCAATTAGGTACAACGTATTCTCTCTCTTACAGGCCACTCCAAAGCTCTCTGTCATGTCAAGTTCGTCTGGATTCATCCCATTCGCCAGTTTCCAATCGAGGCGGTAGAGCAATTCAGCAAGAGCAAGTTCAACCATGGTAACACCAAATGACATGCCTGGACACATTCTTCTGCCAGCCCCAAATGGAGTGAACTCAAAGTCAAAGCCCTTAAAGTCAACAGAAGAACCATGAAATCTCTCTGGCTTAAAAGACTCAGCATCTGCCCCCCATATCTCTGGGTCTCTTCCTATTGCCCATGCATTAATAATTACCTTTGATTTAACTTGTACTTTGAATCCGCCTATTTGAACCGTGTCCCTTGCTTCTCTTGGGAGCAAAGGGGCTGGAGAGTGTAACCTCAGAGTTTCTTTCAACACCGATTTCAAGTAGTCCATTTTTTGAACATCTCCTCCTTCAATAACTTTTCTTTTTTTCCCTTCAAATTGGAGGACTGACTGTCTCACTTCAGCTTGAGCCCTCTTCATGATTCTTGGGTTTCTCATCAACTCTGACATTGCCCATTCTAAGGTAGTAGCTGAAGTCTCGCTTCCTGCAGAGAACATGTCCTGCACATAAAAAAAAAAAAATTCACATAGTTAGACAGTAAGAACGACATTGATGTGTGGGACAAAATGTGCAGCATGATAATAATTGATTTTCAATTTGCGGAACCAAAATCATGTGTTTTGAAAACGTGAGAATAATTTTATAAAATGATGAGTGACGACGAAGAAAAAAATGTCTGCAGTACAACAAGGCAAGCCTACATTACTCACCATAATCCTATCTGTGATATGATTGGTTATGAAATTGAACTCCACCAAGTTGGACTCTTTAAGTTTTAGAAGTACGTCAACAAAATTTTCCTCCTCCACTGCTTTGTCATTGCTTTTGATTTTATGATCGTTGATGATACGTTCGAGAATCGTATTGAGCTTGCTTTTTATGTCTTTGAGAGCAGGAAACAAATCAGGAATATCAAACCCACTATCAAGTTTGAGTATTTCGTCTAGTAGCGGAAGGAACTCCTTTTGGTGTTTGCATTTTTTCCCAAATGCTGCCTTTGACACTACGCCACTTGTGAAGCTGCAGCACCTGTCCCTAAAATTGATGGCAAGTCCCTCGTGAGACATTGGGCCAATGGACTCGGCAAGATTCCGTACCTCTTCTTCTCTCACGGATCTGAAAGACTGCACACGTGCCGCACTCAATAGCTCAAAAACGCAAATGTAAGCTCATGTGTCTTCAACACGTCCTGGGCAGCTTTGGCAGATGAAATAATCACGGCGTCTAATTGACCGAGTTTAAGGTACATGATGGGTCCATGTTTCTTGGCTAAATCTCTCAGTGTGTGGTGTGGCAGCTGACCGACCATTTGATGTAAGTTTCCAATAACAGGCAGCTTCCATGGCCCTGGGGGTGACTTTAGGCCTCCGGCTCTGGATCGCTTCCAAAAAATCACCAGGATGCAGACAAGGAGAGAAGTGAAAAAAGGAAAATAGGGCGTTTCGTCAATTAGAAACATAACTTGATCCAGATAAGCTTTGATCAATTTCATCAAAAGACTTTGGGGTATTTTACTTTGCAAATCAAAGCACTTCAATTTGGATTGATATGTTGAAAGCGCTTAAGGTCTTCTCAACTTAAATACTAGTTTTGGACTGGAACAACAAAATAAAATAAATGTATTCGGAGTGCAAATGTGCAAAGCAAGTTCTTAAAATATCACATAATAATGCATGAGAGATTAGTTGAATATCAGAGTGCGCAACGAACAAGACTAACAAATAATAAGAATTTTATTGAACAAACTGAGAATGCCGAGACGGCTACAAAACTCTAAGAGACTACATTGTGAATGACTTTATTCTCTAACTAAATTACAAGCTCTATTTATAGAGCAATAAACCAAAGAAACCCTAATGCGTATATGCCAAAAATACCCTACTACAAAATCAAATCAAATCTCTAATTAATTTCCTAAATAAACCTAATAAATTCCAACACCCCCCGTCAAACTCATGGCGGTACACAACATGAGTTTGCCAACAAGCAGATGTGGATGCAAGCCTCCAAATTCCGATGCCGATGCCGATGCCGATTTCCGATGCCAATTTCAATACGAAATTCCATCGATGCAAGTGCAAGATTCCAATGCCAGTGCAAGATTTCCATGCCAGTGCAAGATTCCAATGCCAGTACCAGTGCAAATGTCGATGCCGATGCTAACAAACAAACAAAAAATCCAACCAAATATTTTTTTTCTTCCTTCTTTCTTCCTTTTTTTCCTTCTGTGCGATTCCTTCCTTTTTTTTTTTTTTTTACCTTCTGTGCGAACCAACGTGCGACCCAACATCACCAACCTCCTTCCTTTTTTTCTTCTGTGCGAACCAACATCACCAGCCTCCTTTTTTTTTTTTTTTTCGCGAGGGTACGGTTGTGGACGGATCCAGATGCAGGGTGGGGCTGGGGAATGCAGAAATCCTAGTGCGATGGATTCACCAAATTCCTTTTTTCAAAAAACAGAATTTTTTTTCTCCCTTTCTTGAAGACTACCAAGGACAAACTGAAAACCAAACCAGAAAACGTAAAAAATCTACGGACAAGACTAACACAATTTGACGGTCAATACCGAAATCCAAAGACAAAGAACATAAACAGATATCCAAAGACAAAACGAACAAAAACAGAGTGACCAAGAACAAAGGACACAGACCAAAGCGGAAGCGAAAGCCTAAACGAGACCCAAACTAAACCAAAAAACAAAAAGCGACAAAACAAATTGATACCAACAAGAACGGATTGAACCATAAGGATCGAACCCGCTCTGATACCAAGTTGAATATCAGAGTGCGCAACGAACAAGACTAACAAATAATAAGAATTTTATTGAACAAACTGAAAATGCCGAGACGGCTACAAAACTCTAAGAGACTACATTGTGAATGACTTTATTCTCTAACTAAATTACAAGCTCTATTTATAGAGCAATAAACCAAAGAAACCCTAATGCGTATATGCCAAAAATACCCTACTACAAAATCAAATCAAATCTCTAATTAATTTCCTAAATAAATCTAATAAATTCCAACAAGATTTTCAACCAAGATGCTTAAGTTAGCCTGTACAATTTTCTATTTGTCAAGGTATCATAATGAATTTTTATGGATCCCCCTCCCCAACAAAACAAAACCTTTGAAGTGAGGTTGTAACATGGTCACTTGCTGTTAGCTCTACTCAATTATATTTAGTGTTTATTCATCAATATTTTACCTAATTGTATAAGTATAAAGTCGTTGTCCACTTATGTTATAACACACAAATTAAATATATAGCTTGCATATATTCAAGTGTCAATCAATAATTGATCAATTTTAATGTGATCAAATTGATTGGTATTAAAATTAGGCCTTTGGTTAATATATTTGTGAATATGTTAAAAAAAAAAAAAATTTGTGAATAATAATGTATGAAATGAGCTTATCTAATATAATTTTTCCCTAAAAAATTGTCAGCATATTTATAGATTATTTGCCCCTTCCACTAACAGTAACACTCTAAACTTATTTTCAAGAACCTCTTTTCACACTAATACAGTATGATGCATGGCATCTTTCATGTTAATAAAATCAAGCGTAGTAGCGTTCCACGATTTAAACAGTCGACCTTACTTAGTGGAATAAGGTTTTGTTATTGTTATTTCATGTTGATTAAGTAGAGGTTTAAATTTTGAACTAATTGTCACATGTGGTCTCATTCTCTTACCTACATGAATTGACTATTCATATGCAACAACTATAAAAAACATCGGTTGGAATCATGATCGATGAATATGTTATCATGATCATTTTTGTATTTGTTTGCCTAACAAACCAAATAATTATCAGATTCAGTGCAGATTGAGTATGATCGCGATCGCATCATTGACCCATAGCTTTAATTGTTAATGTGTGAAATCTTGAGGCCGAGCCGCCCCTGGCCTCTGGTTCCCGATGCCGGTCGTACTCTAAGCAAGTTCATTTCTTATTCGTTGTCTTAGGCAATCGTTATGGACAACAATTTTTGGAAGAAGAAGAGCAAGAAGAGTAGCAGTAGAACACTCACGAGTACATGTATTATTGATCATATATACATATCTGAATAACAAGCTTACATCTTAGGGATGACATATTGAATTAACATTGCATTAATCATGCCTTATATTACGCAAGTACTAAATGAAAAGAAGCCTGGATTTAAACAATCTACAAACTGCAAACTGCAAGGATGAACTGATGGACTGAAAACATGTTTTATTCTGTAAAGGAAAAATTCAAACCTAAAGCCATACACCAGAATGGTGCTGGTTTTGTTGGCCATTCATGGCAACAAAACGCCGAGTCACTCTGACTCATTGACTGAAGTAAAATGTGGGGTGGCAATTAGGTACAACGCATTCTTTCTCTTACAGGTCACTCCAAAGGTCTCCGTCATGTCAAGTTCGTCTGGATTCATCTCATTCGCCAGTTTCCAATCGAAGCGGTAGAGCAATTCAGCAAGAGCAAGTTCAACCATGGTAACACCAAATAACATGCCTGGACACATTCTTCTGCCGGCCCCAAACGGGGTGAACTCAAAGTCAAAACCCTTAAAGTCAACAGAAGAACCTTGAAACCTCTCCGGCTTAAAACACTCAGCATCTGCCCCCCATATCTCTGGGTCTCTTCCCATTGCCCATAGATTAATAATTACTTTTGATTTAACTGGTAATTCGAACCCGCCAATTTGAACCGTGTCCCTTGCTTCTCTTGGGAGCAAAGGGGCTGGAGAGTGTAACCTCAGAGTTTCTTTCACCACCGATTTCAAGTAGTCCATTTTTTGAACATCTCTTTCTTCAATAACTTTTCTTTTTTTCCCTTCAAATTGGAGGACTGACCGTCTCACTTCAGCTTGAGCCCTCTTCATGATTCTTGGGTTTCTCATCAACTCTGACATTGCCCATTCTAAGGTAGTAGCTGAAGTCTCGCTTCCTGCAGAGAACATGTCTTGCACATAAAAAAAAAAAAAATTCACTTAGTTAGACAGTAAGAACGACATTGATGTGTGGGACAAAATGTGCAGCATGATAATAATTGATTTTCAATTTGCGGAACCAAAATCATGAGTTTTGAAAACATGAGCAACCATTTGTGACAGAACCCCTTCATATAATTTTATAAAATGATGAGTGACGACGAAGAAAAAAATGTCTGCAGTACAAGGCAAGCCTACATTACTCACCATAATCATATCTTTGATATGATTGGTTGTGAAATTGAACTCCACCTTGTTGGACTCTTTAAGTTTTAGAAGTACGTCAACAAAATTTTCCTCCTCCTCCACTGCTTTGTCATTGCTTTTGATTTTATGATCGTTGATGATACGTTCCAGAATCGTATTGAGCTTGCTTTTTATGTCTTTGAGAGCAGGGATCGACCCAGTAATGAACACAAGAAAACTGAGTGAAGGAAACAAATCAGGAATATCAAATCCACTACCAAGTTTGAGTATTTCGTCTAGTAGCGAAAGGAACTCCTTTTGGTCTTTGCATTTTTTCCCAAATGCTGCCTTCGACACTACGCCACTTGTGAAGCTGCAGCACCTGTCCCTAAAATTGATGGCAAGCCCCTCGTGAGACATTGAGCCAGTGGACTCAATAAGATTCCGTACCTCTTCTTCTCTTACGGATCTGAAAGACTGCACACGTGTCGCGCTCAGTAGCTCGAAAACACATATCTTTCTCAGCGATCTCCATAAATCTCCATAAGGAGCAAAGATAGTACTTGATTGACCAAAAGATATAACCTCTGCCGCCAAAACTATAGGCCTCTGCGCAAATATAAGCTCATGTGTCTTCAACACCTCCTGGGCAGCTTTGGCAGATGAAATAATCACGGCGTCTAATTGACCGAGTTTAAGGTACATGATGGGTCCATGTTTCTTGGCTAAATCTCTCAGTGTGTGGTGTGGCAGCAGACCGACCATTTGATGCAAGTTTCCAATAACAGGCAGCTTCCATGGCCCTTGGGGTGACTTTAGGCCTCCGGCTCTTGATCGCTTCCAAACAATCACCAGGATGCAGACAAGGAGAGAAGTGAAAAATGGAAAATAGGGCGTTTCGTCAATTAGAAACATAACTTGATCCAGATGAGCTTTGATCAATTTCATCATACGACTTTGGGGTATTTTGCTTTGCAAATCAAAGCACTTCAATTTGGATTGATATGTTGAAAGCGCTTAAGGTCTTCTCAACTTAAATACTAGTTTTGGACTGGAACAACAAAATAAAATAAATGTATTTGGAGTGCAAATGTGCAAAGCAAGTTCTTAAAATATCACATAATAATGCATGAGAGATTTTCAACCAAGATGCTTAAGTTAGCCTGTACAATTTTCTATTTGTCAAGGTATCATAATGAATTTTTATGGATCCCCCTCCCCAACAAAACAAAACCTTTGAAGTGAGGTTGTAACATGGTCACTTGCTGTTAGCTCTACTCAATTATATTTAGTGTTTATTCATCAATATTTTACCTAATGGTATAAGTATAAAGTCGTTGTCCACTTATGTTATAACACACAAATTAAATATATAGCTTGCATATATTCAAGTGTCAATCAATAATTGATCAATTTTAATGTGATCAAATTGATTGGTATTAAAATTAGGCCTTTGGTTAATATATTTGTGAATATGTTCAAAAAAAAAAAAAATTGTGGATAATAATGTATAAAATGAGCTTATCTAATATAATTTTTCCCTAAAAAATTGTCAGCATATTTATAGATTATTTGCCCCTTTCACTAACAGTAACACTCTAAACTTATTTTCAAGAACCTCTTTTCACACTAATACAGTATGGTGCATGGCATCTTTCATGTTAATAAAATCAAGCGTAGTAGCGTTCTACGATTCAAATAGTCAACCTTACTTAGTGAGATAAGGCTTTGTTATTGTTATTTCATGTTGATTAAGTAGTGGTCTAAATTTTGAACTAATTGTCACATGTCGTCTTTGTTGAGCAAAAAAAATTGTACATAATATGTAAACAAATAATTCACTCGACACAATTTCACCCTCGTTCATTTCTTGAAGAGGGTTTTATTAATTCGAGTTCAACCCATTCTAGGCTACACGCCTATTAATTACAACCCTTCCTTTGGGAAAGGAACACCCTTTGATTCTAATATGAATAAATCGTATCTTGGGGATTTGGAGTGTTTATTTGATTTTGTGACTGTATCTAGGTAGAACCCTAGATTGCCTACGTACCCTCGTTGAGGGATCAAGTCACTCGTAGTTCCTTGTATGCTTGATACTTGTTTGGATTTGATGCCTTATGCAGTTTTAGCTCATGCAGGCGAGGACTTTAAGCCATTGGAGCATTAATGCCTTGTGCAGTTTTAGCTCATGCGGGCGAGGAGCATTAATGCCTTGTGCAGTTTTAGCTTATGCGGGCGAGGAGCATATGTGGCTTCGTGCCATTTAAGTCTTGTCACGGCTTCGTGCCCTTTTGATACGGCTTCATGCCATTGAGATTTGTTGCGGCTTCATGCCTTTTGATACTTGATACGGCTTCGTGCCTTTTGATACTTGATACGGCTTCGTGCCTTTGAGATTTGTTGCGGCTTTGTGCCCTTTGAAAATTTTTCTTCGGCTTCGTGCCATTTTGGTATTTGATAGCAGGAGTGAATTTAGTTTATATAAACCAGGGATTCGTTTCAGCTTCACGGTTGCGTCTAAAATTTTGATATCAGACTGCCTACGTATCCTTAACGGAATCAAACCGGCGTAGTTCATTAATGCTTGATTTGGATTTGCATTCTTGTGTTTAGACTTGGCAAAATGAGAAGTTGATTGGGTATTGAGACTTGGCAAAATGAGAAGTCAATTGGACTTGTTTGAAACCCATACATGACCTTTGGTAATATCCAATAGATCTTTGTGAAATGGGACTTCACTTTTTTCTTCAAGTAGCAACCCACATGGGATGCGCAGTACAAAGTAAATAGGACTTTGTCCTTTCCTTGAGTAGAAGGTAGGATTCATGCCATATGGACTGAAAAGGCATTTAAACAGCCTTTTATTTTTGGTTGGTTGAAGGGCTTCCCTCGTGTTATAAATCCTTAGTGAATTAGGATTCATCTTTGGATGGCTTTTCCACACGGTTCGGAAAAGGTTTGATCCATATAACTTCTTGTGATGCATGTTCTTTGAGGGTTCCACGTAAGTACCGTCCCTAATTAATTTGTGAAGTTTGTTTACAGCAAACTTCTTGTTTCTTCTTGTTTTTTTTTTTGGCTTTTCCACCCCATTTAAATATGGGACTTTGAACCCATTTGATTCAAAACCTTCTGACAGCAAGCTTTTCTCTTCATTGTTTTTTTATATATGATTTTAAAGCTTCCAAGTTCCAATAAGACTTGAAAGTTCGAAATCCTCTCTCCCTCTTCATGTGAGGTGCAACCTTTATTCACCCCTTCTTTTTTTGTTTGGTGTTGCTTTCATCCAAGTGATGCTTCCTTCCATCCTTTTTTTATTTCTCGGACAAAAGACATAAAGACAGCAACTGACAACTTTCAGAGGTCTTTGTCCTATTTTTTTTTTTTGCAGAGCCAATGGTTATTTGAAGTATGCTATTGTTGGGGCTTTTGTAATTGTAAGAAGACACCCTTTTCTTTTTGACTTAGTAATCTCTCCTTCTTGTGACTAACGATGATGGGTAGTACGGAGATGTAATTTTGGGCCAACATCGACGGAGCCTTTGAGGAGTGTAGATTTGTTAGTGTTTTGGAAGGTTTATATTTTGTAGAAATGTTCTTGACAGGGTTTTTGGTTATGGAAAAACACAGAAATGTAAGGAGGGATTTTGGCTATTGCAGTCTGCTCTCTTAGCAGCTCATAGCAAACATATATATATGCTGTCAGTAGGGTTTTGGTATACAAGGTCAGATCTTATCTCCATTTGAGCTAGTTGACAAAAACCACAACTACCATATAGTACTAAGCTAATCTAAGCCCTTCACTGGAGCTTTTAATCTAAGCCCTACACTTGTAAAAAAACATTACTTAAAAACAACTAGCCGTTACAAAACTAGCCGTTAGCATGTTGCTGCTTCATTTCTTCGATCAAACTGGAAGTGTTTAGCATCCAACACTCCCCTCTAAACTCTTCCTGGTGTTGACTCCAAGCAGGCTTCGAAGGTATGTGAACCTCTCTTTTGGTAATGCCTTTGTAAAAATGTCTGCCATCTGATCTTCAGTTCTGCAATACATTAATTCAATGACATTTTCTTGTAGTGCATCTCTGATAAAGTGATACTTCCTCTTTATGTGCCTTGTTTTCTGATGAAAAACTGGATTTCTTGTCATTGCTATAGCTGAGGTATTATCACACATTAGCTTAGTTGGTTCAACTTGCATTTCTCCAAAATCTTTTAGAACAAATCTCAGCCAGATTGCTTGAGATGTTGATTCTACAGCACTCACATACTCAGTTTCGGCGGTTGATAGTGCAACACTTTGTTGCTTGACCGAGGCCCACGAGAACACACCAGAGCCAAATGTAAAAGCATATCCTGATGTGCTTTTCATATCATCTTCACTACCTCCCCAGTCACTATCACAGAAACCAACCAGAATAGCTGATTGTCATTTTTCATATTTGATTCCAAAATCAATTGTTCCTTGCACATACCTGAGTACTCTTTTTGCAGTTCCCAAGTGTATTTTGGTAGGACTATGCATGAATCTTGAGAGCAGGCTTGCCACATACATAATGTCTGGCCTTGTTGCTGTGAGGTATAACAGGCTGCCAACAATTTTCCTGTAGAGATTTGCATCCACTAACTCACTTCCATCCTCACTCTTGAGCTTCTCATTTGCAATTAAGGGAGTGCTTACTGGTTTGCATCCCTTGAGTCCAAATTTGTTCAACAATGTATGTGCATATTTCATTTGATGAATGAAAATGCAATCTGATTTTTGAATCACCCCTATTCCAAGAAAGTGGTGAAGTAACCCCAAATCTGTCATCTCATATCTTCTCATCATTTCATTTCTAAATTCATCCACCATTTTCTTACTGTTTCCAGTAAAAACCACATCATCCACATAGATGGACACAATGAGAGTTTCTGACTTGTTCTCAACCTTGGTATAGAGTGTTGTTTCACTGAGGCTTTTCTTGAATCCACACTTAGTGACATGTGCATCAATCTCACTGTACCAGGCTCTTGGTGCTTGCTTCAGGCCATAGAGTGCCTTCTTTAATCTATACACTTTGCTTTCGGACCCTTTGACTTCAAAACCTTATGGTTGGTCCACATAGACCTCTTCCTCTAGTACACCATTCAAGAAAGCAGACTTTACATCTAACTAATATAGCTGCCAACCCTTCTGTGCAGCTAATGCAATTAGTGTCCTGATTGTATTTAGTCTAGCCACAGGTGCAAATGTTTCATTAAAGTCAATTCCAGGCTTTTGAGAGTAACCTTTAACCACTAATCTAGCCTTGTTCCTCTGTACTGATCCATCCAAGTTTAACTTGGTTTTATAGACCCACTTCACACCTATCACAGGTTTATCACTTGGTCTGTCCACCAGAGTCTAAGTTTCATTTTTCTCTATCATTGAGATTTCATCTCTCATTGCTATCTGCCATGACTTGTCATTTTCAGCCTCTTCAAAGGTCTCTGGTTCAATAACTAAAGAAATTGCATGCTGCATAGATTTCTTCTAGGCTTCTCATTTTAATTGGTGTTGATCCTGAGCTTGAGTTTGAACTCGAGCTTTGTTGCCCTCTCTGTTGAGATGTTGAACTTGCACTTGAGTTTTGTGTACTCTGAGGGGTTTGAACTGGTGAGGTATAAGGTATCTGCAAGCTTTCTTCTTCAGGTTCATACATCTCACCAATTTCAGTTTGTGCAGTTCTTTGCTCAGGGACATCAACTTGCAGTGATACTTTATCTTGTTCTACTGCATTTGTCTCCTAATTCCACAATGATTCTTCATAAAAAATTACATCTCTTGAGAGATTGATCTTCTTGGTTCTTAGATTATACAATCTATAACCTTTTTCATTTGTGCCATACCCAACAAAAATGCACTTATTGCTTGATTCTTGTAACTTGTGTCTGAGTTGTGATGGCACCGGTGCATAACACACAGAGCCAAAAACCTTTAAGTGCTTGACTCCAGGCTTTCTTCCACTGAACACTTCGAATGGAGTTTGCTTCTCCAAAGCTTTGGTAGGACATCTGTTCAAGAGATACACAACAGTATTCACAGCTTCTCCCCAAAATGAATAGGGTATTTTCTTCTCATGTAGCATGGATTTTGCCATCTCCACTATAGTCCTGTTCTTTCTCTCTGCAGTTCCATTTTGTTGAGGAGTGTAAGCTACTGTGAGTTGCCTTTCTAGACCCAAATCTTCACAGAAAGCTTTGAATTCCAGTGAGGTATACTCACCTCCCCTATCACTCCTTATCTTCTTGATTTGATGCCCACTTTGTAACTCCACCATTGCTTTAAACTTCCTGAATATATTGAAGACTTCTGATTTGAACCTCATAAAATATACCCAACACATTCTTGAGTAGTCATCTATGAAAGTCAAGAAGTACTTGTTCCCACTGATGGATGCATTTTTCATTGGACCACACACATCAGTGTGAATTAGTTCTAGAGGTTTCTCAGCCCTTCAAGCCTTTCCAGTTTCAAACTTGTCCCTGTGTTGTTTCCCAAATGAACAGCCTTCACAAACCTCCTTCATTTCATCCATTTGAGGCAAACCTTGCACCATTTCATGTTTTTGCAGATTTTTTAGACTTTGCACATTCAAGTGCCCAAACCTTTTGTGCCATAGTCTCTTTGACTCAATTTTGCCTGCCTTCCTTGCCACTTCTTCCAAGCATTTCAGCAACAATGGAAAGCTTCTGTTTTTCATTTGAACTTTCACAACCAGATTCAATAGAGTTCTATCATCATATACTTCAGCAATGGTATCTCCAAACAACAAGAAATAGCCATGTTCCATCATCTGTCCAACACTTAAAAGGTTTTCCTCTAGACCAGGTACCAACATGACTTCTTCAATGTGTCTTCTTCCCTTCTTGGTTTCTATGATGAGAGTACCTCTGCCAGTTGCTTTCACAATATCACCATTTCCCATCTTAACCTTTCCAGTGAATGTAGTATCAATATTAGTTAATAGAGACTCATGAGCAGTCATATGATTACTGCACCCACTGTCTATATACCACACTTCACTGTCCTTTACAACATTGGCACTAAAAGCACAAAAGACATTGTTTCCTTCTTGTTCTTGTTTTGCAATGTTCACTTGCTAAGTGGTGTTTAATCTGCAATCATTCTGCAAATGGCCAAATCTATTGCATTTGTGACATTTTGGCTTTCCTTTAAACCAACATTCACCAAAATGGGCTTTATCACAGTATCTGCACAATGGTTTGGTTTTTCCACCCCCATTGTTGCTTCCACTGTTGTATTTGTTCTCTCCACTTGGCCTTCCTTCCCACTTCTTATTTTTCCATTTCCAATCTCTCATTGGTCTGTTTTGATGCTGATTAGAGTGATTTGATGACCCTATGTTTAGTGACTGGAAGGCTTTCTTAGTTGCACCATCAGAATGCCTTTCGAGCCTTTGATCAAAAGCTCTCAAGGAAGCCATTACATCTTGAACACTGAGTGTATCAGTATCCTTAGTTTCTTCTATCACACTCACAATAGAATCATAAGGCTTAGTCAAACTAATTAGAAGCTTTTGCACTATTCTTTCATTAGGCAGTTCTTCTCCGTAAGTTTTCATTTGAGTCACAACATCAAACAGCCTAGAAAAATAGTCTTTAAGTGGCTCATCTTCTCTCATGCGTGTATACTCAAAATCACGTCTAAGAGACTGGAGTTTTACCTTCCGTACCTTCACATCTCCTCTGTATTCTTGTTGCAGGGTATCCCAGGCAGCTTTGGCAGTTTCTTCATTTGCTATCCTTGGGAATATGACATCGGAGATAGCACCTTGAATGATTCCCAACGCTTTAGCATCATTCATCCCGTTCTCCTTCAATGTAGTTATCTGCTTCTCTGCGAGATCCTCTTCTAGAGCATCTACCTCCATTTCTGGTAACTCATATCCATCTTGAACCATTTCCCAGAGATCATACGACTTGAAGATAGTTGTCATCCGGATCCTCCAATAGTCGTAGTTTTCTCCATCAAAGACTGGAGCTTTAAGTTCTCCTCCACCAGCTCCTTTCATTTTTAACTTATATTGACAGTTAGGGTTTCAGCTTTTACCTGAACAACCCTCGAAATAGGTTCCACAATGCCCAAATTTCAGTGATCAAGAACAAAGCTTTGAGGCCATGTTAGTGTTTTGGAAGGTTTATATTTTGTAGAAATGTTCTTGACAGGGTTTTTGGTTATGGAAAAACACAGAAATGTAAGGAGGGATTTCGGCTATTGCAGTCTGCTCTCTTAGCAGCTCATAGCAAACATATATATATGCTGTCAGTAGGGTTTTGGTATACAAGGTCAGATCTTATCTCCATTGAAGCTAGTTGACAAAAACCACAACTACCATATAGTACTAAGCTAATCTAAGCCCTTCACTGGAGCTTTTAATCTAAGCCCTACACTTGTAAAAAAACATTACTTAAAAACAACTAGCCGTTACAAAACTAGCCGTTAGCATGTTGCTGCTTTATTTCTTCGATCAAACTGGAAGTGTTTAGTATCCAACAAGATTGATCTTCGAAGTTGTGGTGAACGGAGAGGTTATTGGAGACAAATATCAACTGCGGCGGAAAGAGTTTGCCCTTGTGGTTGTTGTTGAAGGAAAGCTTCAGCTTGGCGAGGCTGTCGAGCAGCTTGCAAGAGACCTTGTGGAAGAAGATGGAGGAGTCGCTGTCGAACTCGGAAGTGGGTTGAACCGAAGGCCTCTTGGGGAAGCTGAATACGAGGGGAGTCCTCAAAGATGTAGTTGGCGGAGACGGCGGCGGTGTTCGCAAATGTCTTCATTGGTGTTGTTGAAGTGTTTAGTGATCGACGACGTCGCAGCGGGCTATTGTCAAAGTCCAGGTGAGAAGGCAGTCCTCTGGTTCCAGTTTGTCGCGAAAAGTGAGAGAGCTTCGGAGCCATCACTAGGCACAGTGGTTTGGCACTGTTCCTTCATGCAAGTCGTACTTCCAAAACTTCTTTAGGCACTCATTCCTTCATTGACGCGACTTCATTGGGTTTATTCTGGTTTTATGCAACACGGCATCACCAAAACCCCATCTCCTTCAAGCCATATACTCCATTGACCTTCGGGTTCTTTTGGTTTTATGCAACACGGCATTACCAAACCCATCTCCTTCAAGCCGTATCCTCCATTGACGCGACTTCCTTCGGGTTCTTCTGGTTTATGCAACACGGCATTACCAAACCCATCTCCTTCAAGCCACGTCCTGCGACTTCCTTCGGGTTCTTCTGGTTTTATGCAACATGGCATCACCAAACCCATCTCCTTCAAGCCATGTCCTGCGACTTCCTTCGGGTTCTTCTGGTTTTATGCAACACGGCATCACCAAACCCATCTCTTTCAAGCCGCATAATGTACGGACTTCATCTGGAAAATTACCGGAGACGATGGTTGGAGAAATGGCGCGACTGCTACTTCTGTTTGGGCTTCCGTCTGACGTCGGCAGTTGATACAGCGTTATGCAAAGAAGGAAAGGCTGCTGCTTGTTCGTCGTCACTACTGTTGCCTTGTTCGAAACCATCCTTGCATTATCGACGGGTTTCGGGACCATCGCTGGGCACAATGGGTTCTTCTTCTTCACTTGTTGAAACATGGAAGATGATGGTTTATTCTCCATTGCATTTCTGAAGAGACAAAGAAAGATGTAGAAACTTCTTTAGACACCCAAGAGGCTTGTGGCAAACCGATTTGCTACTGCATTTTAGTGAGATCTCCGTTGTTTTTGTTTTTGTGGAGCTGCAAATGTCTCCATCGGTGGAGACAAAGAAAGAACACTCCGTGGGTGGATGAGTTGACAGCGGCAAGGACGAAGAAGACGACAAACGTCTCCAATGGTGGAGAAGAGGAAGGAATAAGCCCAAGGACATGTTTGGGGGGTCAGTGTGAATTGATGGTGCATGTTTCCACCACCATCTTCTTTGCTTCGGTTAAACAAGAAGAAAAGAAACCCCCCCCCCCCATTTTTCTGCAAAAGACGACAAGAACCTCCTAATAAAAATCAGGAATCCGTTATGAGAACGTAAATACCTTTTTAAGCTTTCTCCTCTCTTTTGGCTTCTTGTTGCTGTTCCTTTTCGCTTTCTTTTGCTGCTTGTCTTTTTTTTTTTTTTTCTGTCAATTTCCTTCCTTGTGTGCTTCTCAATTTCTGCAGCGTTTTCTTATCACCCCATTCGTTGCAATCTTTTCTCTCAATTTCTGCAAAGTCTCTCTTCTTCTTTCTGTGTCTTATGTCCTCTTTGCTTTGGTTCGGTGCTTTTTTATAGGCGAACAGTGGACATGGCAGTTGAAGTTAGTGGGATGCAACTTTCCTGGGGTGTGGAGATGCTGAGAGAAAACCATCTCTTGAGTGGAGAACGTGGGAGTTTTAGAGGGTTATAGATACACACGTTCTCTATACCTGGTTGCCATGTAGATGACAAACGCCTTCAGACTTGGTGTACGCTGAGGTCCACCTGTGCGGGTGTAGAGTTGTTTTTCCCTCTCTTTATTTCTTATATATAAAATATAGTATATATAAGAATATATGCACATACACACATAAAGTGAGCCTTATTTATAGTCAGTCCATATTTTGGACTCTATTATTATTACTATTATTATTTTGAAGTCTCCCCATTTTTATTAAGACTTGCTAATATATTTTATTTGTGAAAATATATAGCTCAACAGTTGCCCCCTCAAGCATCGTGCGTGGAAATGGCTTTGACATGTACGAGGCTTGAAAATTTTTCTTTTCTCTAGCTCCATTTATGTTTTGATTTGATAAAAGCGTCCTTTTGTATCTTTTAGCTTGAGCTTTCTTTTTGAGTTTTAGACTCAGTTTTCTCCTCTTATTAACAGAGAAACAATCTTGAAAGTTTGGAACAAAGGATAGTTGATGCTTTTTGCTGGGCTAGAGGTGGTGCTTGGTACTTCGTTTTGTTGACGGCATTCCAGGAAATGACAAGGTTGCCGCTGTTGCTGCTTGTGACCGATGACGCAGCGACCGGGGACGTGCGAAGGTTGTTGCCTCTCTTGTTGAGAGGCTTGGTTTCAACCTTTCTTTAGTTGCAGGTTTCTAGAGGTTTTGCTCTATTTTTGCCGAGAAAAGAGAGGGAGAGACTCTCTGAAATTTTGATTGATGAAGAAGAAGGTTGATCCTCCTAACCTTGCTGGGAATCAGTGCAAGTCCCACCATTTGCTTTGCTTTGGGGAGTGGGAAAGCAAAGCTTCTCCATTTTTTTTCAAAAGCTGAAACATAATGACAAAGGATCCATAAACCTCTTTTTTTTTTTTTTTTTTTTTTTTTTTTTTTATGCCCTTGCCATGTACTCTTTCTGCTTGTTTTCCTCTTCTATTTTTCTTGTCTTATCTCCCCTGTTGTGTGCTTTCCTCTCTCGTCCTCTTTCCGTCGATCTCTTCGTAACCAAGGATGCATGATAATTATTTTGATGACTTTGACAGTCTCATTCTATTACCTACATGAATTGACTATGCATATGCATAATATATTTTGTTTGTGAAAATATATAGCTCAACAGTCTCATTCTATTACCTACATGAATTGGCTATGCATATGCAACAACTATAAAAAACATCGGTTGGAATCATGATCGATGAATATGTTATCATGATCATTTTTGTATTTGTTTGCCTAACAAACCAAATAATTATCAGATTCAGTGCAGATTGAGTATGATCGTTATCGCATCATTAATTGTTAACGTGTGAAATCTTGAGGCCGAGCCGCCCCTGGCCTCTGGTTCCCGATGCCGGTCGTACTCTAAGCAAGTTCATTTCTTATTCGTTGTCATAGGCAATCATTATGGACAACAATTTTTGGAAGAAGAAGAGCAAGAAGAGTAGCAGTAGAACACTCACGAGTACATGTATTATTGATCATATATACATATCTGAATAACAAGCTTACATCTTAGGGATGACATATTGAATTAACATTGCATTAATCATGCCTTATATTACGCAAGTACTAAATGAAAAGAAGCCTGGATTTAAACAATCTACAAACTGCAAACTGCAAGGATGAACTGATGTACTGAAAACATGTTTTATTCTGTAAAGGAAAAATTCAAACCTAAAGCCATACACCAGAATGGTGCTGGTTTTGTTGGTCATTCATGGCAACAAAACGCCGAGTCACTCTGACTCATTGACTGAAGTAAAATGTGGGGTGGCAATTAGGTACAACGCATTCTTTCTCTTACAGGTCACTCCAAAGGTCTCCGTCATGTCAAGTTCGTCTGGATTCATCCCATTGGCCAGTTTCCAATCGAAGCGGTAGAGCAATTCAGCAAGAGCAAGTTCAACCATGGTAACACCAAATAACATGCCTGGACACATTCTTCTGCCGGCCCCAAACGGGGTGAACTCAAAGTCAAAACCCTTAAAGTCAACAGAAGAACCCTGAAACCTCTCCGGCTTAAAACACTCAGCATCTGCCCCCCATATCTCTGGGTCTCTTCCCATTGCCCATAGATTAATAATTACTTTTGATTTAACTGGTAATTCGAACCCGCCAATTTGAACCGTGTCCCTTGCTTCTCTTGGGAGCAAAGGGGCTGGAGAGTGTAACCTCAGAGTTTCTTTCACCACCGATTTCAGGTAGTCCATTTTTTGAACATCTTCTTCAATAACTTTGCTTTTCTTTCCTTCAAATTGGAGGACTAACTGTCTCACTTCAGCTTGAGCCCTCTTCATGACTCTTGGGTTTCTCATCAACTCTGACATTACCCATTCTAAGGTAGTAGCTGAAGTCTCGCTTCCTGCAGAGAAGATTTCCTGCACATATAACAATTTTTTTTTACTGAGTTTGACCGTAAGAACGACATTGATGTTTGGGGCAAAATGTGCAGCATTACAATAATTGATTTTAACCATGCGGGACCAAAATCATGAGTTTCGAAAACGTAAGCAACCTTTCATGATAAAACCCCTTCATATACTTTTATAAAATGATGAGTGATAAAATGTCTGCAGTACAACAAAGCAAGCCTACATTACTCACCAGAATGACATCTTTGATTTGATTGGTTGTCAAGCTGAACTCCGCCTTACTGGACTCCTTAAGTTTTAGAAATACGTCAACAAAATTTCCCTCCTCCCCCTCCTCCTCCTCCTCTGCTTTGCCATTGCCTGCTGTAGCAGTCCTAGTATTACTGATCATCAAGTCCTTTTTGGATCTTTTGATCTTATGATCGTTGATGATATTTTCGAGAATCCTACCGAGCTTGCTATGTATGTCTTTCATAGCAGGGATTGACCCAGTAACGTACCCAAGAAAACTGAGTGAAGGAAACAAATCAGGAATATCGAACCCACCAGCGACTTTGGTTGATTCAGTTAGCAGCGAAAGGAACTCCTTTTGGTCTTTGCATTTTTTCCCAAATGTTGCCTTTGACACTACGTCATTTGTGAAGCTGCCGCACCTGTCACTAAAATTGAGGGCAAGTCCCTTGTGAGACGTAGAGCCAATGGACTCAACAAGATTCCACACCTCTTCTTCTCTTACGGATCTCAAAGACTGCACACGTTTCACGCTCAGTAGCTCGAAAATAGAAATCTTTCTCAGCGATCTCCATAAATCTCCATAAGGAGCAAAGACAATACTTCCGTGACCAAAAGACATAACCTCTGCTGCCAAAACCACAGGCCTCTGTGCAAATGCAAGCTCGTGTGTCTTCAACACTTCCCGGGCAGCTTTGGCAGATGAAATAATCACGGCCTCTATTTGACCCAGTTTAAGGTGCATGATGGGTCCATGTTTCCTGGCTAAGGCTCTCAGTGTGTGGTGTGGCAGCGGACCGACCACCTGATGCAAGTTTCCAATAACAGGCAGCTTCCACGGCCCTGGGGGTGACTTTCGGCCTCCGGATCTTGATCGCTTCCAAAAAAACACCAGGATGCAGAGAAGGAGAGAAGTGAAAAAAGACATATAGGGCGTTTCGACAATTAGAAACATAAGTTGATCCAGATAAGCTGTGATCAAGTTCATCATACGAATTTGGGGTATTTTACTTGCAAACCAAGGCATTTAAATTTGGATCGATACTGAGCCCCAATGTTGGAAGAGATACGAATTTTGGAGCCCCCTCACCAACTAATAAATAGCCAAAATGGTCATTGAGATTTGCATAATCAATAGAAATGGTCATTGAGATTGAAAATCAATAGAAATAGGGTGGAAAAAATTCCCGAAAATCCCGAACCGAACCGAAAAAATCCCAATCCCAAACCGAAATTCCCGAAATTTTTGGGATGCTATCCTGAACCGATTCTAAAATTTCGGTACGAGATTCGGGATTGGCTTCTCGATATTTCGGGATGGGGCATTTTGATATAGATGCCTCAAATTTGAATTTTTTTAATCAAACATCTATAACTTTTAAACTTTTGATCAAACGTTCTTCTACTAATTTTTAATTAAAAATTATGATTTTTATTGTATTTAATTAACCAACTAGTTCAGAAAATAATATCACAAATATTCTAAAATCACCACAAACTTCCTATCTTATCTTATCATAATTCGTTCAAAATGAATTTTTCTTATTCAAATAATTTGTTGTTTTAAATTCTAAAAACACATAAACATCCTATTAACATACAATTATGAAATATAACATGCACATATATTAAATATAACGTACCAAACAGATATATTAAATATAACGTACCAATCATTTGGTACGTTATATAAATTTAATCTGGGTACGTATTAGTATTTTGGTACGTAATAAAATATTGCTTTTGGTACATTATGCAATTCTTTATTTAGTACGTACCAAGTTATTAGTACGTTGTATTATCCTTATTTTGGTACTTACAAAATTTATGGTACGTTATGTGTAAGTTGTGTAACCCGAAAAAAGATAACTTTTCACATTAAAACATTGCACTAAAAAATATTTTGTCAACTCTTAATAATTAATTATTGGAATAAGGACTCATTTTAAATAAAAATAAAAATGTGAAAACTCTTAGTTCACGTTTCTACTATAAATAGTTGTTAAAAAATTCAAATTTATTTTTAGTTGCATGAAATTAGGCAGTCTAGTCTACATCTCAATTTTAATTATAAACGAACTCTTGTTTTCTTATAATCTATATAAAATGTTGAGTTGGAAATTGGAAAAACTATATTTCGTCGAATTAATCTTGAACCCCAGTAGATATAATTGAATCTTTAAATTGAGGAAGGGATGAGATTCCATAAAAATAGCAATAAATTAATGAATATTATTGAGTGCAATTTTTTACGTAGAAGTGGATTTAAAAGAATTTATAAAATACTTAAATTAAGAATAAACCTAGAATATAAAGTTTAATTAAAAGTAAAAGCACTTTAATCAAAAGTTGAAAAGTAACAGATGTTTAATTTAGAAAAATCTAAAATGAGGCATCTAATTCTAATTAACTGTTTCGGGAATCCCATACCGAACCTAAAATATATAATATTAATTATTATATATATATATATATTTATACATATATATTATATATATTATTCTTTTATAATTGATGCTAGTAGTTTCTAATTCATGCTTCGCAACCTGGAATGCCCTACACTATACATATTTTTCATGTTCTGTTTTATATTCATTTGGATTTTATTATTGCTGCTGCCATGGTTGATGATTTCAGAAGGCTTGATTCTTTTGTCTCTCAAGTCTCAACAGATTGCAAAAATGGTTTAATTAATTTGAATTTTGACTCTGATAAAAACAGTCAGGCATGCTAGTTTTAGATTAAATGGTAGTGTGAATGAAATGACATTCCTAGTTCATGAATGTGTTCTTGAATTATATATTTGAAGAACAATTCATAATTTCAAATTTCAATTTGGGATTCCCGATTTGTCTCGAAATCCCGAAAATATTTCGGGATTCCCGAAAATATTTCGGGATTCCCGAAAATTTGGTTTGGGATTGGTCTTCAAATTCTCATCCCGAAAAATTTCGGTTTGGGATTCGGGATACTAGTTTCAGTATGGTATCCCATACCGAACCACCCCTAAGAAATGGTCCCTGAAATTGTCCACCATCCATGATTTTGGTCCTTCCGTTAAAAACTCTTTGGGCAATTTTCAAAGCTTTGTAACTCAATCGTTTCTTAACCAAATTCGACCCATAATATATCAAAATGAAGATAGGAAAGTGTATAATAAGATTATACCTATTTGGAAACCCAATGGTTGCCGGAGATGGCCGAAAAATAGCCTGAAAGGTGACTGGTCCGTGGGAAAACTGGAAAACTCGCTAGAAACTGGGTAAACTTTAAACGTTCATAACTTCTTCAATACTCAACGAAATTGAGTGATTCAAAAACAAAAATCATACTTCTTGATGAGATAAAGAGAATGGTACCTTTCTAGATGGCTAACTCTACATGGTTTGGCAGGAAAACGGCTCGAAAATGGCTAACTAGTTATGAACGTTATAAAGGTACCACTTTCAAGCCTTTTTATGGACAAACCACGGCGAGTTAGTTATCTATAAAGGTACCATTCTATTCGTCATGTCGAGAAGTATGATTTTTGTTTTTGAATCACTCGATTTCATTGAGTATTGAAGAAGTTACGAACGTTTAAAGTTTACCACGTTTCCGGCGAGTTTTCCAGTTTTCCCGCGGACCAGTCACATTTCATGCTATTTTTCGGCCATCTCCAGCAACCATTGACTAGCAAATAGGTATAATCTTGTTCTACACTTTCCTATCATTTTGATATATTATGGGTCGAATTTGGTTAAGAATCGATTGAGTTACGAAGCTTTGAAAATTGCTTTAAAAGTTTTTAACGGAAGGACCAAAATCATGGATGGTGGACAATCTCAAGGACTATTTCTATTGATTTTCAATCTCAGAAACCATTTCTATTGATTATGCAAATCTCAGGGACCATTTTGGCTATTTAGCCTAAAAAGAATCTTTAGAGTAAATAGTAACACTGTCGCTCACTGTTAACTCTACTCAATTATATTAAAATGTTTTGTTCATAAATATTTTATTTAAAGTATAAGTATAAAGTCTTTCTTCACTTACGTTGTAGCACACAAATTAAATATATAACTTGCACATATTCAATTGCCACCCAATAATTGATCAATTTTTAATGTGATCAATTGATTGGTATTCAAATTACACAATTGACTTGTGTGTCCATATTCTATAACCACAAGTTTGGTAATAAGTAACATTTTTTTGTAACAAATTAAATATATAACTTGCACATATTCAATTGCCACCCAATAATTAATCAATTGATTGGTATTCAAATTACACAATTAACTTGTTAGTCCATATTCTATAACCACAAGTTTGGTAATAAGTCTAACATTTTTTTGTAAACAAAATTTAGTAAGATTAATATATATATATATATATATATATATATATATTTTAGAGTTGGTTTTGACTTGTGAATAAAATTGTTTAAAATTAGCTTTTCTAATATTATTTTTCCCAAAAAACATTGTCAGTATCTACATATTTATAGATTACACTAGAAATTTGTACCCGTGAGCTGCTACGGGACTGAAAATTATATGAAATATTTTATAGCTTCAATTTTCATAAACAATGTTTGAGTGAAAAACAGAAAATTACGAATGGCAATGCAATTTATATGTAAATTTATCATGAATGGAACAAATTTAGACACTAAAAGAAAGATTTTTCAAAGTGCAAAGAAGAAGATAATTGTTTATTCAAACAGTTTGACTAACGATAACTGCGTAATTGACAAATGCAATATTGAGAGTATAGCAGTCAAACAAAGCTCCCTACACGCTAAACAATGTTGAAAAACATTATTAGCTTTTTCAATTGTTATATGCAATGAATGTAAAGATTGGATACCAGAGTTGCTCCTAGCTTGAGGTGTTTCCAAAGAAGGAAAAATAGACCTTTGGTTGTAACAGATTTCAGAGTGTGTCATGTACAATTATGAATACAACTGCAAAAGATAATAAAGACAGTTAGCCGATGATAAACAAAAATATGCATAAAAAGTTCAAAATTGAGTTTTGGGAGAGAGAGAGAGAGAGAGAGAGAGAGAGAGGTGAAGTCACCTTGTAACCGGAGTTCAAATGTATTTTTCCTATTATGGAGGTGGTAATTTGACTTGTGATATTCTGAAATCAAACATTTAAATGCAGTTTAATCAAAATTTAGTACGAAATGTTAATTAGAAATGTGTTAAAATGGAAGTAAAAAAGATTGAAACTTGCCTAATGTGATTGTACAATTTTACCATCTGTTTGTGAAAAATATAAGGAAAACTAATGAAAAAGACTTGAAAACTTTTAGTTTTAACGATAAGGACAAAATAAAGGATAAAGTGAATAGTACCAAGATTGACTTTTTAGTATGAAAATGTGGTTTTTCGTTAAAGTGAACAGTACCGGAAGCTTTTCATTAAAGTTCCTAAAAATATACTACTCTAACATGCAATATGTTGATCTTGCCTTCTTAGAAGTGATATTAGTCGTTGATTGCCAGATAGCTAAAATCTGTACTACATTTTATAAATTATGAGACAAATTATTATGTCAAGGTTGTGTGCTAAAAAATAATTTATACTTCTATATTGAAGCAAGTTATGATTTTAATTTGCATATACCTCGGTGGGGTCATTCTGTGTATGAGTTTCCTATTCATCATCCATGTAATGTAAAAAGCTGATTCCAAGTTTTGCACATAAAGTCACAAAGAAATGTTATATATAATTACTACTGAACTGATGGGGTGATTGATATTTTTGTAGACTGAGATAAACACATACTATAGTTGGCAGAAACCAAAACAAACCCAATAACATTACTATTATATCATCATTTTGAAACATCAATTATTAAAAATTAACCCACCAATGACAGATACGAATTTAAGCAGCACTCATACATTGAAAATTTTGAATAAACCATTACAGAGAGAGAGAAAGTATTATTGTTTTCACCTGAACTGTAAACTGGGCCAGATGAATAGAAGAAACTGAAGAACTATAAATACGTGTGTAAGGTTTTGTAGTGCAGAATTTTGTACTGTTACAGCAATTTTATCAAAGTTACACCTTATGTCATACTTATGTTTGAGTGTTATCTTAAGAACTTGTTTGACATAAGATTGTTCAATTATAAATAATAATTTTTACATGTTTTTTAATTCACACCATTAATACTTATTTTCTTGCTTTTTAAATTGTAGAGAAGTTACAAACTTGTAATTATGAATCTGTCTAGACTGTACATAATTAGAGGACCCTAATGATTGAAACACAATTTATACAAAAATTGGGAAGATAGCACAATTCTAAAGTGCATATAAAAGCACTTTACCAAATCGGTGAATTTGTTAATTATATTTTTTAAAAGCAGAGTAGGATAAATTTGCTATATGGAGATCCCACAATAGAACCAACTTATAAATATTCTAAACTCTCATCCAAAATTCAAACTGTTAGCAATTCTACACAAAAATATTTACTTGTATGACAATTACAACAATTTGAAGTCAAATTTAACATATGCAATAGTTGAATTTAATAACTAACAACAATATTTATTATCAAGAGAGCAAAAAAGTCTAAAAAAAGGAAACCCCACATAAAAATCCAAGACTTTGTACAGAAAGTTAGCAGCTTTACTTTGCTTCTATTGGAGCAATATTAGAAAATATGAAAAATAACACAAGAACTTTGTTGATGCACAAAATCAGCGAAGACTTTGGTACAACAGAAAGTGTCAGGTTTTGTGACCTTCGCTTGGTTGCTTGGTTGCTTCAGTCACTAGTGAGGATAAGTACGTAAATGAATAGAGACAGAGAAGCAAACACAGGATGTACGTGGTTCACCCAGATTGGCTACGTCCACGGAGTAGAGGAGTTCTTATTAGTAGTGAAGGGCTTACACAAGTACAAAGGATCAAGCTCTCAATTTAGTGAGTTCTTGTGAATGATTTAACACAAAATGGCATTAGGCAATATTGTGGGGGAATGACCCCTATTTATAGAAAAACTTGTAGCTTTGTCACATTGACATGTGTCATGTTATGATTGGTTCTTGATGTTGACACGTGCTGCGCTCTGATTGGCTTCTAATCTTGACACGTGTCGAGTAGTGATTGGCCTCCTGGTCGGAGGGGAACTCTTCTGGGTCCTTGACAGTATAGCGTTGGCCGGTGCTCGGTAGTTTCGGGATTGGTCAAGTATGGTACAAACAGTGCTCCCCTAAGTTCCCAAGTGAGGGAAACTCCTCGGTTGGGGACTTGCAAGATCCAATCCCTTGAGTAATCACGAAACTTCTAAGTACCGAAGTGTGGTCTGATCTTCATCTGCCCTTCTCTGGAAGTACTTTTCCTCCATCCGGGAATGGTGTATTTAGCTGATGTTGACGCACAAGGTAATGTATCAATTTCACTTGAAGCTTAGTTGTAGTTTCGGGCTTAGTCAAGTGTGATACAAACCCTATAGTAGGAGTCGCCGAGCTAGGAGATCTGCCGAAAGAGGTGACAGACAAGGTAAGCAGTCAAACTTCCAAGTAAGCAACCCAGGATCAGAGGTGTGACTTCGGCTTCCGGTTGATTGTTCTCATTCTCCTTGTCTCTCATTCAACTGCCAGGATAAGGAGAAGCAAATGGATAAGAGATGATATGAGATACTTTTGCTTTTGAAGAAGTAACTTTCCACAGGCTTATTCTTGAACTGTGCTGGAGGGTTTTCTGGTGCCCTTCAGAGTATAAGGCCGACTCAAAAATTTGAGGGTCAAAACAAGTCCATCAAATCTAGAGTACGTTCGACCTTGATGATATGGGATACTTTTGCTGTTGACGGAATAATGAATGTGGTATGGAAAGGTGTCGTGCTGTAGTGATCTGTTTCAGCTCACCGTTGAACCTTCTGCTTCAATCTTTTGCATGGCAGAAGTGGTGTGCAACCTTTGCATTTAAATGGTCCTTCAGAACATTCCTTCATAGTGACTCATCCACACTTGGCAGCTTCAGTGTAAAGAGCCAATATCTGATCAACTGTCATGAGGTATTTGCCGGTGGAATTCGTGACCTTGACAGCAATTGAGGATGAGTACTCGAGAGCAATGCTAAGTAAGCAACCAGGCAAAGGCTCCAGGCAGTCAGTTCTAAATTGGAGGTTTGATTTCAGGTTCCGACTGACTGCTCTCTTTCTCCTTGTCCTGCAGGTGTGGACAAGGACAAAGACAAAGATAGGGAGAAAGCATGATATGGGATACTCTTGCTTTCGACCCTGATGATATGAGATACTCTTGTTCTTGGTGTGGCTTATTTGCTGAGGTATTATCGGGGGGAAATAAAGCTGAGTATTTCGAGAGGTTATGTTGAGGGTGCCTTTTCGAATGCGAGAAAGGGTTGAGCATTTTTGCAGGTTTGCCTGTCCGTTGAGGAAGGAGGTCAATGTATATAGGGATTTCCCAATAACAAGTAGTAATGCTATTCCTTTACCCTTCTTGGTCACAGCAATGTAGTGGGAGCTGCCAGCTTCACGTATTTTAATTTTGTCAGAGCACTTTGAAAAAGTGGTATGTGGTATCTGGAAAGCTGATGTTACGTGTGAAGATTACAGACAAGCTTTATCTAAGGAAATCTGGCTCTCGAAGTTCTGAGAGTTGTGCCTCTTCGGTTTTCGAACAAGCAATCCCGTCGAGGATCTGACTCTCGAGATTCGGAAAGCGGTGCTACTCCGGTTTTTGAGAAAGTAATTATGTTGGGAGTCTTTTCTCGAATGTGAGTAAAGGTTGGACGTTCTTGCCAATCTGTCTTGCCGCAAAACCCGGAGGTCGACACACATAGGGACTTTCCAGTTGTCAAGCAGTGGTGCTGTTCCTTTACCCTTATGGGTAATAGTAGGGTAGCTGGAACTTCGAAATTCTCGTGCCTAAACTTTGTCAGAGATCTTTGACAAAGTTATATGTGGTACCCGAGGAGTTGATGGTGCATATGGAGAGCGGTGATTGAACAGTAAGATTCACGTGCTTTCTACTTCACCAGAAATCTTCGACAGATTGCCCGTAATTTCCGCAAAGCTGAGTGTGCATGTGACAGGTGCTGACGAGGCTGAAAAAGCAGGTGCTTCTTCGATTTCTGAGATCGGCCCTCGTGGTCTCTGAGCAGCCCAGCTTTTGAGAAAGCAAACGCCTCTTCGATTTCTGAGATCGGCCCTTGTGGTCTCTGAGCAGCCCAGCTTTTGAGAAAGCAAACGCCTCTTCGATTTCTGAAGCTCCGTCGAGTGCAGATTTTTATAGAGGCTGGCATTAAGTTCCACAGCACACTTGAATCTCTACCAGTAGAAGCTCATTTCTTGCACTTCTAAGATCTTGATTTGTCTGACCTCTTCCTTCTTCAACACATTTGAAAATGTCTGGCCCCTCCGACCGTCGTTTTGACTTGAACCTTGGAGAAGAGACAGCCACGCCTTCTCCAGACAACATATGGCGCCCATCCTTCATATCCCCTACTGGTCCTCTTACCGTTGGGGATTCTGTGATGAAGAATGATATGACCGCTGCAGTGGTGGCCAGGAACCTTCTCACTCCCAAAGATAATAGACTACTTTCCAAACGGTCTGATGAGTTGGTTGTTAAGGACTCTCTGGCTCTTAGTGTTCAGTGTGCAGGTTCTGTGTCTAATATGGCCCAACGCCTATTTGCTAGAACCCGCCAAGTTGAATCATTGGTTGCTGAAGTGATGAGTCTCAAACAGGAGATTAGAGGGCTCAAGCATGAGAATAAGCAGTTGCACCGGCTCGCCCATGACTATGCTACAAACATGAAGAGGAAGCTTGACCAGATGAAGGAATCTGATGGTAAGGTTTTACTTGATCATCAGCGGTTTGTGGGTTTGTTCCAAAGGCATTTATTGCCTTCGTCCTCTAGGGTTGTACCTGGTAATGAAGCTTCAAATGATGAACCTCCAATGCCTCCTCCTTCTGGGGTTTTGTCAAGTACTGAGGCTCCGGATAACCACCCTCCGGTGCTTTCTCTTTCTGGGGCTCTACCGACTGCTGAGACTTCCCCTAAGCAACCTTTGTGAAGGCTCCTTTTTGTTTGTTTATTTTGACTCATGTATATGTACATATTTGTGGCTTATCGAAAATATTAATAAATAAGCTTTGCTTCATTTCAACATATTGTGTTAAATACACCAAAGCCTTCTTCATAAAGTTCTTTGAATTTTTGCTTTTGTTGAAACCTGTATTGTTGAAGCTTTGTGAGTGAAGCATGTAGTTTGAGGTAGTGTTCCCTTAATTTCCCGAGTGAGGAAAACTTCTCGGTTGGAGACTTAAAAAATCCAAGTCACTGAGTGGTTGTGAGACTGCCGAGTATCAAGGTGCAGTAGCATATGGTGGGAGTCCCCCAAGTCTTCAGGCGAAGAGAGTTGCCGAATGAGGTGTCTCGCGTGTTACTAATTTGTCAAAGTAACGAATTCTTGTTTCGATGTCACACATTCATATATGCTTTATCTAAAAATATTTCCAACTTTTGTGTGTTTGATGCTGCATGCTATTGACTAGACAAGATCAAGTGCAATTAGTAGCTTTTCTCTCTTTTTCATCTTTTCTTTGGTGGAATTGCTTTTCGTTTCCACTAATCAGCCTGAGTGGATGCAAGATAACACCTTTCTCTATAGCTCAGATTGCAAAGTCGTCTTCATGAAAGTTTTTCCTTATCTTGTGAACTACAACATATCCAAATTTGAGATCCATCGGAGTAGTACAACTTCAGAAATTCAAGTATGATGAGTAACTGTTCATCAATGTTCTGTTAATCCGTCAGATTTGTTGTGAGCTTTGAAACTCTATTTTCTCTTGCTCAGATCAGCATGCTTTCTTCATTGAAGTTGTTCCTCAGCTTGTGAACTACAACATATCCAAATTTGAGATCCCTCGGAGCAGTATAACTCCAGAAATCCAGGTATGATGAATGACTGGTTATTATTTTTCTGTCAACCCGTCAGATTTGTTGTGAGCTTCGAAACTCCATTTTCTCTTGTTCAGATCGGTATACTTTCTTCATCGAAGTTGTTCCCTAACTTGTGAACTACAACATATCCAAATTTGAGGTCCCTCGGAGCAGTATAACTCCAGAAATCCAGGTATGATGAGTGACTGTTTATTATTTTTCTGTCAACCCATCAGATTTGTTGTGAGCTTCGAAACTCCATTTTCTCTTGTTCAGATCGGTATGCTTTCTTCATTGAAGTTGTTCCTCATCGACTCTTTCATAACATATCAAAAATTCAGGATGAACTAACGGTTAAATATTTCCAGATCTTCGAAACATCACAACAGCTTCGAAATCTGCAAGAAGCCGACTATCATGTTTGGAGCTTCAACACTTTAATTTCCGTCGCTCAAACAGAAATGGTTCCTTCTTGAAAGTTGTTCATATGCTCAAGAACTATAGGGTGTCCAAAATTCAGCTCCATTGGAGAAGAGCAGAGGTTGCAGAAATTTGATAGATGAAAGGAGGCGGAAGAGGGAGAGAGAGAAAAAGTCTCTTGGGTTGGATTTCTATTTTGGGGCAGATTCCAATTTTTGTAGCACCTTCATTATTGATGAATTGCTTGTACTTTTGTCCATTATGAAACTTGGGACTTTGGCTTGTTGTTGGATCTATTATAATATGTTTGGGAACATATATAAGTGAATAAATAAGAAGGAAAATTTTGGGCCCTTGTGGGTGTAAAACAAAAAATGTGTTTACCCAAGTGTTTTTGTACAAGTTCAAGGGCATCTTGGGTTTTGTGAACAAAATTTGTTTATTTGGAGCAAGGTTTTGTGTTGAAACTTTGTAGGTGAAGCTTTGGTGTTGAAGCTTTCTAGGTGAAGCTTTGATGGTGAAGCTTTGTAGATGAAGCTTTCTAGGTGAAGCTTTGATGGTGAAGCTTTGATGGTGAAAGTATGTAGAGGGAGCTTTCTAGGTGAAGATTTTTTAGGTGAAGTTTTGTAGGTGAAGCTTTTTTTTTTGGGTGAAGCTTTGTGGGTGAAGCTTTTTAGGTGAAGCTTTGTGGGTGAAGCTTTGGAGGTGAAGCTTTTCGGGTGAAGCTTGTTGGGTGAAGCTTTTTAGGTGAAGCTTTGTGGGTGAAGCTTTTTAGGTGAAGCTTTGTGGGTGAAGCTTTGGAGGTGAAGCTTTTCGGGTGAAGCTTTTTGGGTGAAGCTTTTTAGGTGAAGCTTTGTGGGTGAAGCTTTGGAGGTGAAGCTTTTCGGGTGAAGCTTTTTGGATGAAGCTGTTTTTTTTTTTTTTTTTTTTTTTTTTGGCGCTTGACACGGTCTTCATTTGCTTGTTTTGTAGTGACTGTGGAAGACGGATTGCTTTCTGATTGAGAAGGGTTCTGGCATCGCTTGCTATGAATGTAAAAGAGTGAGGGCTGAGTTGGCTAAATTACCTCTTTATTGAATTCATTGCCAAATGGCCTTCATTACATAGGATGCCGAACGGCTATAGCTCAACACTTGTACATCGTGAGTCTATTTGTAGTAGTACTTCAAGTGATCAGCGTTCCATGGATGGCCAAGGGTCTTGCCATCAGAGCTTCTAAGTGTGTAAGAGCCAGGGCGACTGATGCCAATGACTTCATACGGTCCATCCCAGTTTGGACTAAGTGTGCCTTCACTCGGGACTCTGTCGCAGAGTAATCTTTTCTTTAAGACCCAGTCTCCTATTTTGAAAGAACGAGGCTTGACCCTAGAGTCATAATAGTTGGAGATGCGCTGCTTGTAGGCGACATTCCTCAAGTGAGCTTGGTTTCTGTGTTCCTCGACTAAATCCAAGTTGAGGGTGAGTTGTTTGTCATTTTCACTTTGAATGTAGTTCTGGACTCGGAATGTTGCTTGCTCGAGCTCAACAGGGACAACCGCCTCTGTGCCAAAGGCAAGTGAGAATGGAGTTTCTCCTGTTGAAGTCCGATATGAAGTGCGATATGACCAAAGAACTTGGGGTACAAATTCTGGCCAACAGCCTTTAGCTTTGTCCAAGCTGGTTTTCAAAGTGCGCTTGATTATTTTGTTGATGGCCTCAACTTGTCCATTAGACTGGGGATGAGCTGGAGAGGCAAAGCATAAGTTGATGTTGAACTTAGAGCAGAACAACCTGAACTTCTTGTTGTCAAACTGTCGCCCATTGTCAGTGACTATCGCATTGGGAATGCCGAATCTACAAAGGATGTTCTTCCACACGAAGTCTTCTATCTTTGCCTCAGTAATGGTTGCCAAGGGTTCTACTTCGGCCCACTTTGTGAAGTAGTCCACTGCAACGACTGCGTAACAGACTTTGCCCTTCCCTGCCGGCATTGGGCCGATCAAATCAAGTCCCCACTGGGCGAAGGGCCAAGGGCTGATCATAGGAGTAAGAGGCTCTGGAGGGGAATGAGGAATAGTTGCATATCGTTGACATTTGTCACATGAGCGGGATACTTTGATGGCATCCTGGTGGAGTGTTGGCCAGTAATATCCTTGGCGAAAAGTCTTGTGTGCTAGGGACCGAGATCCAGCATGATCTCCACAGACTCCCTCATGTATTTCCCGAAGGACGATTTCCGCCTCGGCAGGCGTAAGACACCTTAAGTATGGCAGGCTAAAACCTCGCTATTGTGGCGATACCCTTGACGCGGGTTTGACCCACTGCATTGACTGCCTGGGGGCGAGCGCTATTGTGGCGATACCCTTGGTTATCGGGATAGTGTCCCTTACTCTTTTTACTGAAAGGAGAGTGGTGAGGATGGAAATCCTTCCTCTTGCCTTGAAATTGATATGTCTGTTGATTCGGTGAAGCATTATGCAAGGCATGGGGAGGTGCCACTGCTGTTTGGAAAGTCGAGGTATTCTCATTTAGGTGAGTCTGGCTTCCACCTCCCACTTGTTGATAAATGATGGTTGTAGGGGGTTTCTCCTGATATGTCTTTGCCTCGGCGGAGGCATGGTTATAAGTCTGCTCCATCACCTCAGAGTAAGTCTTCCAAGTATTGGCATTGATCATGTATTTAAAGAAACAATCACGTAGGCCTGCCGTGAAGGCTTTGAGGGCAGTCTTGTCGTCTGCCTCGGCACACCGGGAGTATTCATGGCTGAAGCGGCCAACATACATACGTAATGACTCGTCTGGCTTCTGGCGGATAGTGTACAAGTCATCTGTAGAGTGCAAGCGATCGGTTTGGAAAATGTGTTGGGAAACAAATAGTTTCCTCAATTCCTCAAATGAGTCTACCGTCTCAGGTGTAAGACGACAATACCAATTTAGAGCTCCACTAGAGAGGGTGGAGGGGAAGAGAAGACATCGCTCTTCGTCGGTGTGCATCCGGTATGCCATGGTGGATTCAAAGAGGTTAAGGTGCTCAATCGGGTCCTCTTTTCTAGTATAAAGTTGCAAGCCAAGCTTTTGCTTTGTCTTTGCTTGAAGGGGGGTGTTGAGGATCCTCCTTGTAAGAGGGCCAGGCCTGGGTTGGTTCCAGTCAGGTATTTCAGCCTGACGTTCAGCCTTCAACTTGTTTACTTCCTCAAGAAGTTGTAGGACAAGGGGGTCCTGAGCGGAGTTATGTGTCACTGGAGCTTTCTTTCGTAAATCTCCATCTCCTCTTGGAATTAGGAAGGTTTGATCAAGGGTATGTGATTTTTCCCTGGACTCGCTGTACTGGCTTCCAGGGTATGTCTGTCGGAACACCTCTGAGTCCCCTGTACCCTCATGTCTCTCTGGGACTTGTTGCCCCTTCCCCAAATTGGTGGCCGGCTTGGGCCGTGGCAGGGGACCGAGTCTCTCAGAAATCTTTGGGTCATTAATCTTTGAGCTTATATGGATGGAATTCTCTCGACGTTGCTTCAGGAAATCCCGACAATCGCGAAAGACGGCTTTCGATCCTTCTGCCCCTTCAGCAAAGAGGTGTCTCCCTCCACTTCTCATGGTTCGGGTCGAAGCAACTGGGTTAAGAGAAGCCTCATGTTGATTATCAAGTCGAGGGGTAATCTGTTCCCTATCAGGGATATCTATGTCGAATGCATGTGACCCTCCATGTTGGAGGGCACCCAGTTGATGGTTGACTTCCACGGGGGCAACAAGCTCGCGTGTCTGAGCTTGCCTAGCTTCGTGGAGTGTCTCGAAGAGCTTCTCATATTGCTCCTGGAGGACCTCATTCCTCATTGCTATCTTGTTGTTCTGAGCTTCCAACTCATCGACTTTAGCTTGAAGAAGAACTCGTTTTCCTTCCTTCTTTCGTTGTTTCGCACTATGTGCAAGGGGGGTGTCATTCTGTGTGCTGTGGCTTCCTTCGCTTCCCATGCTGGAGAGGGATGCCTGATCAAAAGAAAGTGTACGAATGATAGAAACCAGCTTGACACAGCTGAAGAGAGTAGGAATAAGTGTCGTTTCCCACAGACGGCGCCAAATGTTGATGCACAAAATCAGCGAAGACTTTGGTACAACAGAAAGTGTCAGGTTTTGTGACCTTCGCTTGGTTGCTTGGTTGCTTCAGTCACTAGTGAGGATAAGTACGTAAATGAATAGAGACAGAGAAGCAAACACAGGATGTACGTGGTTCACCCAGATTGGCTACGTCCACGGAGTAGAGGAGTTCTTATTAGTAGTGAAGGGCTTACACAAGTACAAAGGATCAAGCTCTCAATTTAGTGAGTTCTTGTGAATGATTTAACACAAAATGGCATTAGGCAATATTGTGGGGGAATGACCCCTATTTATAGAAAAACTTGTAGCTTTGTCACATTGACATGTGTCATGTTATGATTGGTTCTTGATGTTGACACGTGCTGCGCTCTGATTGGCTTCTAATCTTGACACGTGTCGAGTAGTGATTGGCCTCCTGGTCGGAGGGGAACTCTTCTGGGTCCTTGACAGTATAGCGTTGGCCGGTGCTCGGTAGTTTCGGGATTGGTCAAGTATGGTACAAACAAACTTCAATGATAATAATCATAAAGAAATTTCACAACATCAATTATATATGTGATTAATATAAACAACTAGAGATAAAGTTAGAAAAACTGACAAACTTGAAGATTGAGGCTTGCATAAATGCAATGTCCTAAAGATAGAATTTCGCCCCTACTCTTGTGCTTGTAGTTCGGTAGGCGTCCATCTCCTAGGATTCAACAAGCTATAATCCGAAGTCAAAGCACTTCAATCTTCGGACTCTGGCGAACTTCATATATTCTGTACTCTCAAGACACGACTTGGAATTTGACACACGAAGCATGAGAGAAACAAAGTGGGGAAACCCTATTTCTCAAAAATTAACTCTAATTTTCTATCTATATTACCAATGGTTTCATGGGTTTATATAGAACCCAAGTACTTCTTGTTAAAGTGATGTAACTTTTCATCTATAAGTATACATCATTTAACAAGGGAATGCACCTAAATAACATAACCTTTCTAAAAAATATGGTTAACACTATTTTTCATTCAATTATTAAAATTATATATAACAATATTTTATACTATAATATATAATTTCCAACAGCTTCAAGAACTGCAATTGAAATTGCAGCAGCTGCATTTGTTGGGTGGTGGGAGTCATTTCGCTGTGCAAGAGTTGCTAAAAATTTACCAAAATCTTAGTAAGATGAAGAACAAAAAATAGTAATCACATAACTCAATTTTAAAGCATAGTTTTGTTGCTCTTAAATTTTTTCTAAATAATGCAAACACTCTTGCCTATCTCAGATGGCTATAACTCATGAATCCAAATCTCATTGAATCAAGCCTATTCTTTTAAAGAAAACATGAAATGAAATTGTTTCATGATCTGCAACTAATATGATTTACAACTAATAAAAAATTAATCAACTCGATATCAAATATAAACCCAAATCAATTTAAACCTACAAAGCAAAACAGAACAAACGCTAAATAAACAATCAATCAAACAAATCCGAATGAGATTTAGCTGCTTCAAAAATTTCACATCAAACCCAATTATAAAGCACAAAATCCTACCCAAAATTGAAAACAGAGATAAAAACAAAGCCAAAATCGAACAAAAAGATATGTGTACCTCTGTTTTCGACTCGAGATCTCCACTTGCTTTGAATTTCTGCATACAAAATATATAACTTCCGTAACTAATTGGCAATACTGCTATCAGCTGATTTCCTTCGCCAAAAAAATTAACAAAAATTGGGTCTGTTTGGTATCCTATTTGAAAGTTTTTATCATTTCTCAAAACATTTTTTAAGAACATTTCTTGAAAACAGTTTTCTTGAAGACTCAAAAACTTGATTGATTTCCAATTTAAAATTTTTAAATCTTACGACTTAAACTATAACAAAGAGATCTAAAAAGAGGGGATCACAAGAGATGTAGAAAGAGGAGAGAGGAGGAAAGAAAGTAAGAAATGATTTAAGGAAAAAGAATAAAGAGTGAGAATCGGACGAGATAAAGAGGAAGATAAGTGAGAAAAAGAACCTAAATAATGAAGAGAGCGAATTGGAGGAGAGACGAAAAAGATAAACTAAAAAAAAATAAAAAAGAGGAGAGAGAGATAAGAAAAGAGAGATAGATTTGGAGTGAGAGGGGAGGAGGAAGAAAAAAGAAAGAAGTGAGTTTAAGTTTAAAAACTCTAAAAACTCACTTTTTATGTTTTTGGAGAATATACTATATTTTTTAGTTAGTCTTGAGTTCAGTTTTTCAAAATAATCCTACTAAACAAGTTTTTAAAACCTAAAATTTGAAAATTATTTTTGAGTTTAAAAAGTTTGATTCAAATACACTACCAAACAGATCCTAAAGTTTTAACCCAAAAAAAAAAAAGATAGGCGTCTTTCTACTACAAGAGAGCATACAAATACCTATGCAATCAAGGGTTTTTACAAATCCAAAACTTCAAAAAATTGAAAAACAAATTAAAAGTTAAGATCGACGAAAACCACACCTTGAAAAACACAAAGGACACAGATGTTGAAAACCGATATCAATTGAGCTGCCGGAGACTAAAAGAAAGTCCAATTGTAAACGTTTTCCAGCAAGGATCGTGAGATCGATATAACAACCAAAATATTATTTATAGCTCTCGACAAAACATGGACAAATCAACGTTTCAATCTGCTCAATCTCTTGATCCAATTTGCAAGGTCTTTAATAGCTCTACTCTTTCGTATCAATTGATTTTTATCATAATATCCTGACTTTGGTATATAATAAGATTCATGGTTTTATTGACTTTCAAAGTGTTATCTTGTATTTCATTCGTAACCTCATTACAATTGTACAGAAATATATAAGGAGATTAACCCTCCTTGATTTACGCCACAACTGATGGCTTAGGGAAGATAAAACATCAGCTTCTTGAATTAAGGAGTTGACAACTAAGATGAGACTCCTATACAAGTATTACTAATCACAAGAAAAGTGTAGCCGGCTATTAACCACTTAGGGAACAATCAATACCCAGAGGAAACATACTTGAGTAATTGACCAAACCCTAATTGCCCAGTTTTACAGTGAACCACCTTAATATTCAGGAGACTCAAATAACCACTGGACTACTTCCAATAGTTTTCCTATGATTTTATTTTAAAATTTCCAAGCTAGAGAATTAGTAATGGTAAACCTAAAGTTTGGGGATCCATGTGTGATTTGGCTTTTGATCTTCAAATGAAGGAGAAGAATTTGTCAATGTAAGTTGGTAAATATTTCATCGAGTAAAAACTATGTTTAGCCACAAAATACTATCATGTAGTCAGACGGAAGTATTAAGGACTAATTTTCATTAATTCCATCTATTTGCAGACATTGTCTATATAATCCTTTTTGGCTGGTTAGTCAGATCAATTAGGGATTAAATTTAACTAAAATGGTAACACATCTTATTCGTCCTTGGGGTATGTCTCACCTATATGCGATACAACTATTTTTACATTAATTAATTAGCACATATACGAAATCCAGGAATAACTCCTCATAGTTTGCTCAAATGTAAGGTTTGAATATACGAATGTGATGTACTCGATTATACGAACCCACACAAATTTTTAGAAAGATTTTTGGACATCGGACGAGCCCTCATGCTCCCGCCAAGGCATGGCCACACACGCCGGCCACGCGAAGATACGTGCACGGCACACTGACGGAAACCCTAACGGTGTTACCTAACGCCGTTAGAATATTCCGTTAAAGTTAACGGAATATCCTTCTTCTTTTTCGATTACTCGTCGGTCTCCGCCGCCGGCCGCCGTCTACACAAGCCGGTTTCTGGAAAATTTTCAAAGCTTTATATCTACTTCATTTCTTAACCAAAATCCATGAAATTTATATGGATTTGAAGGTCTCGAAGAGTAGAACACATTCGTACCTATTAGAAGTCTAAAATCCAACAAAAACGATCGGAAAATTCCTTGGAAAATCCGGCCAATTCTGCAACTCTTCGTACTCACCTATTCCGACGTCCACTCCACTCCAAATCTACTCTAAAGTGCTAGGGAAGTTGCATAGAGACCATTTACGCACGTAAATAATCGTAACTTTTTCGTTACGGCTCCAATTCAGTTTTAACTCGCTTCAACGCATTCGAGACGTTGAGTACGATTTAATTACAACAGTGGAAATAATAATTTAAAACTGCATATACACATCCACGTCACTTAGCCAACGAGGACATATTCATCACTTTACACGCTAGAGGAGAAAATTATATAATAAATTGGGACGGGTCGTCACACGAGTGGTCCTGGGTCCATGCATGGATCCACTAGTGTCCCTAGCATTACCCAATTATTAATTAATCATTCAGATAAAGGATATAAAATTGAGTAGAGATATCTCACCAGCTCAAAAGTGTAAATTTGAGCATGTGCTTTTGTAAGAGTATCGAATCATTCACCTGATTAGACTGTCTTACCTAAGTTTTTCTTCATATCAAATTCCGTTTAAACTTAAGACGCAAATTTTCATATTACACAAGTGGAGATATAGATTTACCAAAATGTCTCATACTAGCTAAAATCAAAATGGACCGCACCGTTTAATAGCTGATTGATCTGATTGTATTCGAGAGTGAAACCAAATCTAAATCGTCCGACTAGCGCCCGCCCTAGAGTATTAATACCATCTCTAACTTATTGATGAATATTTACTCACATATTATGAATAATTAGTCCAAATTCAGCACATATTTTGAATAATTAAAATACATTATCTATCAGCAAGATACCAATAATCTTTAAACTCTTTTTAAAGGAGTACTTAAGTTTAGCGTGATCATTTTTCTATTTGTTTGCCTAACATGCCAAATAATTAGCAGATTCAGTCAAGATTGAGTACGATCATGAACGCGTTATCGACCGATAGCTTTAACATTGTCAATGTGTAAAATCTTGAGGCCGAGCCGGCTTTGGCATCTGGTTCCCAGCGCCCACCCCGACCGTACTCAAACCAAGTGCATGTCTTATTCATCGTCTTGGGCAATCGCTGTAGATAGCAGATTTTGGAAGAAGAACAAGAAGAGTAGCAGTAGAGTAGTAATAGGGAGGGGGATTTCGGAGGTTCAGACATTTTGAATATTGGAAAGACAAGTACCGACATCAATAAGGGATTAGTACGTATCATCAACGTACCAAGTAGCATTCACCAATAGAACACACACAAGTACATATATTATTGATCTGAATAATACATCTTACAGACACATATTATACATTAATCATGGCTTATTACGCAAGTGCTAAATGAAAAGACCGGAAGAGCGCCCTAAAGCCTTACATTTAAACAATCTGCAAACTGCAGCGATGAAAATCATTGCACTAGAAAATATGGGAACGATGGACATTACGAAGAGTAATGGGACTGAAAACGTGTTTTAGCCTGTAAAAAAGGGAATACAGAAGTGAATGAACAATTGATACCTGATACACCAGAATGGAGTTGGTTTGTTGGTCATTCATGGCGACAAAACGCCAAGTCACTCTGACTCACAGAGTTATGTAAAATGTGGGGTGGCAATTACGTACAACGCATTCTTTCTCCTACAGCTCAGTCCAAACCTCTCCGCCATGTCAAGTTCGTCTGGATTCATCCCATTCGCTAGTTTCCAATCGAAGCGGTAGAGCAATTCAGCAAGAGCAAGTTCAATCGTGGTAACACCAAAGGACATGCCTGGACATATTCTTCTGCCGGCCCCAAACGGAATGAACTCAAAGTCAAAACCCTTAAAGTCAACGGAAGAGCCATGAAACCTCTCTGGCTTAAAACACTCAGCATCTGCTCCCCACATCTCTGGGTCTCTTCCTATTGCACATAGATTAATAATTACTTTTGATTTAACTGGTACATCGAATCCGCTAATTTGAACCGTGTCCCTTGCTTCTCTTGGGAGCAAAGGGGCTGGAGAGTGTAACCTCAGAGTTTCTTTCACCACCGATTTCAAGTAGTCCATTTTTTGAACATCTCTTTCTTCAATAACTTTGTTTTTCTTTCCGTCAGATTGGAGGACTAACTGTCTCACTTCAGATTGAGCCCTCTTCATGACTCTTGGGTTTCTCATCAACTCTGACATTGCCCATTCTAAGGTAGTAGCTGAAGTCTCGCTTCCTGCACCGAAGATGTCCTGCACGTAACAATTTTTTTTTGACTGAGTTAGACCATAAGGACAACATTGGTGTGTGGGACATAATGTGCAGCATGACAATAATTGATCTTCAATGTGTGGGACCAAAATCATGCATGAGTTTCGAAAACGCGAGCAACCATTGGTGATAAAACCCCCTTCATATATTTTTATAAAGTAATGAATGACGACGAAGATGAAATGTTTACAGTGCAACAAGGCAAGCCAACATTACTCACCAGAATGATATCTTTGATCTGATTGGTTGTGAAGTTGAACTCCGCCTTATTGGACTCTTTCAGTTTTAGAAGTACGCCAACAAAATTTTCCTCCTCCTCCTCCTCCTCCTCCGCTTTGTCATTGCCTGCTGTAGTAGTATTAGCACTACTGATCTTCAAGTCCTTTTTGGATCGTTTGATCTTATGATCGTTGATGATATTTTCGAGAATTGTACCGAGCTTGCTTTGTACGTCTTTCATAGCAGGGATCGACCCAGTAATGAATCCAAGAAAACCGAGTGAAGGAAACAAATCAGGAAGATCAAACCCGCTAGCAAGTTTGGCTGATTCGTCTAGTAGCGAAAGGAACTCCTTTTGGTCTTTGCAATTTTTCCCAAATGCTGCGTTTGACACTACGTCATTTGCGAAGCAGCAGCACCTGTCACTAAAATTGATGGCAAGTCCCTTGTGAGACATTGAGCCAATGGACTCCATAAGATTCCGTACCTCTTCTTCTCTTACGGATCTGAAAGACTGCACACGTTTGGCGCTTAGTAGCTCGAAAATGCAAATCTTTCTCAGCGATCTCCATAAATCTCCATAAGGAGCAAAGATAATACCTCCTTGACCAAAAGACATAACCTCTGCCGCCAAAACAATAGGCCTCTGCGCAAATGCAAGCTCATGTGTCTTCAACACCTCCCGGGCAGCTTTGGCAGATGAAATAATCACGGCCTCTAATTGACCCAGTTTAAGGTGCATGATGGGTCCATGTTTCTTGGCCAAGTCTCTCAATGTGTGGTGTGGCAGTGGACCGACCATTTGATGCAAGTTTCCAATAATCGGCAGCTTCCATGGCCCTGGGGGTGACTTCAGGCCTCTGGCTCTGGATCGCTTCCAAAAAATCACCAGGATGCAGACAAGGAGAGAAGTGAAAAAAGAAAAATAGGGCGTTTCGACAATTAGAAACATAATTTGATTCAGATAAGCTGTGATCACTTTCATCATAAGATTTTGGGGTATTTTACTTGCAAATCAAAGCTCTTAAATTTGGACCGATATGTTGAAAGTGCTTAAGATCTTCTCAACTTAAATTTGTTTTGGATTGGAACAAAAAATTAAAAAAATAAAATCATGCGGAGTCAACTGTGGAACAACAAAATAAAATAAATGCATTTGGAGTGTAATGTGCAAAGCAAGTTCATAAAATATTCCACAATAATGCAGGATACATTTTCCACACCAGATGTATGCTCTAGCTGGACGCTTAAGTTACACTGTACAATTTTCTATTTGCAAATGTGCAAAGCAAGTTCACAAGATGCACACCCATTTTTACTACAGGTTCATGATAATTTCTGTTTTTTTTTTCTTGAATTTATTCGATCCACAGCCATAAATTAAGAAGGGTGCGTGAGAGGTAAAATGAGATATACAGATAACACCACCATTTGGAATACAATATCAACATGATACTAAGTCCAATGTCGGAAGAGATACAAATTCTGGAACCCCTCCCGAACTATTAAAAAAATTCTTTTGAGTGAGATTGTAACACCGCCACTCTGTTGTTAACTCTGCTCAATTATATTAAAGTGTTTTATTCATGAATATTTTACCTAAAGTACAAGCATGAAGTCTGTCTCCACTTACATTGTAACACACAAAAATTAAATATATAACTTGCACATATCAAGTGTCACCCAATAATTGATCAATTTTAATGTGATCAATCGATTGGTATTCAAATCAGACAGTTGACTTGTTTGTCCATAACCACAAGTTTGGTAATAAGCCTTAACATTTTTTGTTAATATAATTCAGTAACAATGAAAAATATATATTTTTAGAGTTGGTTTTGACTTTGTCAATAATAATATATAAAATGGGTTTTATCTGATATTATTTTTCCCTCTGGTTCTAGCTATCTTTTCAACCGTCTGTAACCCACAGCGTCGCCCTTCGCTTTCAATTCTGTTATGGCCTTGAACAACAAAAAGGGATAGATTGCACACCACTTTATTGATGACTTCTTTTCAAGTAGTTACCGTTTGGTTTATTCGGCACTCAACGGAAAGAGATTCTCTCCGGATCTCTTCCATCAAGGCCATTGAATTAAGTGATCCAGATCTTTGAAATTTTATCCAACAGTAAAAAATTATTATAGTTTTTAAGGGATCAAAACAGGTGGACCGTTAGATGAAATTTCAAAAACTCGGATTACTTAATCTGGTAACCTTGGTGGAAAGAGATCCGAGGATCTCTTTCCGCACTTGACCACGGTGAAAAAGACCAAAAAACGTTTTCGCGTGCCAATCATGTGCTGTTATAAAATATATTTAAAAAAAAAAAGACGACAAGATTCCTTTCTTTTCTTTTTGGACTTTCATGTTGATTAATTGGAGGTTTAAATTTTGAACTAGAACTTGTGTGCCAGTGCTTTTAAAATTACTGAAATCGGTTTTAAAGAAAATATTTTAAAGTTTCAAAAGCATTTTAAGTGTTTTTTCATATTTTACCAAGGAAGCACTTCCACAAGAATGTCTAGTTGTCACATGTAGTCTAATTCTATTATATACATAAACTGACTATTCATATACAGGAACTAGAAAAAACATTGGCTGGAATCATGATCGATGAATATGTTGTTGGGGAAAAAGAGAGGGAAATTCAAAGCTCCAGTTACCAATCAAGTGGAGTAGGAGTAGGAGTAGGTAGGTGCTATGGGTTTTGGGTTGCATCATGACTGCTGTAATGCTAAATGCTACAGCGACCACCATTGCCAGACCTGATACAATTGTTGTCGGCAAACAATCTACATTTGGGCATAGCTGCTTTTGGCACAGTACCATGTACTATGATGTTGGAGTTTGCAGAAGCTTGTGATATAACTGATGCAGAACCGAGTTACAAGTACGAGTGGGGTGAGCTAAGAAATGCCAACAGAAGGGTGTTGCAGATAACAAAACCATAATTCCCGGATGCAGGTTGCAAGAGAGTACATCTAAAAGGATTCTCAACATACCAAGTAGAAAATTGGTTACAGTTCAGAGTATAGTATTGTCGATTCCCAACTAATTCAACACAGATTCTGAATTAGGAAATTCAGTTTATGGGCGTATGGACGAATGAGACTGTCATCGAAGCCACTTACAAATCATCCTAACCGTTCGTATATCGTGCGGCCAGTTTTCGTCAAGTACCATTTGTGTTTAATTTTAAATAAAGAAAAGTCAAATGACTTTTTATCGCACGATACACGATGAATAACTAAGATGTGAGGATCCCTAGGATCCCCACAATTTAGATCCGGATGGGATCCAATTCCAGTGTAAACATATGAGTGAGACCATCACAATGACCTTTTCGGATCGAGGTGGTCTGGTCACTTGATTGCTTAAGTTAAGTTGCATTGATGAGTGATTCCCTAACATTTTTTGGGTCATTAACTAATATATGATCAGAAATTAGCATCAAATTAACCATTCTTTAATATGTGATTAGAACGTAGCACCAAATTAGTTAGCTAAGCTTACTCATTTTTCTATTTCTTTCCTTACCAAATTTAGTTTATGAGTGTCAAATGTCAATGCATGGATGAGTGCAATATTCTAGTCGATATTGTGATGAATTTTCACCTGATTAGGCTGTCTTATCTAAATTTTTCTTCTTATCAAATTCAATTTAAAAAACTTAAGACGCAAATTTCCATATGACACAATTGGAGATATAATATTAATGTCTCATATGAACTAAAATCAAATAAGACTAAACCGTTAAACAGTTGATTGATTTGATGGGATTCAAGAGTGAAACCAATCCAAATCGTTCGACTAGCGCTCGCCCTAGAGTATTAATATCATCCCTAACTTATTGATGAATATTTATTCATATATATTATGAATTATTAGTCCAAATTCAGCACGTATTTTGAATAATTCAAATATAATATCTATTAGCAGGACACCCGGAATCTTTAAACTATTTTTAATGGAGTACTTAAGTTTAGCGTGATCATTTTTCTATTTGTCTGCCTAACAGACCGAATAATTAGCAAATTCAGTCAAGATTGAGTACAATCGCGATCCGATAACTTTAATATTGTTAATGTGTAAAATCTTGAGGCCGAGCCGGCTTTAGCCTCTGGTTCCCAGCGCCGACCTCGATCGTACTCAACCCAAGTCATGTCTTGTTCATCGTCTCAGGCAATCGTTGTGGACAACAAATTTTGGAAGAAGAAGAAGAAGAAGAGCAAGAAGAGTAGCAGTAGAGTAGTAATAGGGAGGGGCATTTTGTAGCTTCAGACATTTTGAATATTGGAAAGACAAGTACTGGCATATATTAGTAAGGGATTAGTACGTATTATCAACGTAAAAGTAGCGTTCACCAAAAGAACACACACAAGTACATGTATTATTGATCTGAATAACAAGTTTACATCTTAGGGATACATATTATACATTAATCATGCCTTATTACGCAAGTAATAATTGAAAAGACCGGAAGAGCGCGCTAAAGCCTTAGATTTAGACAATCTGCAAACTGCAGGGATGAAAATCATCGCACTCGAAAATATGGGAACGAAAGTGGGACATTGCGACGACTGATGGGACTGAAAACGTGTTTTAGCCTGTAAAAGAGGAATACAGAAGTGAATGAACAATTGATACCTGATAAACCAGAATGGAGCTGGTTTGTTGGCCGTTCATGGCAACAAAACGCCGAGTCAATCTGACTCGCCGAGTGAAGTAAAATGTGGGGTGGCGATTACGTACAAAGCATTCTTTTTCCTACAGCTCAGTCCAAAGCTCTCTCTCATGTCAAGTTCGTCTGGATTCATCCCATTTGCCAGTTTCCAATCGAAGCGGTAGAGCAATTCAGCAAGAGCAAGTTCAATCATGTTAACACCAAATGACATGCCTGGACATATTCTTCTGCCGGCCCCAAACGGAGTGAACTCAAAGTCAAAACCCTTAAAGTCAACAGAAGAGCCATGAAACCTCTCTGGCTTAAAACACTCAGCATCTGCCCCCCATATCTCCGGGTCTCTTCCTATTGCCCATACATTAATAATTAGTTTTGATTTAACTGGTACTTTGAATCGGCCAATTTGAACCGTGTCCCTTGCTTCTCTTGGGAGCAAAGGGCCTGGGGCGTGTAACCTCAGAGTTTCTTTCACCACCGATTTCAAGTAGTCCATTTTTTTAACATCTCTTTCTTCAATAACTTTTCTTTTTTTCCCTTCAAATTGGAGGACCGACTGTCTCACTTCAGCTTGAGCCCTCTTCATGATTCTTGGGTTTCTCATTAACTCTGACATTGCCCATTCTAAGGTAGTAGCTGAAGTCTCGCTTCCTGCAGAGAAGATGTCCTGCACATAACAATTTTTTTTTACTGAGTTAGACCGTAAGGATGACATTGATGCGTGGGGCAAAATGTGCAGCATGACAGTAATTGAGTTTCAATGTGCAGGACCTAAATCATGAGTTTTGAAAACATAAGCAACCATCTGTGATGAAACCCCTTCATTTACTTTTATAAAGTGATGAGTAATGACGAAGATAAAATGTCTGCAGTACAACAAAGCAAGCCTATATTACTCACCATAATGATATCTTTGATCTGATTGGTTGTGAAATTATACTCCACCTTGTTGGATTCTTTAAGTTTTAGAAGTACGTCAACAAAATCTTCTTCCTCCTCCTCCTCCTTTTCTTTGTCCTTGCTTGCTGTAGTGGTACTAGTACTACTGATCATCAAGTCCTTTTTGGATCTTTTGATTTTATGATCGTTGATGATATTTTCGAGAATCATACCGATCTTTCTTTTTATGTCTTTGAGAGCAGGGATCGACCCAGTAATGAACCCAAGAAAACTGAGTGAAGGAAACAAATCAGGAATATCAAACCCACTACCAAGTTTGATTACTTCTTCAAGAAGGGAAAGGAACTCCTTTTGGTCTTTGCATTTTTTCCCAAATGCTGCCTTTGACACTACGTCGTTTGTGAAGCTGCAGCACCTGTCCCTAAAATTGATGGCAAGTCCCTTGTAAGACATTGAGCCAATGGTCTCAACAAGATTCCATACCTCTTCTTCTCTTACGGATCCGAAAGACTGCACACGTTTGGCGCTCAGAAGCTCGAACATACAAATCTTTCTCAGCGATCTCCATAAATCTCCATAACGAGCAAAGAAAATACTTGCTTGACCAAAAGACATAACCTCTGCTGCCAAAACCATAGGCCTCTGCGCAAATGTAAGCTCATGTGTCTTCAACACCTCCTGGGCAGCTTTGGCAGATGAAATAATCACGGCGTCTAATTGACCCAGTTTAAGGTACATGACGGGTCCATGCTTCTTGGCCAAGTCTCCCAGTGTGTGGTGTGGCAACGGACCGACCATCTGGTGCAAGTTTCCAATAACAGGCAGCTTCCATGGCCCGGGGGGTGACTTTAGACCTCCGGCTCTGGATCGCTTCCAAAAAATCACCAGGATGCAGACAAGGAGAGAAGTGAAAAATGGAAAATAGGGCGTTTCGTCAATTAGAAACATAATTTGATCCAGATAAGCTGTGATCAATTTCATCATACGACTTTGTGGTATTTTTGCTTTGCAAATCAAAGCACTTCAATTTGGATTGATATGTTAAAGTGCTTAAGGTCTTCTCAACTTATGGATCCCCCTCAACAACTAATAAACAAAATCTTTTGGATTGATATGTTGAAAGTGATTAAGGTCTTGTCGACTTAAATACTAGTTTTGATTTGTTAAGTGTAAAGTGTGTTAGGCGCCTAAGTTTGGCAGGTTCTTGCCGGCTCACCTCTTCCATAAATACTTTGGCCTGCCTCTTGTACAAAATATAGATGAAATATGAAATATATTACCATTTAAAATCAGAAATTCTACATGATTGGAACAACAACAAAAAAATTAAATCATGTGGAGTGCTTGTGGATGCAAATTTCTTCCTCGTTGATCTTGGACAATTTTGCACCTACAAAATAATTAACACCTTAGGTTAAGGCCAAGAGCCTCACGCGCCCACGTTGAATGGGGAGGGTGGCTTTGGCCGAAGAACCTCCGATGCCAAAGTTAGAATTTAGAGAGAAAGAGTGTTTAAAAATTTTTGGGATTTTTGCCAAAGTGTTGGAATTAGTTTTTGGTGAAAATAGGAGCCTATTTATAGGGCTAGGCTTTGCCATTTTTTCCAAGGAATGGCCGGCCCTTGAAGGAGTTTTTGTGGTTGAGATTTTGGTTTAATTAGCCAATTTATTGGCTAATTAAACCTTAAAGAATAAATCGGTGGTTACATATTTATTTAGAATAAATTGATAATTAGGTTATGAAAAGGTTATAAAGAATAACTAAATAATTAGCTAAAAAGGGGAGAAAAGGGTAAGGAAAGGTAGGAAATAGGATGGATCCCTTTTTAGATGGGGATGGCCGGCCATTGATGTGGTTTTGGGTGGTTTATTTGATATAATGGGTGATTAAATTGGTGATTAATGGATTAATTAGGAATTAATCCATTAATTAGCCAATTAATCTCTATTTATATGAAATAATTTGTAGGTTATGAAGTAATTACCTAAGATGAGGATGTATGAGATAACTATGAATTTGTTACCTTCCTTTGGGCACTTTTGACTTGGTTTAGGGATGATTGCCCGCTGCTCGCACATAGGAATCCCAGTATGCCTCAAGGGTATTTTTGTCCTCTTTTACCCAAGAATCCACGTGTCGCCTTGTGATTATTTTTGGCTCCGCACTACTGTGGAACAACAAAATAAAATACATGCAGTTGGAGTGCAATGTGCAAAGTAAGTTCATAAAATATTACATAATGCAGGAGACATTTTTCAACCAAGATGCGTTGTAGATGGATGCTTAAGTTAGTTGTACAATTTTCTTTTAGTCAACGCAAGAGTGGTGCTATTCACGCATTCTGTTTTTACTTCTCATGCACCCACATTAATGCTAATTAGGGCTTATTTTGGGGTTTAATTTTCTGATATTATTCTTCTCACCAAGGAGGAAAATATATATTGTACAAGATTGATTTACAAGGAAAGAAACACCAAATAATATATATCCTAATTACATCCTGATTACAAGGACCCAAACAGGTAACTAAGCTAATTACAAAGGTCAACTCTCCAACAATTAATTTATGTCATTTGATATTCTTCAATTCATTCAATTCATTCGATTCAATTCATTCAATTCATTCTTCAATTAATTTATGTCATTTGATAAGTCCCAATTGAACCCTCTCCCCAACTAATAAAATAAAATTTTGGATGAGATACGAACTTTGGAACCCCCCTCCCTAACTAATAAAAAAAAAATTTTGAGTGAGGTCGTAACACGGGCACTTGTTGTTAGCTCTACTCAATTATTTTAAATGTTTTATTTATCAATATTTTATCTTAAGTACAAGTACAAAGTCGTTCTCCACTTACGTTTTAAATATATAACTTACACATATTCAATTGTCACCCAGAATTGATTAATTTTAATGTGATCAATTGATTGGTATTCAAATCAGACAATTGACTTGTTTGTAAACAAGATACCATGACCTTTTAAGCCTAGTAAGACCTCTTTGTCCATAACCACAAGTTGTTAATAAAGCCTAACTTTTTTTTTTATTAATAATAATTTAGTAGGAATAAAAAATATATATTTTTAGGGTTGATTTTGAAATTGTGAATAATCTTTATATATAAAGCTAACAACCATTTTTGGGGTCTCAAGCTTCACCAAAAAAATTTGGACAAAAATGCTCCCAAAACAAAAAATTTCAAAAGCAACCCTAAATAATACAGGAGTATTTTTATCATTTTAACAGTATTTTTTTAATAATTAATTCTTTTTGTACAGTTTGTTTATTTATTTATTTTTTAAATTAGTATCTCACAATATTCTAGTAATAATGTGATTCAATCAGTTATTCATTAAATATTATTTACTCTATTTTTAAACACATTCAAATCATCTTAAGAGGCGTGTAATAACAGTTATAAAAAAAGTTTTTCGCACGCGCATAATAATGTGATTAAATTAGTTGTCAAATGATTATTTTTTTTTTAACAATCGATATTATCTACGGGGAGGAGTGAGCTTAACTTCACAATGGGCTAGCAATAATGTGATTCAATCAGTTGTTTATTAAATATTATTTTTTTCTATTATTACTGTCAATTCAATAGAATGCAGATGGAAATTGAAGGACCAATTTAATTATGTGAATTCCGCTGCTTTGATTGGTTTGTGAGGGGTTTTTTCTAGCATTATCTAAGATTATTCATTTACTTCAAATATTTGACTTCCCTTATAAATATATTTAAAATATGTAAATCGCGCATAGCACGCCGTGATTCAAAAAAATACATTATGCACGCACGTGAGCGCGTGCATGAAGGCTAGTCTATTAGAAACTATATAGTATTCAAATCACAAAAACGAAAAGACTTTCCTAAGATTGGCATGATACTTTACTTTGGTTTCTGGGATTTAAAAGCAATAGAACTGATTCCAGAGTTTGTCCACCATCAATTATTTTGGTCATACCGTGAAAAATCTCTGTTAAATAAGGTGAAAATAAGAAAAATACCCTTAATCTTGTCACATCCTTTTGGCCCATTTTAATAACTTGAGAGTATTTTTGTCATTTTTTGTTCTTATTTACATACCAAATGTGGAGAGTGGGATCTGAACCACGCCCTTTCGGATCAGAACCTTAATCTGGCGCTTAGACCAACTCGGCCATGTCCACGTGTGACTTGAGATTTGAACCTACCTTTAATATTCAAATACGTGTCAAGTGAACGGCCAATGAGCGGCTACGGCACTTAACTTGCTAGGTTTATATTAGCAATAAGTCCAGCTTTTACCAACTTGGTCCCATGGTCTAGTGGTCAGGACATTGGACTCTGAATCCAGTAACCCGAGTTCAAATCTCGGTGGGACCTTTGTTTTGGTTTCTTTCCTCTTGTTTTTTATTTTTTTTTCTCTAGGGCCGCAGCTCATAACTCACATTTGGTTTCCAAGGGTAAAGTAAAGTATCTATAATTTGGTGACTCTTTGGTACGGTTTTCATACGTGTGGGATGAGTGTGAAGCCAAATGGTACTAAAATATAGAGATTCGTGCTTTTGTGAGGTTGACTTGACCATCCACTTGGTTAGTCGTTCCACCGAACTTCCCAAGCGTTTTTTTCACAATAAAGGGGATGTGGGCAGTGGCGAAGCCAGGATTTACGGAGGGGAGGGGCGAAATTCCAAAGAGTGCAAGGTTCAATTGAAGTGGTTGCTTTCACATTGGAGAGTGCAAAATTTTGAATCAATATTCATAACAGCAAACCATCTCTTCACCAAAGCGGTTGTATGCGGTAATATAAAGCCATGTAAGAAGCTTAAATTAGTTAAGATTAGATTCTAAAAAAACGTTAAGCACTAGTCAGGCAGCGGACTGGAGCCTGCAGCTAGGCGCCTAAGCAAGATTTAGGTAGGAGCCTAGATGGATTTAAATGAATTTCTTTTATTGTAAAATAAGCATTAAACAATATTTACATTATTTTTTTAAAATTAATACAATATTTATAGATAATGTGAGAGTTTAAAATACATATGTTGAGGTATTCAAAAGAGGGAAAATACATACAAGAATGATAATAAAAAATAAAATAAAAAAGAGAAAGAAATTGATTAACAAACCAAAACAAAGGTGCGGTCAGAATAGAAAAAAAGAGGAGGGGGAAATGGGAAAACAAAGTGGGGCAGAAGGGACTGAAGGAGAAGGGTGTGTCAGTACAATCAGTATTAACTTTTAAGAGAGAAAAATGTAAACAAATGTGTCAGTACAATCAGTTTTAACTTTTAAGAGAGAAAACTATAAAAAAGGGTCAGCATTGCCAAACGACACCGTTTGGTATAGGGAATATCAAACACACCTTCATCTTCTTCGCAAGTTCCGTCGGTCTGCAACTACATTTTTTTTCAGATTTCCTTCTCCAAAATCTAATAAAAAGGAGGAAAAAAACAAATCCATCTTTGCTGCGCAGCAGCAGAAACCAAATCACCGGAGCAGAAATTCTCATTTTCGACTAGAGCAGAGGGGCTGAACTAGCGCTCCTAGGCATGTTTTCCGAAGAAGGGAGGGGCGGCCGCTACTCCTCGTCCTCACGTAGCTTCGCCACTGGATGTGGGTGAAAGAAAAACAAATTTGCTCAATAATATGCGTTCTATATGTGATTGCATCATTGATAACAAGCAGTCTGAAAGACAAAAACAAGGTAACAACTACATTGCATCATTGATCCATATTCCACTCTATCTAACGTTAAATAAAGGCTCACGCCCACCTTCGAACAATCTCCTGAATTTGCTCTGATGACAAAACAGATCGATGCAGCACCATCAAAATTGGTATGTTCCATCTGCTGATGCAGTTGTAAGAACAAAACACCATACATTAGCTTTGTTCTTTGTAAATCATATGCCAAAATAGCCATTAGAATTTCAAGAAGGCGTTTGCATTCGTCATCCTAATCTCTAATCCAGTTAGATAAAATCAACCATTCAACTTTTAGGTTCCAAATTTTTGATCCAACGGTAGCTAAGAGATTTGGGCTTTTAACCCAATATCTTAGGTAACTGTCAAGAATGAATCCACATTTATGAGATGAAGAATCGTGTTTATACTTATAAATAAGTTATGTTACTCCTGATATTTTCAATTGGTTTTATAGTAGAACTTCAACTTTATTCAATAACGTATCGCATACAACCACAAGGCTTACTAAATTATTACTTACTAGAATCCTCACCGGCTAATTCACACAATTTTCACATCGATAACAGAAGTTCCCGAGTATAAAAACAGCACCTTATATTCGCATCCTAAAAAAATGGCACATAAATTTACTTAAGAATAAAATGTAGTCACGATGAACGAAAGGCAAGAAACAAGAAATTTACCATAGTTAACGAAAAACGAGTAGTTGCACTTCATCATTTGGAGCAGCTGCTGCTCCCTCGACAGCATTCAGGAGGAGCTCCGCAACTTTGAACTCATTTTTCAGAGCTTTGGCCATGGTCGCAAACAATGAGATTGATATAAAGAAAAGATTTTTCAATGTGACTGAAATACAAGATGGTACACCATCTATAAAAACACATGATGTAATACTCATATTCCTATCACAATAAAAAATTTCTCGATATAAAAACACAATTAAAAAAATAATAAGTTTTGTTCACAATTCAGAGATTAAATTAGGGCAAAAATTAAATGAGATTATGGTAATAAAGTCTTCATCTTCCATTTATACTTTCGAAAACATGACAACGAGAAATTAACGAACAAACTGATCTAATTTTAAAATTGTACTAAAACACAAAGATATTACAGAGGCGACATCCATCAATCAATCAGACATTCAGAAATCCTCGTCCATCTTGAACTCATGGGAGCCACCGTTGCCGTTGATGCTATTCATCACTGACGCCTTCTGATACTCGCCGACGCGCTTCTCAAAGAAGTTGGTCTTCCCCTGCAGGCTGATCAGCTCCATCCAATCGAACGGGTTCTGGACATTGTACATCTTGCCGTATCCCAACGAGCCCAGCAGCCGATCCGCCACGAACTCGATGTACGTGCCCATCAGATCGCCGTTCATACCCACCAGCGCACACGGCAGCGCGTCGCACACGAACTCCCTCTCGATCTCCACCGCGTTCCGTACGATCGACTTAACCCGATCCTCGCTCAGCTTCTTCCTCAGCAGCGAGTACAGCAAACACGCGAAGTCGCAGTGCAAGCCCTCGTCTCGCGAGATCAGTTCGTTGGAGAAAGTCAGTCCCGGCATTAAACCGCGCTTTTTAAGCCAAAATATCGCGCAGAAACTCCCCGAGAAGAAAATCCCCTCCACGCAGGCAAAGGCCACGATTCGCTCCGCGAAAGACTCGGAGCCGTCGATCCATCTCAGGGCCCACTGGGCCTTCTTCGCGACGCAGGGGATGGTGTCGATCGCGTGGAAGAGGCGGTGCTTCTCGTCGGAGTCCTTGATGTACGTCTCGAGAAGGAGGCTGTACATCTCGGAGTGGATGTTCTCAATGGCTATCTGGAACCCGTAGAAGGCGCGGGCCTCGGCGACCTGGACCTCCTTCATAAACCTCCCAGCGAGATTCTCAAGGACGATGCCGTCGGAGGCAGCGAAGAAGGCGAGAATGTGCGAGACGAAGTGCCTCTCGCCGTCGGATAGGGCCTCCCAGTGGCGGATGTCCTGGCATAGGTCGACCTCCTCGGCGGTCCAGAAGGAGGCCTCGGCCTTCTTGTACATTTCCCAGATTTCCGGGTACTGGATCGGAAACATACAGAAGCGGTCCGGGTTAGGAGCTAGCAGCGGCTCTTCTGGGAAGGCAGGCATCTTTTGTGATGAAATTCGAACGGAGATTTTTGGGGGGTTTTCGAATTCTGCGTCTTGGGGTTGGATTAATTCGGTGGGATTGGACCGAATATATATAGAGAGGGCGGAGGGTTTATGAATATTTTGAATTGGGGGTTTCGGGAGCGGGTGATTTCAAATTTACGAGAAGCTTGCGGGAGAATGAACCGAAAACGAGGGTACTTTGGGAAATTCAGGCAGTTTAGTAGGCGCGCAATACGGTTTCTGTGTTTTGCATTTGCGGCTACTGGATGAGGAGTGGTGTGGAGAGGGGCACAACGGTCATTTGAGAAGGGAGCTTCAGGTAAAGAAGCTTGCCAGGGAAGCCTTGGCTGGATATTTTTCAAAGTTTTAATATTGTAGCGGCAATCTTTTTTGGCGCCAGTTTTGGAATTTGGAAATGAAGGGCTTAAAAAACAGCATTTGGCTCCTAAATCTATACAAATTAAATGAAATTTATTGATTGCTTCCAAATTTTTTTACCATGTTTGGTCCTTATCAAGTTACATGGTCCCCCCAAATAATACAAAATGTGAAGTCATTACCAATTAACTTCGTATTAAATGTACTGTTTACAATATTAGGTATGGTTTGGGGTTGAGGTGATTTTAAAAAAAGCTGGAGGTCATTTTTGTGTTTGGTAAACTTCCAGCTTCAGCTTTTTTTCATAGTTTTGGGTGAAAAAAAGCCACAAAACAGAAGCAGCAAAATGCAGCTTTGAAAAGCTGGCTTTTCAGCTTCTGCGCAAACCTCTAAAACACGAGTGAACAGTGACCCTTTAATGAAAGTTTATGGCAATCCTACCTTGAGCTCTCTTTTCCGTCAAACCCACCATTATCCCATACCTCTCTGCACCCCTTCCGCCTCTCTTGCTCCTTCAAACCCACAAAACCCCCTAAACCACCTTTTCTATTCGCCTCAACACTGCCGCCTGCCAGAGACAAAGTCATCGACTTCGGAAAATACAAGGGCAAGATGCTGGGCACCCTCCCTTCAGCCTACCTCAAGTGGGTCTCCAAAAATCTCCGCACTCGCGACTTCGAGGAATGGGCGAAGCTAGCCGACCAGGTCTTTGACGACGCCGTTTATCGGGACCGGATTGAGTGGGAGCTGGCGGAGAACATCCTTAATGGAAATCGGAGGAAAACAGACCCAGCCTTTGACGTCGTTTCTTCCACAGAGCTATGGCGACTCCAAACCCATCAAGAACCCTAATTTCCCAAAAGCCATTTCTCCATTTCACCGATACATTCACTCAGCTCAAGCTCAAGCGGTTGATTCCGAGGATTCCGAGCAAGAGGAAGAGAGAGTGCAAAGAGAGAGAGAGAGAGAGAGAGAGAGAGAGAGAGAGAGAGAGAAAGAGAAAGCTGAGGTGAGATGGTCTGAGATCGAAGGTTTGTGTGTAGGGTTGTCTCGGTGGAGGAAAGAGTGCAGAAAGAGAGAGCTGAGGTGAGATGGTCTGAGATCGAAGGTTTGTGTGTGGGGTTGTCTCGGTGGAGGTTGTCTTGGTGGAGGAGAGAGTGCAGAGAGTGAGAGCTGAGGTGAGATGGTCTGAGATCGAAGGTTTGTGTGTGTGGGGTTGTCTCGGTGGAGGAGAGAGTGCAGAGAGAGAGAGCTGAGGTGAGATGGTCTAAGATCGAAGGTTTGTGTGTAGGGTTGTCTCGATGGAGGAGAGAGTGGAGAGAGAGAGAGAGTTGAGAGTTTTCGAGAAAGTTCGAGAGTGTAGAGAGAAAAGAAGACATAGGGATAAGGGAAATGGGGTGTGGCCCCACAGACACACAAAATCCTCACATAAAAATAATAATATTAAATAAAATATCATAATACTAATATAGTATTACACCATTTTTGGTCATTTCACACAGTTACAGCTGTTTTACATAAAAGTTTACCAAATACTATCATACTGTTTTTTTTTTTCCAAAAGCACTTTTACAAAAAAGTTTACCAAACATTTTGCTGCTTTATTTCACAGTTTGTTTATCATGTGGGCAACGAAGGTAACGAATATGAGAGCTAGGATTAGATGTGATCACAATAAGATAGATTATCGTAGTCATGATCGGCATTTGAAACCAAGGAATTGAATCTGCAAACACAAACCCAGCATCCACAAAAACTAGCTGCGAAATCGTCAACTATATTTCCCTTGATAAATGTTCAATATCGTTAAACTATTTTATCAGTCACACTGTCATCGCTACGGTAAAAGTTAACTAGTTATGGCTGGTGTAGCTCCACCTTCTGATTAATGATTTGATTGATCTCGAAACCATCTTCTAAAGTGCCAAAAGTTATGACCAGTTCCTGCTATGCTCACTGCGGAAGCGGAGGAGGAGGCGCATGGGATTTCGCATATCTGAGCCAAGCAAAAATTCCGACAGCAAAGATTATCCAACCACATACGTCATACTTGAGATTGCTGCACTTGTTTTTCTTTGTAGTCTGCAGAGCAAGGGAGAGGGAAACTGTTGAAACTCAGAACTCAGAGAGAGAGAAACAGTTATAGAGAGAGAAGGAGGAATGTAGATAGAGAAAGGTAAATACAATTGTGATTCTTAGATTACTTCATCAGAACCATACATCAAGTATATATACATAGATAATGCCAGCTCAGTATAATACAAATAACTAAGACTACACATCACAAGCTTAACAGCTAAGTAAGGATCTAATCAGGGGACATATTGATACTCTTAACACACCCCCTCAAGCTGAAGGAAGGTGATCGAACTGAGAGCTTGGAAGAAAGAGCAGCAAAGCGATCAGCAGACAAAGGCTTGGTAAAAATGTCAGCAATTTGAAGAAGAGTAGCAACATGTTGGACACCAATATGACCAAGTAAAACTTTCTCTCGGATGTAGTGGTAGTCTATTTCAACATGCTTGATTCGAGCATGAAAAACAGGATTAAAAGCAAGAGCAATGGCACTTTGGTTATCACAGTAGATGATCGGTTTCCTGAGCAAAGGAAAGAATATATCTTGCAGAATCTTGCACACCCAAGTTATCTCAGCAGTAGTGTTCGCAAGAGAGCGATACTCAGCCTCTGTTGAGGATCTTGCAACAATGGGTTGTTTCTTAGCACTCCAAGAGATGAGATTAGGACCTAAGAACACACAGTAGCCACTGGTGGATCGTCGATCCACAGGACAACCTGCCCAATCGGCATCAGACCAAGCAGTGAGACATTGAGTTCCTTTAGTAAACCAGATTCCGGAATCAACAGTACCCTTGAGATATCTCAAGATGCGTTTAACTGCCTGCAGATGAATGGTGCGTGGAGAATGCATATACTGACAAACTTGATTAACAGCAAAGGCTAAATCATGCCGTGTCCAAGTTAGATATTGTAAAGCACCAAATGTGGACCGATAATGAATGGGATCAGATAAAAGTGTGCCTGAGTGATCCAGTTTGGAAGTGGACACAGGTGTGGCACAATGTTTAGCCCCAAGCATATCTGTCTTTCGTAGCAAGTCTAAAGCATACTTAGATTGATGCATAAGTAAGCCCTTGGCTGATCTGTGAACTTCAATACCCAAAAAATAATGAATATCACCGAGATCCTTAACAGGGAACAAAGCTTGGAGATTGGAGATGAGAGATTGACACTCAGTAGGTGAACTGCCAGTGATGATTATATCATCAACATAAACCAATATAAAAGTAATGGAAGCATCCTTTTTAATAAAGAGACTGGTATCGGAATAGGAGGACTGAAATCCCAGAGAATGAATGGCATTGTAGAAGGCTTCATACCAAGCTCTAGGAGCCTGTTTAAGACCATAGAGTGATTTCCTAAGCTTGCAGACATGATGAGGTTTAGAAGAGTCGACAAACCCAGAGGGTTGAATCATATAAACATCTTCCTTTAAATGACCATGAAGGAAGGCATTACTGACATCCAATTGATGTATAAACCAATCATAGTGAATAGCAAGGGATAGTAAGATCCGGATAGTGGTAGGCTTGGCAACTGGACTAAAGGTTTCTGAGAAATCCAAGCCTTCCTGTTGATGAAAGCCCTTGGCGACAAGTCTGGCCTTGTACCTTTCAATTGTACCATCTGGTTTGTGTTTGACTTTAAACACCCATTTGCAGCCGATAAGGTTATAATTGGAATTATGAGATACCAATTCCCAAGTTCCAGTAGACTGCAAAGCTTGAAATTCAGATTGCATAGCTTCCATCCAATGAGAGTGCTTAGATGCTTGAAGAAAAGTTGATGGAGTAGGAGGCAACTTGGTAAGAGGGTCAATGGAAGATGGAAGTTTATGTTTAGTAGCAGTGAACACTTTAGGTTTATGAATGCCTGCCTTTGCTCTTGTAATCATGGGATGATGATTGACAAGAATAGGAGGATGAGAGGGGGACGACTGAGATGAGATTGGTAGAGATAAAGCAAGAGGAGATGCTGCTGTGCTAGAAGATATAGCAGAAGATGAGAAGGGCTCAGAATTTGAAGGTGGAGGTTGAGATGGTTTCTCAGAATGTAACACTGGCAGTGGAAGAGAAAGGGAGAGAGGAAAACTGGATTGCTGCGGTGAACATGGTTGTGAAGATGACACCAACGTAGAGAGATGTTTGTAAGGAAATAAAGACTCATCAAATACAACATGTCTTGAGATATAGAGGCGATTGGTGAGAGGATCCAGGCACCGATAGCCACTATGATTCAAGCTGTAACCCAGAAAAACACACTGTTTACTCTTTGAGTCCAATTTGTCACGCGAATAAGGCTGTAACCATGGATAGCAAGCACATCCAAAAGTCTTCAGTGTGTGATACTTAGGGGAAGCATGAAACACAAGTTCCCAAGGACTGACCATTGAAGACTGAGAAGGCAATCGATTAATGAGATAGATGGCAGTTTGAAAAGCTTCAACCCAAAATTTGGCAGGTAAACCACTCTGAGATAACAATGTTCGACCCATTTCAACAACATGTCTATGTTTGCGCTCAGCACACCCATTTTGTTCAGGAGTGTGATGGCAACTCAACTAATGGGTGATGCCTTAATCATTAAGAAAACCTTGGAGTGATTTATTCAAAAACTCACCCCCTGAATCTGACCGTATACTCTGCACTTTGAAGTCAGGAAGTGTTTGAATCTTTAAAAGAAATGTCTTGAGAGTAGAGAAAACATCTGACTTGAAATAGAGAGGATAAACCCAACTATATTTAGTAAAATCATCCACTATTATTAGATAGAATTTGTAACCAGTACAAGAAGATGAGGGAGATGGACCCCATACATCCATGTGAAGAAGCTGAAGTGGTCTAGTGGAAGTACAAGGTAAAGATGAAAAATGAAGCCTAGAAGCTTTCCCAAATTAACATGCAGTACACACTGACAAGTTATTAACAGACCCAATTACAGGGAGATTATTCTTATGAACAACACAATGTAAAACTCCCAGAGAAGGATGTCCAAGTCTGCGATGCCAGATATGAATGTCAGCCTTGGTAATCATCAAAGCTGTTGGAGAGATTGCAATTCCAGAGACACCATTAGAAGCATTCCAGTAGAAGGGGTACAAACCTCCTTCACTGAGGCCCTGGAAAAGCATCTTCCCAGTTCTTAGGTCCTTGACTTAGAACCCAAAAGGATCAAATGTCAGAGAACACCAATTGTCATAGACGAATTTGTAAACAGATAGCAAGTTATGAGAAGCCTGAGGAACTAAAAGAACATCATTCAAACGAAAACAGGCATGTTTGGTACGAATGAGAGCAGAACCATTATGAGAGATACACAGACCTTTACCATCTCCAACAAAAAGTTGATCACTTCCAGCATAGGGAATGGCAGAATTGAGTGTGGAGGGATCAGGTGTGACATGATGAGATACACCGATATCAGTAAGCCAATAGCTAGGAGGTGCAGAATAAGTCATGGCAGACATTGCTGTGGGAGCTTGAGTGAATGAATTTGCCAAAGATGAGGCAAATTGAGAGAGACGATTACATGTCGGAGCCCAGTGGCCATATTGAAGGCATAACTGGCATTGCACAGAACGATTACCAAAATGTTGGCCAGAAAGTGAGGATTGACTAAAATTTTGACGAGTAGGACCAGCACCAAGAAGACCACTAGACGTGTTGTTGTGCTAGTTGTTAGATTTGTTGCCCCCAGAATTGCGATTCTGATTAGATCGATTACGATTTCGATATCGAAAATTGTTGTTCGAGGTACCTCTGGTCGAATTGACTCCAGAATTTGTGGATTGAGCAGCATAAGCATGAAATGGTGTAGTGGATGAGGAAGAAGCTCTGGTTTTGCGTTTCTGGAGCGAAATTTCTTTACTCAATAGAAGTCCATAAAGTTCATCATCAGTCACAGATTCAGTGCGAGTTTCAATAGAATCAACAAATGACTCATATTCATCAGGAAGTCCAGATAAGATGTAGGCCACAAGATCATATTCAGACAAAGGTTCACCAACAGCAGCAAGTTTATCAGAAATATCTTTAATGGAATGCAGAAAGTCGGTCATGGAAGAATCACCTTTCTGAATCGTTTGGATCTTCGATCGAAGACTATGAACATGAGTGCAAGAAGCACCAGAAAAACATCGCTCAAGAGATTGCCAAAGAGAGCGAGAGTCTGACATGCCAATAGTCAAGGGAAGAAGGTCTTCAGATAGTGTAGAGTTGATCCAAATAGTAAGGATCTGATCACGCTCGCACCAGAGCTCAAACGAATCATTGAGTACACAATCACCAGAGGAATTGCGAACAAACTTAGGAGGACACAGATTCGCGCCATTGACGAGGCCAAGAAGCTTGAAGCGCTTCAGAACAGGGATGAAGAGACTGCGCCAAGTGACATAATTCTGATGATTAAGTTTCGTCGGAACCATGCCAGCAACATTGGCAATGGAAATCGATCAAATCGACATGATCGAAGGGTTGGAGACGTCACTGTGAGGGAGATTTGGGGTAAAAGTAGGGTTTGTAGGAGGCGGAGGAGAATCGGAGGAATTCGGAACAGCCGACATATCAAGATTTGTAGAAAGAAAGGAAGAAGTCAGAGAGGCAGCGACCTGTTTGGGAGGTAAGAAAATTCAAGAAAACCCTAGAAGAGAAGTGGAGGATCGGAGGCGGTTAGACAATGGTGATGATACCATGTTGAAACTCAGAACTCAGAGAGAGAGAAACAGTTATAGAGAGAGAAGGAGGAATGTAGAGAGAGAAAGGTAAATACAATTGTGATTCTTAGATTACTTCATCAGAACCATACATCAAGTATATATACATAGATAATGCCAGCTCAGTATAATACAAATAACTAAGACTACACATCACAAGCTTAACAGCTAAGTAAGGATCTAATCAGGGGACATATTGCTACTCTTAACAGAAACAAGGTAACAATCCGTCACCAGATAGAGTGTAAATAAAAAACAAAAGATACAAGGACCCTGCTGTAAATCGTTGGCAAAGCTTAATATCTTTTAGTAAATAAAACGCGAACACAAAAGAACAAGGGTATCGGAAAAAGAGAACCATGAGACGGAAAAATCACCTTTCCACCAATTGAAGCAGAAGGTCCAGCTCCAGCTCTAGCTCCAGCAGCAGCCTCCATCCCCAGTTGACCTAAACCATGCTTGCGCAAATCTGAGTACAGTTGCGGCCCCTATAAACACAGTAATTAGTAACTTTGTGATTTAAGTCTAACATTCATAAGCTGATAGAACAGATAAAACAGTTTCAGTTCTAGAAATATTATAATCAGGAGCAACCGACTTCTCAATAAACCAACAATTGAAATTTCTATGCATGTCTTGGTACCGCAAAATGGATGCCAACACAGAATTTCAGAAACAAAACCAAGCAAGGAGACCAAGTTAGAGAGCAGTGCACCTTAGCAGCCACTTCGAAAGACTTGCGATACAGATCATTTCCCGGCTCCTGCAAAAAGAACATAAAATACTCACTACACATCAAAAGTTGAAAAACAGTACAGTCTCTTTGAAAATTTTCAGGGGAAGTACCTCATTTAGTGCCTTCTGGAAGCACTGAGACGCCCTTTCGAAATAAACCCTTGCTTCATTCTGGTCCGGAGCAGAAAATGTGCGAGCAGTTTGAGCATTTCCCAGACACCAGAGAGCATCATGTTTCCTAGGATTAATCAACAATGCCTCCTCCAGCTTCGAAATAGCATCTGGGCAAACAAACACAAACCCGCATTCCCAAATTCGAAACTCTCAAATTACTAAATGAAAACACAGTTCCAAATTTCAAATTACTACATGGAGAATTCCAACATCTAACATAATTAATCCAAAACAAAAGTTGGCACCTTGAGTCATCTTCTTTGATTCCAAAACATTCTGAAACTGGGAAAGCTCTAGCAGAGCACCAGCCCACCTCGTCAAGTTCTACAATTAATACAAAAAACCCAGATCAAAATTTAACTTCTTTTCTTAAAAAAAAATAAAAAAATTAGAATGGTGGCGATATATATGAACATAGGCAACAAGAGGGTGTAAAACCATTTTGTGAATGACAATGAATTATGCCGAGGATAATTGAGGGAATAGTTGACTTGACAATCAAGTTAATGAAATCTCTAGGACTCTCGGTACCTTAAGGAAATAAACATATTGGAGTCCTAATTACATGCAATCAACTAAGGGCCTTTATTAAGTAAATACAAGGAATAAGAGTCATGATGGGACTATAATTGATGAGATATGATTTGGGTTGATATCTTTTCCGATAATAGGGAGGAATTGATTGAAACCCTAGCTATATAACCTAGGAGCAGTCCCTGCTTCCATACCGATAGAAACTCACGAAAACTATAAGCCTATTTTGATAGTAGAGTTCATTGAGAGGTACTGGAAGTAGAAGACTACTTCTACTTTGTTCGCAAGGATCAATGACTTCACCTTCATAATCATGTCTTCCGTATTCTACAGATAAGTTTAATATAATTAGTCGATCTCTATTTCATATTGATTTGATTTATTCGTGATCCTAATGCCTTGTTGTTGTGATTTCAGAATATGTCTTACATGTGGTATCAGAGCCACACAACAAGCTTAGGGTTCGAATTAAAGGTAATTGTTTGATTACAGAATATTGTTTTGGTTGGCTGATTTCTATCATTCTATCCTATGAAATCAGTTAACATGCTTCCGCGATTCTGAATTTTGTATCAATTAATTTTTTCGTAAGTTTATTATGTTTATATTGTACGGAAAAATAAAAGTGTGTATATATATATATACACACACATATATAATCAAAGTCACTATTGTTCTAGTACTTCACCATTAAAAGAAAACTTCTTTTCAAATTGCAATATGACATGGTTTCTTTTCGAATTGCTTGAAATTTTGTAAACTAAGTGCAGGGTTTTGATGGCGTTTGACCAAACCTAATGTTGGATGATAATTGGATTTATTATATAATCCTCTTATGATTGATTTAGTTGCGATAATTCTATTTCATTATTATTAATAAAAAAAATAAAAAAAAAGGTGAGATAGGCCGTTGAAACAGTACGGGGTCTTCTCCCTTGCGTGTGAAGTCTTTAGCTCTCTTGCAAAACAGCTCAATAGCGGCTTTTGGATCTATTTGGTGTTTTCCGGTAAGAATTCTCTCCGGAAAGGTATGAAATCATACAATTTAATCTACCTAATTTGGTTGAGTTAAAATTAAGCTTTTGGTTTCAACTAAATTGATCAAGATATTGTTGATTCTGGGCAATCAACCTTTATTTTCTTATTTATTTTTCCATCTCAAAATTGATTAAGTTGAGAATTTATGCTTCCGCTTATTACGTTGCAAAATCTAGCCTTTAAAAAAAAAAAAAATTGGTTAGTTTGCTTGTATTTTGGGCTGTTCTATGTTACGATTCTGTCAAATTATTAAATTAACCCTTCCAGATGTGAGTTTTCTGGATGAATATTGTATTGGATTTCATGCTTTCATGATTTAAAATTTGGATTTAGCCTTGTTAATTAACATGTTCTAAAAGGCATTTCCAATTTGTTTGTTTTCTGATGAACCGATAATGGTGAAACAATTTGGCAACTTACGTATATATGAACAAATTATTGTATTATGAAGGATTGCTTGCTGTCATAATTTTGATGTGTGGTTAATTACATTATTATGAATTGCTTTCAGACGGTTCGTATTAGGTTTTCAACTTTTTAATAAATTGATTCAATTGTGGTGTGAATTATTTATTGCCTAAACTTTTGTCAAAATTAATCGTGCTACATTATAGTCTTTTCAAACTATAATATTATAGTGGTATGACTCCATTAAAGTCTCATTAAAAGGAAACCCATTCATTTCAATAACCTGTGCTTGATAGACTTCCATAACTCCAAATATTATGAAATTCGGTCATTTCGTAATATTAAATGGATTGTAGACGCTGGTATTTTTTCAAGTTTTAGAAATGGATTTATGGTAAATTTTTAAGTGTGATACCATGTTGCTGGAATTCTGCAGACTTCTGCAGAATAGTCTGTTTGTGATATTATTTTGATATATCAATGTTACTCATAAATTCATGAAATTTTAGTATGATATACATTGAGATGTTTATTTGAAGTATGGAAATTTTCACCAGCATTGGTCTGAAAATGAGTTACTGGTGAATTTTAATCTAGGGCCTGTACTGCAAATTTACTCAGCTTCTGCAGCACATTTCATTTCGATTTTAATTTTACCCCACTTTTAAGATTGAAAAAATAATGGAACTTTGGGTGACAGTAAATTTATATGTCTACTTCATTTCTGAAAATTTTCATGCATATTGGAGAAAAATTAAATTTTTGGTGAATTATTTAGTCTCCGATATGTACTGCAGAATTTTTTCCGTTTCTGCAGCATATCCCATTTATAATTTTCTTTTAGTACACTTGTAAAATCTCAAAAATTATGGAATTCTGGGAATTAACAGCTTTATATGTTTGCTTTATGTCTGAAAAATTTCATGCATATCGGATAAACTATGAATATTTGGTGAATTTGTAATCTCAAGTCTGTAATGAACATTTTCTGCAGTTTCTAAAGCACTTTTCTTTTCGAATTCATTTTGGCTTGCTTAAATTTTTTTAAAAATCATGAAATTTTGAGAAATAGTAGCCATATATGTCTAGTGCATACCTAAAAATTTTCATGACAATCTAAAGAGAATTGAGTGTTTGGTGAATTTGCAAACTAAAATAGTACTGCTGAATTTTTTGGTACTTCAAAACTAGTTTTGTTATGTGATATTGTTTCACTGATTTGTGCACATCTATTGGTACCGGTTATTATACAAGTTTATGGTTCCAATATGTCCTTATTTTATGCAAATTATCAACACTAATGAATTTTATAGACAACACTGAATAAATTTTGATTTAAAGATGTATTGGTTTGTTTTGCTTAAACCAATGTTTTGTTTGGTCATCAATTCTGATTATGATGATAATTGTCTTTTGAGAGAAAATTGGAAAGTGGCATCAGTTTACTAATTGATCATTTTGGTCCCTATCGAACAACTGAATAACCATGTTTCCTCTTTCGAGAACTCTATTGTTCAATGTTAACAACGACATACTTTTGTGTCTGATTGAATCTTTTGAGAATCATTGAATATCCAACAAAACGGTTATTTAATACTGTTCTAAAGAATTATTTTGAAAAATCAGAATTCTAATTTATATGGTGAATACTTTGTCCCAATGAGAATTTCAGGAAATCACTCACCAATTATAAATTAGTATTATAACAAATCATAAAGTACTTCTAACATATTTTCACCTGGCCAAAGCTGTTGAAGCTATATGTATTTTGTGTATTTTATGTTTTGGCTAGCTATGCAGGTATTTTCTTTGCATGATTAGTTTCTGCCCAAAGGTGTAACAATCATGCAATTTGGAGTTGGTTCGATCCTCCACAACTCACTACTTCCATGATGAATCTTGCATAATCAAGAATGAGTAGGTAAATTTGCCAATCTTTTTCCTTAATTTTCTGTGAGTTCTAAATTGGATTAAAATTATTATTGAAAAAATTGATGTTGTTGAGATATCTATGTGTTTACTTTAATCGACTTTGTTTTAGAATTAAAACATAAATTTTGAGTTTGGATTCTCTTATTAGGTTTCATTTTAATTTATGATCTAATATTTAACACATATGTGGGTCTTCTCTCATACACTAAAATAAATTTTGTAGCCATTGGTTTATCTAATCACTTGTCACTTTTAGATCGATTAATAATGTTGAGATATTGTTCCTTATATAAGCCTAATTTTGATACATATAGATTGGTTTATTATGTCCAAACCAACTATTTTGTGACTCAACAAATTTATTTAAGAATTTTTTTTTTTGTGTTTTGAGCATATTAAAGATTGTAAATTGGTTTTATTTAAATTATGATTAAATCTGAAATTGTGGTAGAGCTTGGGAAATACTGCTGCAATTTTGCATACCTTGCAACGTGTCCTATTTGATTACCATTTTGATAGATTTTCTAACTCCAAACTTTGTAAAAATTTGTCATCTTATATTATATAATGGATTGTGTATAGTATCTTTATTTATTCAACTAGCCTATATTTTGTATATGAAAACCACTTTCTCTAGTGTTTAATCTTGCAATTTTGAGTGTTTGCCCAAGTGGGAGAAATAATGTATTATGGGCTTCACACTCATCAATTTTGCATGCTTTTAATGATCATAGTTTTGGTAGATAAAACGTACATTATCATACTTGTTTATATTTTATTTGTTACATATGCAACTAATCGTGTAGGAAATTCAAGAATGGTTAATGAGTATATTCTGCTCAAAAGTGTTTTACTTATTAATTCTTATATGTTGTTCAAGAAATTGGACTTGTGATTTATATGTTATTGATGAATAATTAATCTGCTCAAAAGTGTTTTCTTATTCAGTACAAATATAAATCAATGTATAGTGAAACATGAATTTGACAAGATTGCATATACTTCATCTGCTCAAAAGTGTTGAAGTTATATATGTTTGCCCTTGTATTTTGTGTTTTAGCTATGCAAACCTAATATAATTAGTTTTTGTCCAAAGATGATTATGGAATTATATGCTTTTGATGCAATAAGAAAACATTCAGTTAAAGTTTTCTATTTCTGTCAATTGTTAGATGAACAAAACTGACCAAATAATTTTGTAAAGTTTTTCAGTCACGAAAATCATCTCCCTACAGATATCTAAAATAAAGATGTTGAGCTCACAAATTTTATGTTCTAGATCCCATGACTAATGTTTTGCTAATGGGAATATTTGAAAGGTATCTGTTTCATTTTTTAGATATTTATAAAGTTTTTTTTTACTCTTTTAATCAGTGGGAGTAAAAATAATTTATATAATTTTGTCTCTTTTAATCAATGGGAGTAAAGATTACCTTTTGTATTGAAAATTTGAAGTCTTAGTGGCTGATACTTTAAGAGTAAATTTGGTTTAAATTTTGTTCATAAGTTTTAATAAGGGGTCCTGATTTTGTAAACAGTATGTTGTATTTTACTTGTTCTCTTATTATATTCTAAATTGACAGAAAAGTTGGATTTTGTTACCAACCTTGTTAAGTTCTTTTGTGAACTACTTTTGTACTGAAGTATATTTTCATATTTTCAGTTCGACTATTGTGAGCTAATGTTTTGACTATTAGCTCTTGATATCATGACTTTGTTAGTAACATAGTGCTTTGAGTTAAGTGTGCATGTAATCATGGAGTGCAAGGAACTGTCCAATGTGTGCCTTGTTTTCCTTGGTTCTGCATTTAGTCTCAAAGTGACAAGTTACTTGAAATGTATGATTGCATACTTTAGTGGACTCAAGTGATCACCATATATATTTATCTCGTTGAGGTATTCTCATTGATATTCAAGTGGGAGAATGTAAAACCATTTTGTGAATGACAATGAATTATGCCGAGGATAATTGAGGGAATAGTTGACTTGACAATCAAGTTAATGAAATCTCTAGGACTCTCGGTACCTTAAGGAAATAAACATATTGGAGTCCTAATTACATGCAATCAATTAAGGGCCTTTATTAAGTAAATACAATGAATAAGAGTCATGATGAGACTATAATTGATGAGATATGATTTGGGTTGATATCTTTTCCGATAATAGGGAGGAATTGATTGAAACCCTAGCTATATAACCTAGGAGCAGTCTCTGCTTCCATACCGATAGAAACTCACGAAAACTATAAGCCTATTTTGATAGTAGAGTTCATTGAGAGGTACTGGAAGTAGAAGACTACTTCTACTTTGTTCGCAAGGATCAATGACTTCACCTTCATAATCATGTCTTCCGTATTCTACAGATAAGTTTAATATAATTAGTCGATCTCTATTTCATATTGATTTGATTTATTCGTGATCCTAATGCCTTGTTGTTGTGATTTCAGAATATGTCTTACAGAGGGTTCTCATTTAAAATTTTCTTGCATTTTTATTAAGGATGAATTTCAACTTATTTTTATCAAAAACATTTTCAGACATTTTAAAAACATTTATAAACAAGCTTTTAAGTTTCGACAACCGCAGGCTGCTGAGACTTTCCCAGGCAATGTTTTCTATTTGCATTCTCGTCTCTTGATGTCAGTGCAAAAAGGGCAACCAGAATCCAAGCCCATTATCCGCCCCAAAATCAACCATTTGATGGGCCGGTCCCTTACAATGCTCGTGAACCAAGTAAAGGCCCAAAACATGAGAGATTTGGGTGAGCATGACTTGATATCTTATGTTGATTTAGCTTACATTTTTTTATGAGAACTTTAAAGAAAAATTTCTGGTACTGTTTATTTTAACAAAAAATCACATTTTTACTCTAAAAATTCAATCATGATACTATTCACTCTATCCTTTATTTTGTCTTTATCGTTAAAATTCAAGTTTAAATTATTTTCATTAGTTTTTTTTTTTATACAAGCAATATTGAGGAGATGGTAGCACAAATTGCATGTGCAACGACAAATACTCTTAATATTTGACAATACTCACGCGTTACATGGCAACCAACCCCACCGACTATGATATAAAATAGACATTATATAAAAGATTGTTACAACTTACAAGTTGATGATATTTAAGCAAGCTTGGTCTGCAGCTCAACAGACAACCGGGGGATTTGTTGTTCATAGTTAAGGTATACGAGCATGTGGTTCTTTTTTTTTTCTTTTTTTTTTCGTGTACAGCCAGTATCGAAAGCGAGAGATTTAAACATAAAATTTCGTATGGGACAACAAACACACTTAACTATTTAAGCGACAGATTCATAATTAGAGTCATAGAATGGGACGTGAGTATTTGCCGACACATAGAACCAGAACATTGCAAAAAGTTGTAGAATCTAAATGACAGAGGATCTTCGCCGGATATTCTTTATGAGGGTCCGGAAATCTTCTAGTTATATTCGTTCATTATACATTGTATGATCAGTTTTTGTCAGATGCTGTTTATATTTAATTTTAAATAAAAAAATTACAATAATTTTTTATCAAACGATGTAAGATGAACAAATATAATTAAAGAATCTCAGAATCCACACAAAGAGGATATCTAGTTTCTAAATATAGAAAGTTTGGAGTGTATAATGAGAATTTTGGAATGCCGATAATAATTTCATACACACACACACACATGAGAAGTACCACTAAGTTAACAGTTTGATGGTACTTTGAGCATAAGAGATTTGAACCTGATGTTACTATCGATCTTAGGATGAGAAATATCGCTAGGAGAAGAGCTAGTTGATAATTTGACCAAAAACGTGAACCAAAAACTTCAAAAAGCTTTGCAAATTCACATATTGAATAAAAACTTTGCAATCGATGGTAACATTTTATCCTAATTCGAGACTTGGAAGCAGCCTCTCCATAAATAGGGGTAAGGCTAGCCGACATTCACCTCTCCCAGACCCTGCGTAAAACGGGAGCCTTGTGCACTGGGTACGACCTTTTTAATGTAGTGTTGCCAATACATGTTGCAATTCGTTTAGGCATGGTTGTCACATTATTCGCTACTGCGTCTTTTATACTTTACCCATCTAATTTTTTAACATATATAGAGTTAAACTTACATATTAAAGTCGTAATTCATCATTCATGTATCTCTTATCACATATGTTAACTATCTTATAATTGTACTTTAAGTATCTTCAAGCTATTATTTCTCCCTTTAATGAATAAGTATTTGTGTTTTGTTTCGTGCGTTGAATAACATGATTGTGAGGTTGATAATTTGAAAATCTCTGAAATTTTTTTCGATCTCGAGTAAACTGTCGTGGTAAAGTAACCGGTTGATTTTTTTGTTACGCAAATGTGATTTTAGCTTGAAAAATAATGTGAACCTTTCCACGTAACCGATACATCCCATGAATCGTGACACTAATGACTCGTGTAGATTCAAAATCCCAATTGGCAAGAAATGTAATTAAGAAAACACCCGAGGGCACTTTCGGTAAACTGAAACATATATATATAAAACGGTAAAAATCTAGCTGCTCTCCTCCTCTGTCGCGTTTTCCTGCTCCACAGGGCAAAGATAAAAGGTAAGGCCTTCCCTCTGATCCCCAAATCTAGGGTTCTTCTAACCTCTCACTCCACCAAATCAGAGCCGGCCTCCATTTCCTCTTTAAACCTAATAATTGAAGATTTTATTTGCTTAATCTCTCTGTTTAATTGGTAATTACTTGCTACATTTTGCTAATTGCATTTGGTACTCCTTAATTTCTGTTGTTTTGCTATTTTTCTTGTTTTAATCTCAAAAGCGCGTCTGGATCTTTGATTTGATTTTGGTGTTTATAGGTTGAATTTAGGAATTTTTGTGTTTTGTTAGCTGATTAGTTCAGTTTTTTTTCACGATTTGGAATAATTTTATTTATTTTTCTGTAATTTGGTTGACTTTTTAGCTGTAATTTTTGGTGGTTAGATGGAAAATAGTTAACTTCCTCAGTTTTCTGGGTTCTTATAGGTTAATTTTTTCTCGTGGATGTCTGTAAAGCAAAATTCGAAAAGCTTTATTTTCGAGCTTTTTGTTTAAATCTTCAAATTTTGAGAAGAATCGTGTTTCAATTTTGGAAAAATTCTGAGAAATGGATTCCTATCCCATATTTGTAGTGGATGTGTGTTTTTGTGCAAACCCAATGAGTAATACATAGGAAACCAAATTGTTAAAAAAAATTTAGGTTTTTAAACCTTTTTATGTGATTTTAAGATTTATTTTTTTAATGCATTCCATTTGTAAAACTATCCTGATTCGAGTAAATTATGAACTTAGCTATTGGAAGGACTTTATTTTCCTAATTTTTAAGGCATGAATAAATGTTCTTTCATCAAATTATTTTCATTGGAGAAAACTCAACTTCGGGTCGATGTGGTGTTAAATGTGTGCAGTCTTTCCAATTCTGTGGTTATGCAGATTCAGCTTCAGGGATTTGTATATGGTTATATTCTGTATATGGCTGCGACTGAATTGTGAACTTTGTCTATTTGTCCTTGCTTAATTTGTGGATTCAGCCATCAATGCTGTTTAACCAAAGTTCCTTTTGGCATTTGGACAGTTATTACTGCCTTTGTGCAATTTATTTAGATAAGCATTTCCTTATTATACGTATTTCTATATGTTTTAACGTTTTGAGTTTAACTGGTTTTCTGTTCTCAACCCGATCTTTTAGCTTTCCAGTTTCTCAATTAATATCTTTTTCTCGTCTGTTTTACAGGACCTGTCGATCTGAGTAGAGTTTGCAAGATGGGGAGCTTGAGCAGCTTTTGGCAGTTGGGTGATGAGCTTCGAGGGCAGTCAAAAGTCGCAGAAGATAACAAATGGTTAATGGCCGCTTCAAAATTGGCTGAGCAGACAAGGGTAAAAGGCGAGCGTATGAATAACCTTGATCTTTCAAAGGGCCCAGTTGAACAAAGGGTGAGGGATAAATTTGGATTCCAGGAAGATAACAAGTTTGAAAGCCAATACTTTAACATGCTGAGCTTGGATTCTAAAGTAAATGAGAATGTGAGCAAAATTTCCTTCAGGAATGGTATGTATAACATGAATGCAGTTTACCAGAAGAACAATGCAAGCATTGTAGGAAACATGACTGGTAACAAGTACAACAACAAAGAAATCAACAACTGCAACAATAACAACAACGAATCTGCAAATACAGTTGAGAAAAGGTTCAAGACCTTGCCGGCTACTGAGACGCTCCCAAGAAATGAAGTGCTTGGAGGTTACATCTTTGTGTGTAACAATGACACAATGCAGGAAGATTTGAAGCGACAACTATTTGGTAAGTTTGACTAATTCTTAGCTCCCTTAAAAATCTGCTTTAGTGTGTTAAAAAAATTTAAGCTTAAATTGCGGGTTACAACTATAGGTCCAGGTTTAAATGACTGACATTTAGCTGGCATTCCCTGCATGATGCATTTGCAGTCTTTACTGAGATACTAGTTCATGTAAAGGGTCCTTCAGTTTATGCCAATGCTTATTAGGAATATCCATAGGGATCTGAACTCATAAAAGTTATAAGTGGGAGTATAGTACATTGGACGAAATGGTTTTGTGATTTTATGATGTATTTGTCTAGCCATGCAACTTATTTCCTGAGTTAACAATAAATGCAGATTATGCTTATGAAGTATATCTTTTGTATTCCTTTTTTGAAACTCGAAGGAATTCTCATGTGTATTAATCATTATATCTATGTGGTAGGTTTACCTCCAAGGTATAGAGATTCTGTTCGGGCAATAACACCAGGCTTGCCATTGTTTCTCTACAATTATACAACACACCAGCTGCATGGCATTTTCGAGGTTTGTTCTCAAACTTAGCTTATACTGTATTCATATGTTTTGACTTTTGACTGCAATATTCTTTGCAGCATAGAAAGTGTACAGACGTGGACTATGATATTAGCTTATTAGTAAGGTCATTATGATATTAGCTTATTAGTAAGGTCGTTATGATATTAGCTTATTGTTTCCTCTTTCAATTGGTTTTGTGCAGGCAGCGAGCTTTGGTGGTTCAAACATCGATCCAACTGCTTGGGAAGACAAGAAGTGTAAAGGCGAATCTAGGTTTCCTGCTCAGGTAAACTTGAAATGATAAAGTTGAAAGTTCTGGTCTTTCAATTTTTTGCACGTATCCAATTTTTTGACGGAGACTGTCTCCCTCTGTTATACTCGATTATTAGGTAAGGATCCGTGTGAGAAAAATCTGCAAGGCTTTGGAAGAAGATTCCTTCAGGCCTGTCTTGCACCACTATGATGGTCCCAAGTTCCGTCTTGAGCTGTCAGTTCCTGAGGTATGCATGGCAGCTAAAAGCCATTGGTTGCATTTTCTACTCCGTTGGTTTAATTGTAGTGATTTCATGTAAACCCATTTGATGAGTTTTGATTATTTTGCAGACCCTTAATCTATTGGACCTATGCGAACAAGCGGGCTCCGCAGCATAAGCTAAATGTTGGCAGCAATATGCCGATGTAGGAGTTTCTCGTGGTGCATTTCAGCTGTGTGCTTTCAACAGATTTTCCATGGAGCGCAAGCTTAGGGGTTAAATCTGGTTTTTCATTTTTCTTTCCTTTTTTCTTTATCGTCTGGAGTCGTATGGTAACAGTTACACAGTGTTACCGTGAGTGAGCGCTGCCGAATAAGCGAACGTGTCTCGTGAAGCTGCTTGTTTTAAGTTTTACAACATTTGAAAGCTTTGATAATGATGAAAAACGAAGTCAGGTAGATGTAAAAGCGAAACGATTGTGCTGTGACGCAGTCGCTGTGTAATGTAATGATAAAGCCTCTGAAGGTCAAGTCCTTGTTGATGCTGTGTGCTATCCATGTTGTTTACAGATGTAGCTTCTTCAAGCTCAAATCTCGCCTTCGTTTGTGATTTCTATCACTTCTCAACAATCTGTGGTGAACTTTAACGAAAAACTTCCGGGACTTAACGAAAAACTATATTTTTACATTAAAAAGTCAATTATGGTACTATTCATTTTATCTTTTATTTTGTCCTTATCATTAAAACTCAAAGTTTTCAAACTCTTTTTATTAGTTTTCTTTTTTTTTGAGCAAACCATATTAACTATACTAAGGGGGGGTAAGTTTAGTTTTATAATGGTCTAGTAATAATGTATTTCAAATTCGTCTTTGATGAAAATCGAATCTAAAATTTTCATTTACAAGTGAAAGAAGAATACCACTAGATCGCAGTACTAAGTGGCTGTGCTATTAATTTTCTTCTAGCTGAAATTCAACAAACATAAGGTGTATTTTGGGTTCTTTACTACCATGAATGGGTACGTGATGAAGAAAATCATTTCATGAATTAAAAAATTCGATACTAAATTAGTTTTTCCACATGCACAGATGCAAAATATATACTTACTAATTTTTGAGAAAATTGTTATTGACACTCTAAAAATTTCATTTCGCCCTTCAAACTTTTTATAATTGATCAGAAAATTACATTTAATGTGGAATGATATTTTAAAAGTGTTAATAAGCGTTCACATTTCCGGTGCCAAAGCATTTATTTAGTTTCGATAAAGCTACTTGCAGCGCGCCATACATCCGGATCATTCTCTCCTCCATCACTGACATAAATGATTGCAAAATCTTTACAGACATGATACAATTCTCATGCGTTCGCTTTAATCCCATTAAATAAATAAATAAATAAAAAATAAAAAAAAACACAAAAGTAGTTGCCTCCCTCCACCCTCCAAGCTGTTCACTAACAACATCATCATCATCGTCGTCGTCATTATCATCATCATCATCATCATCATCATCATCATCATAGTCATTATCGTCATCATTATCATCAGCATCATCATACAGACATGATACAATTCTCATGCGTTCGCTAAAATCCCATTTAAAAATAAAAAAGCAGTTGCCTCCCTCCACCCTCCAAGCTGTTCACTAACAACATCATCATCATCGTCATTATCATCATCATCATCATCATCATAGTCATTATCATCATCATCATTGTCATCAGCATCATCATCATTGTCATTGTCATCAGCATCATCAGTATCATCATCAGCATCATCATCATCATCACAACCAGGAACCACGGTGCATCAAATAGCTGCTGACATGAGAAATGCACGAATTCTTTGCAAAAGCTCCGCCTTCACGGAATCGGGGACGGAGGCTGCGTATAGCAAATTTAAACAGTGAGATCAACTAATTCGAAGACAAATAAGTGAGTACTAACTGTCAAACGGGCATCAACATCTCGATAACATGAAATTGGATGAAATATGTCAAGGTCAATCGAGATCAAGGTAACTTGAATCTCTTGAATTCTAAGACTACTTTTCTTGATTGTAAATATACGTACGCTCAGTTTCATTTCATTTTTCCGAGTGAATCTCAGTCTCACTTACAGAGGATAAGATTGTGAAGGAATCAATCAAGTTTACTACAGAGGATAAGTGTAGTATTAGTAACACCAAAATAATAAACCTCGCTCGACCTAGAGTGAAGGGGTTTTGATGACCCTAATGATCAGCACCAGAAGAAAACAGCCACACCATGACCGCAAGGGCCAGAAAACCACCTTCCCTGGCTCTGGTAGCTTCCTAAACCACCTATTCTACTTAATACAAGACTATCACTCCGACCCACATGCCCACCCAACTTCATTACATATGCTCAAAGACACCATCATCTAAACAATCCTTAATCCCTCACGGACACCACCAGCACATTTTTACAGAGACGTCCAACTCCTCCCACACCATCCATCATGCTACCCGCTCCCACAAAGACACCATCAACTATTGTACTCTCAATACTACCTTTGCATTACGCACACCAAACACAGAATAAAGGTCGTACCCAGTGCACAAGACTCCCGCTTTACGCAGGGTCTGGGAGAGGTGAATGTCGGCTAGCCTTACCCCCATTTATGGAGAGGCTGCTCCCAAGTCTCGAAAATTGGTAAAATAAGATGTGCAAGTTTTCCACTGACAAACAAGGCCTTTTATACAACATTGAGTGTCTAAAACAATCAAAAGAATATGATGAACGAAAGAAAGAGTTACCTCTGCCCTTTGGGGTGATTACATGTACAAGGTCATCAACTGTAACATTGTTCCTCCCCTTTTTCTTTATAAACGCCCTAACATTAAAAAGATACACATGGGTTAAAAGATGCTTAATTAGCAACCTTGATATGTGAACACTTAGTTGACTGTATGAAAACATTATGTTAAAATACACAGAACGATTTCGCAATAAAGAAACGTAATGGATGATTCAATGTACATGTTATCAAATAGTTCATGACTAAAGCTATCTTAGTCAGCCATTTAGTTCCTACAGTTCCCATACAATCGAGGTTGCTGTAATCCCAAGGACAAGATTCAGCTTACACAACCATCGAGCCCCTAGGACCATGCCGCAACCTCCAAGAGGAAGATGTGGAAATCAGCAAAAACCAGTTGTCTTGTAGAGTAGATACCACCATGACCTCAAATCAATCTTGTCCAAGTGTTGCCTAAATTGATCAACATCGTAACTTGGTTCGTTGAAATTTTAACAACGGTCACACTTTTGAGGCATCACAAATCCAGTGAGGGCGCATTTTAAAAGATTTCCAATCGTCCCACACCTTCAGGTTACTATGACAAAGACGATATATGTTCTAAACTACTCTACTCTGAAGGGAGGGTGAATTGAATTTGAACTTGGGTGCAAGAGGGCGGGAAGACTACCCAGGTCAACTCTCCTAACCCGCATCAACCTCGAAATTACGAATCAAATAATGAAACTTTACTGTTTACTGGCTCCATACAGTGTAACTGATGAATTGATCCCAATAAATACCTGCAAAGAGCTTTCATTTCATCCTTCCATCCACACTCTATCAGCCTTTCCCTCAGAAGCTCCATTAACCTCTCCTTTTCACCGCTCTCAATCAACTGTAAAAACCAGGCAGCAAATTCGAACCAGAAACCAGAAAAATCTAAGTCAGCTCAGTAAAATCAACCCCCAGTTCCCAAATAAAACGGTAACAATAAATTAAATTAAATTAAAATAAAACACTACACCTCGATGCTGATAAGCTCTTGAAGGGTGGGCTCTTTTGCTTGATTTTCTGCAGCATCCGGCGTCGGCGGACGATTCACAGATTTCCACCTTAATTTTCCAACAAAATATGCACAAATACAAATTAAAAATCCATTCTTTTTAACACACACTATGCAAAACACAAATTAAAAAACCCCCACAAGAAATAAATCGTATGAAAACCCCAACTGAGCTTGCTAAAATTTTTCATTCATTAATTTTTTTTCCCATGAATGTAAGGAAAACCCTAGCTGAGGTCAGGGTAGGGGACTGACATGGTTTTGGCAAACGGAGACGGTGAAAATCTCGACCGTCGAACACTCTGTGACTTGAAGGAGGAAAGTAGATTGATCCTACGGTCATACGGGGATGCAGGTTTAATATTGGGCCCTCTCTGATTGACGTTTATTGGGCTAGGCCCAATCATACACATCGCCATGCCTATATTAGTATATTTTAGAGTATTACCACCCAACCAAACATTGGTTAAGTTGAATCTATGTCTGGATATAAAAAAAATTAAAATTAAAAAAAAAAAGGTTGAATCTATGTCTTCTCCGAATCTCTTTGTTTGGTCCTTCCAACATTAGTCATTTTGACGGAATTCTGATTGAATTGACGAAAATGACCCTAACTATACGTTTTGATGAGTTAATGGACCAATGGTCATGAATTTTTAGTTGAGGAACCATTACTCCAATAGGGTTAAAGTTAAGGGATCATTGCTACAATTTTCTCACTCTAAAATGAACCAATTAATATATAAAGGGTGGTTCTACCCACACACATTTTTACCTCTCACAAACCCTTTCAATTTCCAGTCATTGAATTGAATGAATATAAAAAGATCAATGGACAAAAATTAATAAATGCGTGTGGGAGGTAAAAGGGGTATACGAATAACACTACCCCATATAAATTGCCCGACCTATCTTGGACTTTAATGGATAGGGTCTTTAAAAGAAGAACCTATATGATTTGGTACATTGTTATCGTGACTAGGTGTGTTAATAATCTGACTTGTGTGTAATGCAAGTTGCTCTCCTCTAAATAGATGAACATAGACTTAGAGCTCTTCTTGGATGTATCGTGAGGTGTAACCCCTCATCACCATTCCGTTTTGTCTCGTGATGGGAGAGTATATCTTGGTTACACCCCAAATTTTACTCGGTCATAAGACGTAAGCTATACAATGATATAAGTCATCACGTTACAACACGTGATGAAATAAATACTAATAAGGGGATATATTAATAGTTACACTCTAAATTTTGCTCAAAAAACTTATATAAAACATGTTACTATCACATAAAGTCCAAATATAATAACGCATTGTCTTGTGCGTATTTAAACGTAACAATACAATATTGAACCAAAACACTAGAGTCTCGTCAACGCATCTTATATGAGTGGCTCTCCATCTATAGACCAAAGCTCTTAAAAATTCTTGTCAGCTACAAGAAAAACAGGATTTCTATTCCTAATGCATGGAGGATGAAAGCACATTAACACACGTCTTACTGGGGAGAGGCAGGTGTCGTTTTGGTTGCAAGATGCAGCCATGCAGGCATGCAGCTGGTTTCGCTGTACATAAATATATGTGTGTACTTTGTCGACACCGTTAATTACGTGGCTAATCAGATTTTTCAATGCACTAAAACGTGAACACTTTTGGTGATCTGTCCATCCGATGTAATCATAACATATAGAAATTATATTTTGTGCTCCTAACTTCTACACGAGGGGAATGGCTTGCATATGCCTCTTGAAACGCTATTATCGTTTTAAAATGATATTATAATATTATGTGTTTAAATTCTAAATAACATTGTATTATTGATCTAAAACATTTCTTCTCAAGATTCTACTAGGACGGTTGATTCTGTTTGATGTGTCGACGACCAAGATTCGATGTCGTCGAAGCCACTAAAAGGAATAGCGTTGCAGTCACACACTCTAGAGCATTCTTGGACTTTCTGAAATTCTGGTTTAATTTTGAGTTCTGGAGTTCTGGGATAATTTTGTTTGGTTGGTAGGAAAACTTACATGGATTTTGCGTTGCAGTGCGGAGTTCTAGGTTTAATTTTGATGTTAATTTCTTTCATTTCCTTTTTTTTTTGGTTTAATTTTGAGTTCTGGGTTAATTTTGTTAAGGCCTCAACGTCTTTTTCTCAAAGGAATATATAGTGTGTGGTCTTTGTCATCACCGGCATGCTTTGCTCATCTCCATTTTCTAGTGTTTTACGCTGCCCATATACAACATGGCGTTGCATTTCTTTCTTAATTTCCTGTTCTCCTATTAACAAAAAATTGGGTCAATATTTTAGTCTGACACTTAATCTGGCACTGTACCAAACACTTCACTATTTTTATCTTGTTTAGTCTAAGCCAAGCCAGTCCAGCTTAATCCCTAAAGCTAATTCAGTCCGAGATAGTCTAGTGCAACAAACGCACCCTAAAAGACAAAGCAAGGATGCCCATGTACACACAAAGTGCTCAACGAAGTGTTAATTTAAAAAATAGAGAAAAAAAATTACCCGTTACACACTATTTCTGTTTACAAAATCTTTAAATCTTTTATACTAAGACCATCCGAGGTTGAAATCCTGCATCCGCCACTGATTTCAATGATATGGGCTTGATCACTGGTCGGACCGTTCGAGTTGGTCACTCAAAGTTTATAGACCAGGTACAAGAAACTGAAGAAACTAAGTAACTGACTGAATCGGGGTTTACCTCGATCTGGGGATTTCAACGTGTGAAGTAATAAAATGTGTTTAGCAAGCTTTTGATGTTTAGACTTTACGGGGTTTGTGTGAATATCAAAATATTACTTTGACATAACGACATGTAGTTAGCGGCGAAGAGGGACGAAAACAGCGACAGGACAAAGTGTGTGCAGTCAGTGTTAATTATTAAAGATCAAAAGGTGATATCATGAGTTTATTACTAATCCTTTTGATTAATCAATCACTAATCATTCCCCTAGCACTAATCCTAGTACTAATAGTTCCTACTAATCCTTTTGATTAATCAATCACTAATCATTCCCCTAGCACTAATCCTAGTACTAATAGTTCCTGTTTCCATCAAACCATCAATTCCAAATTTCCATCAGCTTCACTTTCAGTTGTCAAGCCTGTCCTCTTCCCTCACATCAGCATTCTGCTTTTGGTCGTTTACTTTCCTCTATGGCACCGGGGTCTGTCTACCGTGTTAATTAACGGAGCAAATTTCTCTCATCGGTTCTCTTTTATTTGAAAGGTCATGATTAAGACATCTCAACATTTTGTGTTGTCTTTGTTTTTTTTTTTTGTTTTTTTTAAAGAGAAATAAAATGAGGAAGTTGAGGGAGGATGGGAGGGAGGAAAAAGAGTCATACTTCATTAGAGCAACTCCACCCTTTAAAAAATGCGCTTGCATTCAATCCACTCAGTGAACAGTGATAAACTTTAATAAACAGTAATAAGTCAAATGCATCTCCACCCTTAAAAAATACGCTGGCACAAACGATCTCCACCCCTACAAAATATGCTGGCACTTAGCCCATTTAAAAAATATATTTTTTAATAATAAATTAAAAAATAGTTTTAATTTCTTATAGAATTTTTAATCAATTTCGTCACGCTACGTGTCATTATCCGAACATACTATTTTGTGAATAGATTTCCGCTAAGATTTTCAACCAATCCTAACGCATCTCGTGTCACTATCTTATTTGATGTGTTTAAATAAAGTTCCAAAAATAAATTTGAAATTACATAAAGTTTTAAAAATAAATAAGAAATTACACAAAGTACTAAACCATAAATAAGAAATTACATCTATTAATAAAAATAAATAATAAATTACATAAAGTACAAAAAATAAAGACGAAATTACATAAAGTACTAAAAATAAATACGAAATTATACAAAATCTGTGGAGCTAGGATATGTGGTGCTAGGATTTTCGTTGCTAGGATCTGTGTAGGTAGAACCCCCTCAACTTGTTTCCGCATCTCTTGCACACCTCCTTAGCACGACGTCTCTTTTTTCCGAAATCCAAAAATATTTTGAATTTGGAGACAATCCTACTAGAGGCTTGTTCATAGTGTCATGATCTGCTTGAGCCATCATTTCTTCTCTAAGCATCTCATTTTCTCGATTAAGTGCTTCTCTAATCATCTCGTTCTCTCGATTAACTATTTCTCTTTGTCTCTCAGACGTCGTATTACGTCTCTCAGTAGCTGCTAATATTGTTGCCATAACAACAGCTTTTTCCTCATTTATAGCCGCTTCCTGCGCCATGTTCAGTTCACCTTGGTGAGCAAGTTCGTCCATATATTTAGTGTAGTCATTTTTGGAAGAACTACATTTTTTCTTTGATGCCTTTTTACCTTGAGGCCTGAGGGACTGACGAGTCGGTTAGGTCTCCAGCACTTCTTTAGGCGTCCCTTCCATCTCTTCAAATGTGTCGTCTTCTTATTCGGCCATGTTTGCCTCTGGCGAACTGTGTAAACCCATGTCGTGCATGACAACTTCTGGACCGGTTGCCACAATTTTGTATCTGGGGCAATTTTTGACAATTTGCCAACATTCTCATCTGCTGAATGATTTGTTATGGTTATTTGCATTGTAGAATGCTTGTGCTTGTAGTGTCTATAAATGTGGGATAAGACAGTATTATAAAATGCGGGTGTAACACAAATAAATAAATTAAAATATTGATGTGGGTGGAATGCATATAAATAAATAAAAATATTGTCACTTGATTCGCTAAACTTGTCCCACTACGCAGATTACCAAAAGCATGAGAGATGGTGTTTTTCCAACAAGTAAAGGATGCGTTGAGTTTTTTCCAACGACCTTGAAGACCTTGACTACTTCTGGCGTCTTTTCCATGTACATCGCCAAAAGCTTTCATAATTTTACTCCACATTTCTCGCTTATCCATCTTATTACCCGTAATCGGGTCATAAGTAGTGTGAACCCAACATTCAAACAAAGTAAGACCTTCGATGAGCTTCCACGTAGTCATTTTTTCTCTAAAAAATTATATGAAAGCTTTGGTAGAAATTGTTGAAAATATTGAAATGCGGTGTAAGGTGGAATATGAGGGTTAGGTATTTATAGGGATTTTAAAATAAAATAAAATTTTGTATTTTTAACAATTTTTTTTATCAATTTTAATTTAGGTAATTAATTTGGACTGTTGGATTTAAAAAAGATTCAAATCCAATAGTCTATACCTTGACACGTGGCCAAAAGTCATAATTCTGATCGTTGTGTTTTTTTTTTAATTTTAATTTCTGGCAGAAAAATGTGGACCGTTAATCTCTGGATCGGACAGTCCAGATCAATTTCAAATTCAAATTTTTTTTACCGTTGGAAATCCAACGGTCCAGAAATCTAGCTGTTGGAAATCCAATGGTCGAGGACTGGCCACGTGGCCTCCCATCAGAAAGGTTTAGTGCGCCTACGTAAGCGCGCCCGCCTCAGTTTTGTTGTCGAAGATGCGTGTCCTTCCCATGCGCATGGCGCAAAAAAAATATAAAAGGCTATCTAACGTCATGCTGAAGTCAGATAAGCCATCTCTTCCCTTTGTTGATTTTGGGCCGGCATGTGGCTTGGCTTGGGCTGGGGTGGAGTTGCTCTTAATAACCTGTAAAATTGTAGATGCTCTGAAATGAACCAATTATTATATAAATTGCATGAGCTATATTGGACTTCAATGGATACTGCGACCATGTGTGCTAATAGAACGTGTGTGATGTGAGTTACTCTCTTCTAAATAGATGGACATAGATTTAGAGCTCTTATTAGTGCTAATAAGACGTGTATGATGTGAGTTGCTGAAACACCCCAACCCTTAATTATATGTATAATTTCGTTGTTCCCCAAAATGTTTATGAAATTATCAATTTAGTCCTTATTCCTTTACCCAATTGAGCTACCACGTGGCAGCACCCTATCAATCCTCGTGTTCTTTCTTTGTCTCTTTCCCGTAACCCCCTTCTTTCTTCTCTCCCTTTCTACACTCACTCCTGTCTCTCCCTCCCTCACTCCCCGATCTCTTACCTCTCGACCCACACCACCTTTCCTGACGTCAACGGCGTCCTCATCGTCATCATTTTCATCATCATCCTGCTGTCTCTCTCTCTTATCGCTGCGAGGCACGGAGAAGCCCAGAAAATACTCCGGTAAGTTTCTCACCTTTCCGATGACTAGTAAGCCTCGGTTCCCTTGAGATTCTTTCATCTTTGTCCCTTTTTACCAAATTCTAACCTTGAGTATGTTTTTAGGACGACGAAATCACATTGAGGCACCGTGGGTGTGCTAAACCCAATTTCCGGCGAGCTGTGGGTTACGAGCCCAAGTCCGGCCACCTTCAGTCCTTTCATGGCGAACTAAAGGTATAATTTCACTCATCTCAACTTCCTCTTCATATTGGTAGCTAGATTGAACCCTAAAGGCTACGTTTGCAGTCAGCCGGAGCTGTAGAAGCTCTAACGTTCTTTTCTGTTAGTTCCCGTCGGCGTCAGGCCCTTCAGGCCATCCATGAGCCTTAGCCCTTACTTGGACTGGCCCAGTTCCCTTTTGGTTATTTAGGTCGTGCATGTGCATAGTGAGTGTGTGTGTGTTAAGCCTCTGTGTGTGTGTGTGTGTGGCCGTGCATGTGTGTAGTGAGTATCTGTGTGTTGGGCCCGTGTGTGTGTGTCCGTATGTGGGTGTGTGCGTGTAAGCATGTGCACGTCTGTGTGGTGCGATGCATGTGTGCATGTGTGTTGTGCATGTATATGTGCATGCTGGAGTGTGTTGTAGGTGTTGTGTAGGTTTGGGCTCAAGCCCAAACCACCCTTTTTATTCCTAAACCTATCCAAAACCAAAACCCAATGAGTCCTAACTTTATTTAACCTAAACCTAAACCATAATCTTGATCCAAACCTTCAGCCTAGACTCAGTTGACTCGGTTAACGGTCAACGTTGACTTTTAGGGTTGACTTTTTAGGGTTTCGTCTGGGACCTCTCCTAGGCTAATTTCGACGTCCTAGACCCGTTTTCCTAAATTAAATCGTTTGAGTAGAGTTTGATTAAATGTGCTATTTTTGTGCTTAGGGGCAATTATTGTGACGTTTCTGTTTTCGCTAATAGCACAGTTTTTTGCGGCTAAGTACAGTGAGTTGACCCTTTTTAAAATTTGCATAATTTCATAGTTTAATTGCATAAATGAAATGCATGCCTTACGAGTTATTAACTGATTTTATGTTAAGCAGATTTATGAAATATGTTATTTATCGTCTCGTTTTTTGTGAGAAATTAATTGTTGGCCTATATTGAGCTATATTTTAAAATATCGTATTTTCTATAAAAATCATGAATTGGTAGACGAAATGACGATAGGATGCTAGAACATGTTTTAGAAACCCCTCTTTATAGTATGAAATGGTTATTTATGAGAGGCGTAACTATTTGTGCGTACCTAGTGGACACTATGACGCCTGGGGCGAGGATCTGGTGTTGGCAGTTAGATCGGGAGAAATAATCCCTAGTTACAGGCTGAGGGACACGGAGTGGCATTGGGCCGGGAGTTGGTAATCTCTGGTTACGGTCGCAGAGACCACGGTGCTGGCATAGGGCCGAGAGAGAGAGAGAGAGAGAGAGAGATATATATATATATATTTCAGTGATCTTACTAGAGTACATCACGCGACGAGACGATCTGTGAGACGTTTGATATTTTGTGTTCCACGATATGTCTCTTGAGATATTTTTGGCATGCTAGGATTTTTTTCATTAAACCTATCACTTATTATGCTAGTAGTTTTCTTTATATAAACTGTGGGGGTTAGTATCTTGATAACTGTTTTATTATTATTATATATATGAACTTGATCCACTCACCCTTGTTTTGCACCCCCTTTCAGGATTTAGAATCGAGGTATACGATCCCGACGTCAACGCTTTTGCATTGGCATATTTGAGTCCTCTTGATGTAGGACCCACATTTTTTATTTATTATTTTTTTTAATTTTTAATTTTACATTAATTCTTTTAGAACTCTAGTTAGTTATATGCTCTGAACACGTTCCTAAATTATTAATTTATTGTATTTTAAATTCATAACCCTTATTTACTTCTTATTCTTAGCTTTTGTATCAATTAATGGTTTTCGTCATCCTCGGGTGTCGGCCAGCACGCGTATATCCTGTATTCAGGGAATATCAGGATCAAGGCGTGTCAGTTGCTCTCCTCTAAATATATGGACATAGACTTAGAACTCTTCTTGGATATGATGGATGTTGAGATTCCACCATAAAATCAATTGTCAATATGGGAAATATAATAAGCCCATGCAAGGCTCATTCTCTTATCAATATGAGATTCATTCTCAACATACCAGGGCAGGCGTGTTGAGAATAGGCTAACACGTATTTTTCAAGTCTAAAACGTGGACAACACATCGGAGTAACGTAGAGCACATGTGCCCATTTGACTTCACACGTGAAACAACATGTTTTGATACCATGAAGAAAGTTGAGGTTCCATCATAAAACAATTCGTAATATGGAGAATCCAAACTTACTTAGAAGTTCATGCAAGATCTCTCTTCTTATCAATGTGAGATCATTCAACAGATATAACATGAGATGTACCCCTTCATTAGTATTTCTTTTATTCTGTTTTGTCACATGATGAGAGAGTTGTTGTAAAATCGACGATAGGTGCAGTGGTATAAATGAAACAAAACACAAAATTTACGAGGTTTCTCTACAGTCAGTGTGATTGGAGTACGTCATCGGGGCAGCAGTGGTGCTTTCATTATAATCTGAAATAATAAGAGTACAAAGATAACTCTCTCTATTATCTCCTCTCTTCTTCCTCTCTTTTCTCTCTTCCTCTTCCTTCCTTTCCTTTCTTTCTTTCTTTTCCTTCCTTTCTTTCCCATGAACCTCTCTCTACTTATCTCCTTGTAATGCTCTATTTGTAAAGCAAACATTATGAAAGCAAACAAAAAGTTCACTATTTAACTTGTGAACCTTTACTATATACATGTGGGCAAACATACCTATTGTTTTACAACACTCCCCCTTGAATACCCACATAAGTCTTCAATTAACTTGTTAAAATCTTGATCTGTTTTGGATGCTCCCCTTGATGAGTATCTCCCCCTGATCTTAAAACATTTAGGCTAATCGTTGATCATTCTGCTTCAGTTTCTTAGCAAAAAGAGTTGTCGAAAGAGGTGATTTACTTGTTGTTAACTTTCCACAGGCTTGTTCTTGAACTAAGCTGGAGGGCTTTCTGCTAGACTTGCTTCAAAAGTCTGAATTTACTCCTTTTATCTGGAGCGGAATTTGATTTAAGGGTAGTGGACACTTGATCTTGAATCGGACTTGTGATTTCTTCAAGGACTTTCGAGGCTTGATGTTGAATGAAGTTGTATCGTGAAGAGCTTCACGTGGCAAATGATCTTCGACTTTGTTGGGGATGAATTAGCACATGTTTGTTGCACTTGTCTCCACATGTTTCAATGTATCATTTTCACTTTCCTTACTTGCTCCCTTGCTTAAGTAGTATTTTCCCTGTTTTTCCCCCATGCATGTGTGGCATCTTCTCCTGCAGTATTTGCCCTCTGATGTAGGAGTGGAATGCAACCCTTGCATTTGGATGGTTCATCATTTCTTGGTGACTGGAGACCCAGCTCCAACAGTAGTTGAAGATGACTACTCGAGAGCTAGGTAAGCAATCAGGAAAGGTTTCAGGCAGTCAGTTCCTTATTGGGAGTTTGAGTGGAGGTTCCGACATATTGTTTTCTTTATCCTTGTCTTTGCAGGTAAGAACAAGGATAAAGGAAAGGACATGGAGATTGCATGATATGAGATACTCTTGCTCTCGTCCTTGAAGATATGAGATAATCTTGCTCTGGTGTGACTTATGTGAAAAGGTATTCTCAGAGATGAGGAAGAGTTGGACATTATTGCAGGTCTGCCTTGTTATGGAGAACAGAGGTCGACATATATAGAGATTTCCCAATAGCAAGTGGTGGTGCTGTGCTTTTACTCTTGTCAGCAATTGTGGTGTAAATAGAACAGTAAGATTTACGCATTTTCAACTTTGTCAGAGATCTTTGACAAAGTTGCACGCGATATTCGAAAAAGCTGAGATTGTGTCTGAAAAATGCCAACGAACTTTATTCAGGAAAATCTGGCTTTTGAAATTCGGAGAGCTGTGTCGCTTCGATCTTTGAACAAATGGCTCTGTTGGATCTTCTTTTATAGAAACATCAATTGTGTTCAAGAGTATGCTCAGATAGTTGCTGCTTGAGAAATTTCCCCCTTCTTGCATTTCTGAAATTTTATTTGACCTCATTTTTCCTTCATCATTTTTGAAAATGACTTGCCCATCTAACATTTGCTTAGATTTGAGTCTTAGGAGTGATGCAGACGAGCAGCGTCAGGATAACATATGGCGCTTCTTATCTTCTAATGGTCCTCTTACGGTTTGGGACTCTGTGATGAAAAATAACATAATCGCTATTGTGGTAGCTAGGAATCTTCTCACTCCAAAGGATAATAGAATCCTTTCAAAACGGTCTGACGAGTTGGCCGTTCAAGACTCCTTGGCTCTTAGTATTCAGTGTGCAGGCTTTGTATCCAATATGGGCCAACGCCTACTTGCTCAAACTCGCCAAGTTGAATCATTGATAGCTGAGGTGGCAAGTCTTAAACAAAAGATCAGAGGGCTCAAGCACGAGAATAGAGTGTTGCACGTGCTTGCAAATAATTACTCGACGAGCATGAAAAGAAAGCTTGACCAGCTGCAGGAATCCGAAAGTCAAATTCAAAGTGATCACCAGAGGTTCATTGCTAGATTTCGAAAGCAATTGATGCCTTCCCATTCTAGTGTTTTGCTAAGTACTGGGGTGCCACATGATCAATCTCCAGTGCCTCTCCCTTCTGGGGTACTTCCGAGTACTGAGGTTTCACATGAGCAACCCTTGTAAAGGCTTCATCCTGTTAGTTTGTTTTAACTTATGTGTATGTACATATCTATAATTTCTCGGAGATATTTATAGATAAACTTTATTTCATTCAATGTATTGTGCTAAATATAATAAAGTATATACTTCACTAAGATGTGGTACTTCTGGACCAAATATTAATTTATCTTTACCCTCACGAAGATAAATGATTATTCTTAGTGTCTAAATCATTTGAGTATTCAACTCATAATCTTCAATCCATATGGTTCTTTAACATCATGGATAAGATTCGTGTTGGTAGATTGTTCGATCTGCAGCTCGAGACAATATTTCGCTCAACACTTTATAATTTTTCTTGACTCTTCAGGAGTCTCAATTTAATATCATCAACTCTTCAGGAGTTCTAACTCATTGACTTTTGCAAGAGATTTTAGTATGTTGCAACAATATCATAATGATAGTACTCACTAAGGCAATTTATACCATCCATTGGTATTGAGTACATAATTTATGCTTTACCCTTTGGGGGCTTACTTCAAGGATCCTCCAGGGATTTTCTACACTTCATGACACATTTTCCTTTGGAATTTATACAGAGCAATTTGCTCCCATGTATACTTAAGGGATTTACTTATGGAGATATGATGTGGGCGACTCATAACCCTTTATATATAATTCTCCATTCATATGAACTCGTTTACAAGAGTATAATTAGTAACCTTGTGTCATATCATGTAAGTGTATTTCATTGTATTACAAATGCCTATATGTAACCTCATTGGTTCAACATCTTTTGACTATTTGTATTATATTCAAGTATATAGGCCCATTTTTCCACTTTCTTACAAAATTGTAATGGAATTGCCTTTCTCCATTTTGGCCAATAAATTTTGGTGACGACAAAGAACGGGACTCAATATCAACACAGCTAATTGATGAATTTAGTAGCTACTTATAAAAACCAAAATTATCATTGGTTATCATCAATCTGTGATCCCATATTCTCATGTGCATGCGCATGCATAAAAACTTTTCATTTCTTTTGGATATCCATTGCCTGTTCAAGAGCATTATACTATCTCTTCCAGGATAATTATAATTTAAAGAATGCGGATCATAACCTCTTCTTGAGCGTTATAGAGCTTGGATTTTAATCTCCACTTTGAGTCATTTAGAACCTATACGTCAATCATGCTTCATGCATGAGACATCAATATTCCCATGTCTGCGGATTGTCCTTTCTGTGACGTGTATCCATGTGGTGACTGTCATGCTTCTGGCATGCAATAGTTATGCTTCGGGAATGCAATAGTTCAGTAGTGCCATATTCTTCTTCTTTCAAATAACTAAACCTTTTGAGTCTAAAAGTCTACCACGCTTCAGGCGTGCAACAGATAAATCATTTATTGTCCCATTATTTTGTCCAACAAGGACATCAATTCTTGTAGGCACATTTGCAGCAAGTATATATAATTTCATCACTTTCGTTGCATCATTCAATTATTCATATTTCATTTTCTCATTGTTTGCTTCGTGAATCAAAATAAGACAAATTCTCTTCGTTCTTCTGGAACAGTATTTTCTTATCATTCTTCTGGAATGATATTTTCTCATCGTTCTTCTAGAATGATGTTATTTTCTCCCTCTAATGGCAGAAAATTTGTCAGATCAAAATGATAGTCTGCAAACCACGCGGTAAACATATCCCCAGTCAAGGATTTCAAATATTGAATGATAGATGGTGTTCAACATCAATGTCTAATCCGTGATGATGCCTCATTTCAGTACGTTATGGCAGTCTTACAAGCACATAGACAACACAACCAAAAACTCGTAAAAGTATAATGCTTGGCTGGTTCCCAAACACGAGTTGTACTGAGAAGTGTTGATGGTTGGTAACATGTCTCAACCGAATTAATAATGCATCATGTAAAATCTACATGTCCCCATGTAGAAAACTGGCAATTTCGTTTTCATGAGCAGAGCGTTGGTAATCAATTTCACCCACTTAATGAATGCTTCTGCTAAACCATTTTGAGTATGGACATGAGAAACTTCTGGTCCTTATTTAATAGTCTGTGAACTGAGACTCTTATGTCCTTTATTACAATTAAGTTGAGGCACTGCGGCACTTCAAACTTACGGTACTCATCTAGGAACTTCATGTCCTGATCTTCAGGATCAAGGGACATCATACCTGATCCTTTTGCGTGATGAAACTTCAGGTCTAATCATTTTTATATGATGAAGATCAAGAAACTGTAGGTTCTGATCTGATTAAGAAAGTTCAGGTTCTGTATAGATTCGTCGTAACAAAAGATAAGTACAATAAATAAATTAAAGCAATAGGCGGTAATTCCAGTCATAATGAATAAATTGTATTTAAGTAAATAAAGCTTGTGACAAGGGCTTTAATTCAGCACCATCAAAACTTAAAGCAATAGGCGGTAAAACCGTCCATGGTAAATAAATTGTTTTAAAGTAAATAAAGCTTGTGACAAGGGCTTTGATTCAACACCATTCACATAAATATCAAAGCTTTAAAGCAAAAGGTAATAATTCTACCCACTGTAAATAAATTGCTTTAAATAAATAGAACTTGTGACATGGGATTTAAACAAACACCATGCACATAAATATCAAAACTTTGAAGCAAAGGGTAATAATTCTACCCACTGTAAATAAATTGCTTTAAATAAATATAATTTGTGACATGGAATTTAAACAAACACCATGCACATAAATATCAAAACTTTGAAGCAAAGGGTAATAATTCTACCCACTATAAATAAATTGCTTTAAATAAATAGAACTTGTGACATGAGATTTAAACCAACACCATGCACACAAATATCAAAGCTTTGAAGCAAAGGGTAATAATTCTACCCACTGTAAATAAATTGCTTTAAATAAATAGAACTTGTGACATAGGTTTCAAACCAATACCAAGCACATAAATATGCCAAAACAGAAAATGCAATGATTAAGTCATCATCTTTTGCTTTTTCTTTTTCTTGGTCTGCCACTTCTTTTGTTTGATTCCTTTTATTTTTATTTTTATTTCACAGTTCTGAAGTCATTTTGGTTACTCAGGAAATAATAGTAACAATAGGTTTCAATTGGTGTTCCTCCTCCGGTGAGTTTTGAAAAAGTCAAAACGGTTCCCATAAGTTTTGGAGTCAAGAGTGTCTGCAACTTATGAGACGATCAAACCGTTAGATTTAGGTCAAATTTTATTATGATAAGGATAAGAGGATACTGAACAACTTTCGTGAAGAAACAATTTCGATCTGATCTACCAAAATGGAGTTTTTGTACTCATAAGGTGGCTGTCTAGTTTTATGCGGAAATTGGAAACTGGTTTGGCATTTCAGACATCTGCGACAATCGCACCGTTAAAGTTTTCTGAAATTCTGATATGTTGTAGATATTGTGCGGACGAACAACTTTTAAGAAGAAAGTATTTCAATCCGAGGTCCACAAGTTAGAGTTTCAAGGCTGTTTACATGGCTGTCCAATTCTCTACGAATTTTGAGTCTGTACTCTTTTGCTTCTGCAAATGATGATATACAATCCTACAACAATATATATAGTTGCTTTAAGAAAATCAATTGTACTGAGATTTGAAGATGAAATGAAAAGATTTTCTTATCTGTGAGATTCCAGTTGAAGGAGGTGAACAAGATTTGTGGCGTTGTGCTTTCCACTGACATGAGAGCTTCTCGTGCTGATAACGTGTTGTAAAATTGACAGTGAGTGCAGTGGAATAAATGAAACAAAACACAAAATTTACGAGGTTCCTCTACAGTCAGTGTGACTGGAGTACGTCCTCGGGGCAGCAGTGGTGCTTTCATTATAATCTGAAATAATAAGAGTACAAAGATAACTCTCTCTATTATCTCCTCTCCTCATCCTCTCTTTTCTCTCTTTATCTTCCTTCCTTTCTTTTCTTTCTTTCTTTTCCTTCCTTTCTCTCTCGTGAACCTCTCTCTACTTATCTCCTTGTAATGCTCTATTTGTAGAGCAAATATTATGAAAGCAAACAAAAAGTTCACTATTTAACTTATGAACATTTACTATATACATGTGGATAAACATACTCATTGTTTTACAACAAGAGTGTATATCCTGGTTACATCCCAAATTTTTTTCCGTCATAAGTCGCAAACTATACCATACTATACAAATGAGTGGACATATCATAATTACACTCCGGATTTTATTAAAAAAAAAACTTATATAAAACGTATTCATCGTCAGGTACGTTCATCTTAGACGAGTGGCTTTCCATCCATGGACGGATGGACCAGAGGCCGTATAGGCGATAGCTTTACTAGAAGTGTCTAGGCGAATGAAAGCAGGGAGACCCACCCAGAGCTCTCAAAAGTCTTGTCGGCTACAAGAGAAACAAACAAAAGGATTATTCCTAATGTGTGGAGGATGAGAGCATATAATCTGAACCGTCCATATCCAAAGACACGTGTCTGATCTGTTTGAACCCGGACAGTAACACACGTCTTATTGGGGAGAGGCAGGTGTAGATTTGACTGCAAGACGCAGACATGCAACTGGTTTCGCTATTTATATATGTACAATTACGCAGCTAATCCGTTTTTTCAATGCACAAAAACGTGCACACAGTTTTGGTGATCTGCCATCTGATGTAATCAAAACATAGATGCATTGTATTTTGTTCTCCGAACTCCTCCACCAGGGAAATGGAAAGGGATCATTTTCCGATCCCTTCTTCCTAATTCACTAAATTAAGGGATTCGTATTGTTAAAATTTAATCCAACGTTTGAAGTTATTATAACTTTTAAAATAAGTCATTATTTATAGTCGTTTGATCAAATTTCAACGAAACAGATTCTCTGATTTGATGGATTAGGAGGAAATGATCTGAAGATGATCCATTTCCCAGGAAATAACTTACATATGCTTCTGGAGACGCTATTGTCTTTTCAAAATGACATTATGCTATCATGTGTTTGAATTCTACGTAGTACTGTGTTATTGGTTTGGAACATTTCTTCTTAAAGAGTGCATAAATTGTTACTCATATGCTATCGTTCACATGTTATTCTTAATTTTTTATCGTTGGATAAAATAAAATGAAGAGATTAATAGTAAAAAATTATCAAAAATGTGTGAATAACCTTTCATAATAAATACGGGCACTTTGACTCTGTTGGATGTGGAGAAACACGTCACATTTGGCTCAATAATGGCCTTAGTGGAGGTAAATCGAGTACTAGCTAGTGATTTGATTTGAGTAGGATTAAGTGTGAAGTGTCTTCGGTGCTAATATCTGATTACGAAAAAGGAAGGTTTATGCAAAATCTTATGACACAAATTAAACACAAGTTTGTTAGTCTTGCATCTGTTCGTACATCGTATGAGTTTGGACGCCAGACAAACTACATCAAACACTTGATCTTAGTTATAAAGTGTACTTGCTAGTGAGTTTATATGTTCAGTAATGTTAGGGAGTTAGGGTGCGTTTGTTGCGCCGGACTGTTTCGGACTGGACTAGCTGCCGGGACTAAGCTGGACTGGCTTAGACTGGACTAAGCTGGACTAACTTAGTGAAGCGTTTGGTGCAGTCTCGGACTAAGAAGCAGGATAAGAAAAACAGTACTGTTCACCATATTTGTGTTTGCTTAGACTAGAACTACAAATTGTTGCCATTGTGTAATAGAGTAATGCTACAAATCTCATGATATGGGTTAATTGGAGCATATTTTTGCCATGTATATTATGAATCTTAAAAAAAATTGACAATTGTTTTGTTTCTATTACCTGCTAATAGAATTGGGTTTAATTTGCAAATGTAGCTTGATTTAAACTCTATCACCCAACAGAAGAAAAATAATAGTGGCCAATACATGCAACTTCAACAAATACAAGTACATAAGATCTCCATAATTTAGAAAATCCTAGTTAACATTAGTTAACATTAGCCAAAATAGATCTCCATAATTTACAAAATGGCTAGTTAACATAAGCCAAAATACTAGTGCAAAGCTAAGTTATAAGTCATAACATAAGATTGTATGATTAATAAAATACATCCATGTTAACGTTAATAAAATACATCCATGTTAACATTAGCCAAAATCCTCATCCGCTTGCGTTGTCGCTTAAAAGCCTTTGGACGAACACTTTCTTGAGTTCCGGTTTGATTGCCCTGAACACTCCCACATTTTTTGGTTTATCCAAAATAAGAGACAATGCATCAATTTGATCCATAGGAGAGAGACCCATTGCTTCAAGTTCATTAGCTATGTCAGTATGATCTGCAGTACCTTGAACTAAAGCTTCAGTTACCATTTGCATCCTCTTCCCACTTTCAACATAAAAATCTTTCAGTCCACTGATAAGTGCCTCGGTTCCATCACTTGAACTTCCCACAGCTCTTTTCCTCTTTCTTTGGCTATTTTCAGATGGGGTGCTTTGTTGGCTTTGTTGGTTAATTGAAGAAACAAAATTTTCACCTCCAATATCACTTTCACCAACATGATCATGACTTTGTTCCTCCACCATTTGAGCAGGGGTTTCGGCTACATTACCCGTAGCCCGATCTTTTCCAAATATATATGCAAATCTATCAAACAGTGGAAAATGTTTGCTTCTCCATCCATCGGCTTCTTTATTTCTCTAAGATTATATCAACATAGCAAAACTAAAATTTAGCATGCGTAACAAATATAGCAGCAAGAATATAACTAATGCATAAATAAAATAGGATATGAACCTACACATAAGTTTGCCATGCGTCATCACTGTCAACTTCAACGCACTTTTTGACATCATTCCATGCAAATCCACTTGTGTTTATCATGTCAACGACCATACTATATGTTTTTTTCCATTTCTTCAACTTGGACTCAATATGTGAATTTGCCTTTATATTTGAATGAGGACATAAAACATTGACAGCTTTTGCTATTTCAACCAAAGTACCTTGTTTGAAAGCACCGGTGTCACACCGTTGCTTCCGAGCAACAAAATCCTCAAGAACTCCTAGTAATACTTCTTCCTCAAATGCTTCCCATTTACGCCTTCTTCCTTTTGGCTCTTGAGTAGCATTCAAAATATTATCGTTATCCATACCTAAACAAAAAATATTTTAATGAAGGAAAATATCATACAAATAATCAATTTGCATAATATCCAATCAACTTGCATAATATCCAATTAATTTGCATACCATCCAATCATTGTGCTAATATCTAACAAATGCATGATAAAAAGGAATACTAAAATAAAATGTTATCATTAAAATATATAGCTAGTTCGGTTGCTGGTTCCTAATTGCTCTCCACTCATTATACATTTCCTGAGCCATATCATTCCTCATTGCAGTCCACTGGTCCGATGTTTGAACACTACCAACATATTCACCTTCTTCTGTATTTTGTCCATCTTCTATTATTGGCAAATTCTCCATTGGATCTACTGACATCTCTTGCCTAATAAGATTGTGTAGTAGGCAACAAGCGGTAATTATTCGACCTTGTGTCCTTATCGGATAGAAAGATGGACTCCTTAGTATCGACCACCTTCCTTTTAGCAAGCCAAAACAGCGTTCAATTACATTCCTTGCCTTAGAATGCTTCATGTTAAAATATTCTTCCTTATTAGAAGGTGTTCGTCCCTCCCATTCAGATAAATGATAAGGTATTCCTCTATAGGGTGCAAGGAATCCTTCACCATTTGTATAACCACCATCTACAAGGTAATAACAACCTAATGAAAAAAAAAACAAACCTTATTAGTGTTTTGTAGTTGACAAACAGAACTAAACCTAACTTACAAAGTTGAGACTAAGTAATAGTCTTACCCGCTGGTACCTTAAAACCATTAGGCCTACTAATCGCATCATGTAGCACTCTAGAGTCTGATGCGGAACCCTCCCACCCCGGAAACACATATATGAACTGCATATCTCCTGAACACACACCTAACACATTAGTTGCGACTCGACCCTTTCTTGTTCGGTATCTTGGTTTGTCAATTTCAGGTACATGCACATCAATGTGTGTTCCATCCAATGCTCCCAAGCAATTCTTAAAAACCAAAAATAATAAACTTTTTGTTAATTTATACAAAGGGAATGAAGAGTTAAAGCTTAGGGAAAATGAAAAAAATTTCTCATCATACCTTAAAACATCGCCACCTAGCATCTGTAGAATCAATAGGCACAGGCTGGGGGACTTTTAGTAGGGTACCTTGTAATCGCAAAATTCCTTGCAATACGCTATTGAAATACCTACTTATAGTCTCTCCCGACCTATAAAATCTACCGCCAACACTACGATTCTTAGTATGATGTGCTAATATTTGTAAAGTCATACACACATGTTCCTCTACAGACACCAAACCATCAGTTTTTACCCTCCCATCTTGACGAAGTAAGTCGCATAATATGCCAAAAGTCATTCTATCCATTCTCAATTCGTTAACACATTCAGTATCAGTATTCCCTATTATACCATTCAGATAACACAAACTAATCTCTCGTCGAATAAGTGAACGGTTAGTCAATGTGGGTCGTTCAACATGTCTCTGTTTGCCACATAGCATCATCACCACAAGAATCGTACAAATACAAATTGTCTCCAAATAAGACATCTCTAACAATAAGATCAATAAAAGCTTCCTTTGATCCATATCTATCCAAACAAAAAAAAAACAATAAACAAATTAACTAAATCATTAACCCGAGGCAACAAATATACATATGGCGTTGAAAAAAAAAAGTTATCATTAACCCGAGGCAACAAATATACAGGTGGCGTTGAAAAAAAAAAAATTTCATTAACCCGAGGCAACAAATATACAGGTGGCGTTGAAAAAAAAAAACTTTTCATTAACCCGAGGCAACAAATATACAGGTGGCGTTGAAAAAAAAAACTTTTCATTAACCCGAGGCAACAAATATACAGGTGGCGTTGAAAAAAAAAATTTCATTAACCCGAGGCAACAAATATACAGGTGGCGTTGAAAAAAAAAAAGTTTTCATTAACCCGAGGCAACAAATATACAGGTGGCGTTGAAAAAAAAAACTTTTCATTAACCCGAGGCAACAAATATACAGGTGGCGTTGAAAAAAAAAAAAGTTTTCATTAACCCGAGGCAACAAATATACAGGTGGCGTTGAAAAAAAAACACTTTTCATTAACCCGAGGCAACAAATATACAGGTGGCGTTGAAAAAAAAAAAGTTTTCATTAACCCGAGGCATCATATTCAAAATGTTCTACTCTTATACATCTATAAACATGTGTCTAAGAACACTAGTATGAGGATTGCTATCATTGCTAGGCATTGCATGTGAAAAGGGAAATTAAAGGACACCTGTAATGCAGTAGCCTTAGCCTTAGCCTTCCGTTTATGCTCCTCTTCTCTGCAACCAACAACCACAACAAATTGCAATTCAGCATCAACCCCACACAATACAAAACATTCACATTGTATACACATTGCATACATACACACTGCAAACACAGTACATACATACACACACTACATACACTGCATACACTACACACACACTACATACACTACACACACACACTGCATACATACACACTGCAAACACAGTACATACATACACACACTCACATACACTACACACACACACTACATACACTACACACACACCCTGCAAGTACACACACAATGCATACATACATACACACACTGCATACATCCTGCATACACCCTGCATACATACACACTGCATACATAGTACACAAACACACATACTGTATACACCTTGCACACACAGTACACAAACACACACACTACATACACTACACACACACACTGCATACACTACACACACACCCTGCAAGTACACACACAGTGCATACATACATACACACCCTGCATACACCCTGCATACATACACACTGCATACACAGTACACAAACACACACACTGCATACACACTCATTCACACACACACTGCACACACACACACTGCTTACACACTGCACACACACACACTGCACACACACTCACACTCACACTCACACTCACTCACACTCACTACATACACTACACACACACACTGCATACATACACACTGCAAACACAGTACACTACACACACTACATACACTTCATACACTACACCCTGCATACATACACTACACACACACTGCATACATACACACTGCAACACACAGTACACTACACACACACACACTACATACACTACACACACACACTGCATACACTACACACACACCCTGCAAGTACACACACACTGCATACACACTGCAAACACAGTACATACATACACACACTACATACACTGCATACACTACACACACACTACATACACTACACACACACACTGCAAACACAGTACATACATACACACACTACATACACTACACACACACACACACACACACTACATACACTACACACACACACTGCATACACTACACACACACCCTGCAATACACACACAGTGCATACATACATACACACACTGCATACACCCTGCATACATACACACTGCATACACAGTACACAAACACACACTGTATACACCTTGCACACACAGTACACAAATGACACCGTAATCTTATATTATTACATACGAATCGAATAAATTCAAGATACAAGATCTTTGGACCAATTTTATGAATCAATATTCTGTTAAACGTCCTTGATTCGGTATCAATTTCCTAAGACACATAAAGCAGAATAATAGAGCAACAGAGTAAAACCAGAACTCAAACTAATCAATCGTGCCTCAAGAAGATCTCCCTATTTAGATCATATCACCAGATTCACCACATCCATTTCTACCAAATATCACGATGCAGACTATCCGTTCCAAACCATTAACGTAATCCGAATGAAACACTCAAAACCAAGAGCGATGCACACATCTAAACATAAAGTTGATAAAAATCTCAACATTAAAGAACCATTTCAACTATATTGGCATAGAAGAAAAACCAAACGTCTGTGTGTGTGTATACATATGCAACTCAACCACTACATTCCTCATCGAAACTTTTGATTCGTTTATAAAATTGAACAAACAACAATTACCAAAATCAAATTAATCCGAATTCCAACTAATAAACAACCTAATCAAATCATACATCGATCAAGCAAACCAATCAAATCTCCATAATTTCCATCAATAATTTTCAATCAATGGATTTGATTAGATCCAATAAATACCTAAACAGATCCAACGATGATATTGTTGATGGGGATGAAGATCAGCTTGACGAAGAACCCGACGAAACCCATCACGACGAACCCGATCGCTGTCCGGAGCGCGACCTTGGAGAATTCTACACGACAATCAACCATCAAATCTCATCAATTACACATGCATATCAAAGAATATAACTTGTGAGAAAACACAGATCCGACCCGAATGCTGAATTACCTTTGCGATCGGGCTTGTGGCAGCGCTTGACGAGGCGAATGCTGTCCTTGGAGAACTCTCGGAGCAGATCTGTTACGTGAAGACGAGGGAGCGGACGACGAGAGGAACAGATGAGGAGCAGGATGCAGATGAGGGCGACCAGGATGCAGCTGACGGCGAGCAGGACGCATAGATGAGGATGAGGAGGACGACGTGAGGGAGGAGGTCTTACGAATCCGGACGTTTTTGGGGTGGTTCGCTAAGAACTGCTAGCGAAGGGTTTAATCCGTGCGAGTCGGATCTAATCCCATTAAACGTAATCCTTGCCCCTACCAAACATCAGACTACAATACCAATTAGTGTAGTCTAGTCCAGTCCCCCCTAAGAAGGTCAAACAAACACGCCCTTAAAGTTTTAGACTAAATTTACAAATTAAATAAGTATTACCAATAAGAAGCAAACACGTCAACACTATCAACACTTAAGTAATAATTCAAGGATAATGCTAGGGAGACTAAAGTTTTAAACCAAATTTATAAATCAAATGATGTGTCACCAATAGGAAATAAGCACATTAATCACCACTTAAGTAATAATCTAATCATCAACATCAACATCCACATCATTTTGTTTAGAATTTTGGTCTCCTTAGTATTACCCATAATTAAATCATCAACTTTCACATAATTTAGTTTAGCAAATTTAGTTAAAAATGCTGCTCTTGCCACATAATTGTATTATTATTTGTATTATCTCTCTAATAGAGATGAAACTCACATGAGATGGCAGACCCTACTTCTATTAGAGAGATGGTTCAATAGGTGGTAAATGTAGTACTACCGAATTTAGTTTCCTAGCATTACCTATATATGTACTCACCTTTTTATTTGGTCCAATAAAAAAATTACAAATGTTCTTTACTTTTTGAAGCTCAAGAAAAATTAAGGGGTGTGCTATTCATCCACCCATTTTTACTTCCTACACACACTTTTCAATTTTCGACTGTCAGATTGATTGAATTGAAGAAAAGCAAATGATATAAATTAACAAAAGGTGTGTTAGAAGGAAAAATGAATGTGTGATAGCACCACCCAAAATTAATAGTATGTCCATTATTTTTTACACCAATAAAACATGTGTTAAAATAGGATTGGACAAAATAAATAAGTGAGTACTTATCAGTGGAAAAGGATCCTGTAATCATGATCGTTCATCGTATATCGTGCTGTCAGTTTTCGTTCAGATTCTTTTCCTGGGGATCCTGTGATCGTGACCGTTCATCATATATTAGTTTTCGTTAAGTACTATTTATATTTAATTTTAAATTTTAAATTTTAAATGATTTCTGAACACACAATATATGATGAACTGTCACAATCATAAAATCTCTAGTATTCCCAAAAAAAGAATCCGACGAGGATCATTTTCCCTTTTCAGTGAGATTCGTATCTGTATGAGGGAGAGGATTTTATTTATTTATTTATTTGGTTCGAAAGTTAAAAACCTTGAACAAATGATTAGTTGAAGAATTGTTTGTTTAGTACAATAACATAGAAATTTATTGACAAAAAAAAAAAAAAAAAACATAGAAATTGGAATAATATAATTCCTTCATCATTGGTAGTACACGCATTGCACCCACGACTGTGCACTTTATTATTAACATGCATAAAAAATTATTGAATATAAACATGTGTTTTTCACACTACGACCGAAGAAGACAAAATTAAAAAAAAAAAAAAAAAAAAAAAAACAAATAATTAACGAATTCAAACCCTTATAAACATGCGGTTGCTGGAAGCTAGTTTTTGCTTAGTCTCAGTTCCTTGAGTTCACGTCTGAGATGGGAATATTCATGTCGCTCTTCACACAACCTACATTCTTTGTTTTCTTAGCAATGATTCTCTATGTTTTGCACGTCATTTTTTCAAGATTCCGGCGAGTCTATGAGTTTTCGTGCCAAGGTCCGGCGAGCTATCCCGTCATCGGGTGCTTCATTTCCTTCTACTACAACCGCAGCCGCCTCTTGGATTGGTACACCGACCTCCTTGCAGAATCAACCACCAACACCATTGTCGTCCACCGCCTCGGCGCACGGCGGACAGTAGTCACGGCCAACCCGGATAATGTGGAGTACATGCTCAAGACCAACTTCAACAACTTTCCAAAAGGCAAACCATTCACTGAAATTCTTGGGGATTTTCTGGGATATGGTATATTCAATGTGGACGGCGAGCTTTGGCGCACCCAGCGCAAGTTAGCTAGTCATGAGTTCAGCACCAAGTCTCTGCGTGAATACATGGTGAGAACGTTGGAGGAAGAAGTGGAAAAGGGTCTACTGCCGCTGATGGAGTCGCTGGCGACGGCGGCCCAAGTGGTGGACTTGCAGGAGTTGCTAAGGAGATTTGCTTTCAATGTGATTTGTAAGGTGTTTTTGGGTGGTGAGCGGTGCTGCTTGGATCCCTCTCTGGCCAATCCGCCGCTCGCAGGGGCTTTTGACACGGCGTCGGAGATTTGCGCAAGGCGCGGAGCAGCTCCCGTGTCCATAATTTGGAAGATGAAGAGGTGGCTTGGAGTTGGTTCGGAGCAAAAACTAAGAGTTGCGATTGAAGAAGTTCATGCCTACTTTAAGGACATAATCGAGAGGAGGAAGAAGGAGCTTGAAGAAGCTGAGAGGGATAGCGGAGCTCACGAAGACCTTCTAACTCGGCTAATAACGGCGGGGCACGAGGAGGAGGTGACGAGGGACATGGTGATAAGCTTTATCATGGCGGGGCGGGACACTACTTCAGCGGCAATGACATGGCTCTTCTGGTTGCTTTCCCGCCAACCAGGTGTGGAGGAAGATGTGCTGAAAGAGATCGAATCCGCCGGAGAAAAGATGTCGGATTTCGAGTCTTTGGAGTTGAGCTTGTTGAAGGCATGCCTTTACGAGTCCATGAGGCTTTATCCACCGGTTGCTTGGGACTCGAAGCATGCCGTAGTTGATGACTTGTTGCCCGACGGGACCCGCGTCCAGGCCGGCGATAGAGTGACCTATTTTCCCTACGGGATGGGAAGAATGGAAGCGCTGTGGGGGAAGGACCGGTTGGAATTCAAGCCGGACCGGTGGTTTCTGGAACCGGACAAGGAGAGATCGGCTCTGAAAAAAGTATGTTCTTACAAGTTGCCTATTTTCCAGGCGGGTCCGAGGGTTTGTCTGGGGAAGGATATGGCTTTTATTCAGATGAAATATGTGGTGGCTTCGATTCTCAGACGGTTTGAGATCAGACCGGTTGGTTCCGGTGAGCCGGTTTTCGTGCCGCGGCTGACGGCTCACATGGCCGGCGGGTTGAAGGTTCTAATCCGCAAGAGAGGGGACTGACAATATTAAAATTAGGAGTCAATGGTTCTCAGTATTTAAGATTTCTTGGACAGTGTAACATGCGGTTATGCCTCAAATGTAACACATGGATGTTGTTTGTTTATTTATTTATGTACATAGTGCATATAGTAAACTCTACTACACGTGTCCCGTTTTGGTCCGTAAATCACGATCATCAGACGTTGGACATAATTTCACCAATTGTCCCAATAGTACCCATTTTCACTTTCGTTAATATAATCGTTGAGCGGTGATAAACCCACTCCTTTGTCTTATCTTCTCATTCACATTTTAGTAAAAATGTTAAAGGCATGTTAATCCTTTTATAAAAAAAAAAACTTTTAAACCTTTATTATTTTATTATAATTAATGTTATTATAGCTAAAAAAAAACCCAGCTACCATTTCTCTTGTCCCCACCCCTTTTCTCTCTCTCCCCACTACTGTCTCTCCATCTCTCTCTCAAACTGGGAAAACTGAAAATCTCACTCCTTATCACCACCACCACTCTATAACCCAGCCCCCACCCCACTGGTGTCCACTTATGTTCCATCAAAATTGCATTTCAACCATTGCTGACAAAGAGAGGGGGTCTTCGTCCTTTCTTTCTCTCGTGCTTCTCTCTCTTCCTCCCCTCCCGTTTTTCTCTTCCTCCCTTCCCGTTTCTCTCTCTACTTCCCTCCCCCGTTTTTCTCTCTTCCCAAAGGAGATGCCACCAAGTAGGTGTCAAAGGTTTTGGTTGCTGATGAGGGTGGGTGACATTTTGAGGGGGTGGTGCAGCTAGGGTGATGACATTCTGATAAATTAAAATAGAATGAATTTTGATATAAATTAGAGGATATTTTAGGAATAATAGTGGGTGAATAAATAACATTTTAATTTTTTAACTATTTATAGTAGGTCAAATTATAAAGTGGATGGAGATATAAGACAATGGGATGGGTCTAGTAGCATTCATTTCGTATTCTTGCATTTTTGCCATCAATTCATTATTTTAGTACACAAAATTCCTTCCAAGTTGAATTTTAGATAGAGTATATTTTATGAATGATCTCTTAACTTTAATTCAATTGGAGGAATGGTTCATCAACTAAAAATCCATTACCATTGGTCCCTCAACTTTAATCCAATTGAGGAAATGATCCATCAACTATAACCTAATTATAGCAATGGTCCTTCTAACATAATTCATTTTGACAAAATTCTAACGAAGTTAACGAAAGGAACCATAGCTACAGGTTTTGATGAGTTGAGGGACCCCAATTATAGCAATGGTCATTTTAACATATTTTGACAAAATTCTGATGAAGTTGACGAAAAGCACCATAACTACACAATTTGATGAGTTGAAGAACCAATAATAATAAATTTTTAGTCGAGAGATCATTGCTCCAATTTGATTAAAGTCGAGGAACTATTGCTACAATTTACTCCTTTAGATATGCCCACAAATGTGGATGAAAACATCAACTGAGTTGACGGAGGAACGAAACTATAGAAACAAAAATGCAATAAAAATCCACAAGAACAAAAATGACAATGCGAATCAGCTTTGGAAACTACTAAGTGCAAAAATCATGTGCCATATATAACTTGGGTTGGATCTGTGACTATTTTTTTTACAAAAATTTTGACACAAGTTTATGTGGGACTCTCACTGTAATGTAGTTTAACAATTTGAATTGTTTATCTTTTAGAACATCGTTCATGGATCATTCTTGCAAAAAAGTAAACAAATCGAAAACCACTAAGACATTCATTTGGAGTAAAGAAAATAGACGAATATGATTCTATAAAGAAACCCTAAACCTATAAACCCAGGGTCATATGGTTCAAAGTGAATGATTATTGGTTGACATGATCTTTGAGGAAAGACTTAAAAAACAGATGGCTCTTTACCGCAGTAGTATAAATCAATAATGCCTATCTATGTACTTTGGTGCGGGCTTGATTCCCACCGATGTCCCTCTCTTCTAACATTTAACAATTTAAATCACTAATGTTATCGTTTGTAAAAAAAAATTGAATTAAAAAAAAATTAGGATAGAAATTCAATATCAAGATCTTTTGCACAAAGGAAGAAAACAAACGTGCTCCTCTTTAAACAATAGTCGATCGAGCAGTTGGCATAAAAACAATCAGCAAGCACCAAGCACCGTACACATTTCATCGATATAATAGTATACACATCTTTCTATTTTTATACTTCTTATTTTTTACGGAAAGTGAGAATCTCATTCAGTTGGCAGCAACATATTTCTACTTAACCTAATTAGAATTTGTTTCAGAATATATACAGACAGATTCTTACAGTGACAAGCTTCCAAGTTGCTTGTTCCATTCCTCATACGTGCAGAGCTCGTTTAAGGAAACAGAAGGCCTCACTTCTTGCAATGCACTTTCAAAGTCCTGCGTCAAACAAAACAAAAACATGTTTTTAACTACTAAATTGGCGACCCCGCCATAAGGCTCTCCGTTTTGTGAGGGTCGGGGGGAACGTCTAATGTACGCAGCCCTGCTCTTGCTTTGCAAGGAAGCTATTTCCACGACTTGAACCCATGACCTTTTGGTCACAAAAGAGCAACATTCTGTTGCGCCAAGGCTCCTCCTCATGTTTTAAACTACTATGCAGGTGAAAAATGTAAAGGTAAACAACAAATATACTGATCTGCGAGGAGTATGAAATTCTAACCTGAACAGTTACCGGACGCATATCCTCTTTTTTCAGTTTTGTTATTTCGATGCCTTGTTTCAGAGCTTCTCTTAGTGGACCCATTGAGGCATCCTTCACCAAGTTTTTCATGTCTGATCCTGAGTACCCTGTGAAAGAAAACGAGAAGCTACAGACAGTGGAAGTACGATAGAGAAGACGATGGATTTGGGTCTCAAATGTATGCATTGGTTACCTTGGGTCAAATTGCATATGCTATCAATGTCCTCCCTTGAAAGTTTGAACAGTCCCATCTTTTTCTAAGAGATTCCGTATGATCCAAGCTCTCGCTTCTTCAATACAGTAATAGTTGGGTAGCCGTTAATTGAGCATTAAGAGTTTAGTTAAATTAAACATGTTGCAAGTTGTAACCAACCTGATGAAGGCAGGGGAATGTAAAGCCTCTTGGTATGTCGCCTCCTTGCTGCTTCATCAAGTTCTTGGGGTCGATTCGTTGCTCCTAGAAAATTGTATCCATTTTGTGAAAATGCAGTGAAATTTTCCCCATTTAACTTGTGAAACTAAGAATGAACTCTAAACTCAACAACAACAACAACAAAGCCTTTTCCCACTAAGTGGGGTCGGCTAAAATTCCTTAACATGATAAAATTCCTTAACAGCATTCTAGCTAGAGATGATTGAGATGAGAGATTGGGGGTTCAACGATCACCTATAAGAAGAATTTGCTCACTGCCACTGTCAAAGCCTTCCATCTCAATAAGGAACTGTGTTTTGAGTCGCCTACTTGATTCATGCTCACCTTCTGACTTACGCTGCAGTCATACAGAATTAGTAGAATTATATCAGCTAAATACATCCAGAAAGAAGGCAACATAATTGATACAATAAGAGATAGAAATGGTCATTCAGTGAAACAAAGTGCAACCCTGAGAGAAGTGTATTGCATGCATAAAAACAGCTTATTTCATTCCAAGTTTAGTTAAGAGCTAGAGCAAACCTTACCTGTGAGAGAAGTGAATCAATTTCATCAACAAAAATTACAGCAGGCTGACGACAACTTGCAACTCCAAACAGTGCTCGCACTAGCTTTTCGCCCTCACCAATCTGCAGTCACCGGTTAAATAGTTCAAATATAACAGCATTTCAAGCATCTATAATCATGGGTAAAAATCAAAATTACCACGTATAATGATTATAATTATCTTTTGTCATATATCCAAAAAGTTTCCAAAAATTAGTTAGACATTTTAGAAAAGACAGAAGAAAAAAGAAATCAGAAAACAGTTGCCAGTGAACCATCACAGAACCAAAGCAAATACAAATGCCGCATACCCATTTGCTTGTTAATGAACTAGCAGATATGTAGAAAAAGGTTGCTTTTGCTTCTCCAGCTATGGCTTTCCCGATCATTGTTTTTCCAGTTCCCTAAACCAGGTCAAGGGTTAAGATCGCTCATTGATCAGATATGTTTGTCCTCCCCCCCCCCCCCCCCCCCCCAAACACACACACACACCCCACCATTCAACACTTACTGGTGGACCAAAGAGAAGAAGGCCTTTCCCAGGAGAACGGCAACCTTTAAAAATGTCAGGACGTAGTAGAGGCCATATGACCATCTCGGTTACACATTTCTTAGCATGCTCCAAACCAGCTAAACATTGCCATACAACAGAGAAAATCAGAACAGAATCAGATGTGTAAAAAATTGTAAATGTTGAGAAAGTTTAAAGCATCACACATTACCAATATCATTCCATCGAACAGTCGGATCCTTGTCCATAATCTCATTACTAACATGTTCAAGAAGACGAGGTTCCAAGTTCCTTAATTTTTCTGGGAGCTCTCCATCAGGACCACAGAGCAATTCCAAACTTAAATGAAAACATTAAAGACATTGGGATATGCATACATATTTCACACAATCAATATCAAAGTTATACCACCCACCATCTCTTAGTTGAGTCACCTAATGCATCATCTGACTTTCCAACAACTCGTGAAGTCACATTCCCAACATTTCCCTCATTAGATTTAATAGGGGGAACAAAATTACCACGGGCACAGCGACGTAAATAGCCATATGATCTCATACCATAACCCCTATTAGCAGCATTGTTATCGCTTTGAGGGGAGACACAATAATTTGGTGATCCCGCTGGCGCTAACCCTCTTCTTTGCCTCACATCCATTTCCTAGCCAACAAAGAAACAAACCCATCAAAATTTCCACATGTCCAAATATGTAAACAAAAGGAGGAAAATCCCTAAAGAACGGCAATAGGACCTCCGGTAAGATCAGGTTAACTACAAAATGATTTACTAAAGGTTACAAAACCTTATAGTAAACAACAGTAATAAGAGGAAGGGTTGTCAGAAATAAGATAGATACCAATTTGGCTTTGGCAGTAACAAAGCTATTTCCAGAACCATCACCTTTAGCATCTTCGTTGGCTGATGGGGACTTCGCTGTATCAATGATGGGGCTAGTAAATTCCTTGTGTGCACGTTTAGCCCTAAAGGTATTACCATAAGTTCCTTCCTCTTCAACTTTTTGAAAAGATGAGGCACTAAGACCGCCATTACGGTTTTGGTAAGTGTGAAGCTTTTCTACAACAATGCAGTCCTCAGAGCTGTTACTTCTACAGGCCCAAGAATCCTTGGAATTGCCATTACTTTCCACTATTGAGTTGTGTTTGTACAACGATGTCAACTTTGTTTGTGTCATAGGTTTCGATAACTTGCTAGTCAACTTGTCCTGCCTCTCCAATCGATCTCCCTAAGGCAGACATAACTTTTGGTTAGCAAGCCAAATCGTAATAAATCACAAAGTTAAGGAATGTTTTCAACATGTGAGATCAAAGGCAAACGATACCACATCATTTGCGGGCCTTCCGTTATTAGAGTGCTGAAGAAGAGCCTGAAAGTACTTTGCCTGCTTAATCTTCTCAATGTCAATATCGCCATTTGTCCTGAAAACATGGCCCGGCGCCTTCTTTGCTTGCTCAAAGACTTTGCTGTACAGCATACGGTAAAAAATCTGAATCTACTTGTGAAGAAAAATTACGGTTACTTATCTACACTAAGACCACTAACAAATTCAGTGCCGGTTTCACAAAACTCGAAAATAATTCTGATCAAATTCCGATGGGGGATTGATCAATTCAAAACCTAATTGGCATTTAGCAAAAATTACACGATCATTTGAGTCACAATTCAAAATTTAACTTCTCCAAAAATCTTCAAGAAATTCACATAATGTTTAACCTCTAGCAATTTCACAGCGTCTCAACCAATGAAAAGTCCAATAACAGGTAAATTAAAACGCACACAAGAAATGCGAAGTTGCTCGAAGCTTCGGTTCAAATGAAAAATCAAGCTCATACAGAGAAAGAGAGGCACACCAATCAGAAAGAGGAATGAGGGCGCGGCGGGCAGCTTGGAGTTTGGCGACGGTTTCGCGGCGGATGGGGCGGATGAAGGCGTGTTCGAGCGGAGAGTGAGATTGGGAGTCGAGGAAGCCGAGGAGACGAAGGCCGAGGATCTGAGCGGAGGAGAAATCGTGCCTCTCGAGGGCGAGCTCGGCTCCGAAGGAAAGAGAATGGAGCCTGTTTAGGTTATCGTCCACTTGCTTTCTCCAGCAGACCTCTTCGCCGCCGGTCGCTCCTTGCCGCCCCTTCGCTTCCTCCTTTCCCGCCATTTTCCCTTTTCCTTTCACTTTGCTCAACTGTCAGTCTGTGACTGTGACTGAGTGACAATTTAGAGCAGGATTCGATCGAGCCTGAAAGGTCAAAGATGCCCTTACTTATTTTGTCATGGAGGGGGTAGAATTGACTTTTTATTGTTCTTCGTATTCGCAAATTGAAAAAGGATGTGTGGTCAATTTTCATTAGGTATTATTTATATTTAATTTTAAATTTTAAATTTAAAATAATTTTTTATCGCACGATATACGATGAACGATGACGGATTCTTTTCCTAGCAAATTTTCCTGACTACGTCGTCGTGTGTGAAACACGTTTGCCTATCGGGTTAGAATTTATGAATGACATATTTCTTGTAACTTGTAAGCATGGTCAGTAAATTGATGGATAATTCGTGTTTTATGTATGAGGTATTTATTGATTTTTTTCCGAACTTGTAAACAGTTGTTAATTTTTTTCATAAACTTTAATTTTAGTCAATCAGGTCATGAATTTTTATAATCGGCTAATTTCCTCGCAAATTACCGCTCTGAACTTTTGTAATATGCAAGTATAATACATGTATATAAATTTTCATTGTCTTTACATGTTTCATGATTCGTTAACTTATATATTTTTCGAAACTCCAAATATAATACACGTATTATACATGTATGAAAATACTTGTCAAATTTAATACACGTTATTTTCCCATATGTTTTCAATAATGCACATAAAATTAACGTATTCTAGACGTATTTTTAACATGTAGAAGCTATTATTTTTTCACCGGCCGGCCGTCGAGACAGGTTTGATGCGGAAGCCAAGGATTGGGGCTGAGTTGGTGGTGGTGGTGGTGGTGATAGGCATGGCGGTCGTGAGCGAGCGGATTGAAATGATCACGCAGACTTACGCATGCTTGAGAAGGAAATTTCCAATAAACGAAAGCTTGCAAGAACATACAGCCTCAAGAAAAAGAAAAGAGAGGGGAAGGATTCCAAAGGACAAAACATCATTTGTCCGTTACAAATTGAGAGCATACATGACAAATAAAACTGTGTCAACATGTTTGTACATTAACCCTAAATCAGCAGTTCAGCAGCACAGCAAGTACATGGCAAAATTTAATGGTTACAACAAACAGAACAAGCTCTATATTTTTTGCCATGGTTCAACAATCTGCAAGCGGCGTCAGCGTCCGTCCTCCCTCCTCGTCCTACACTAGAAAAGGCAATCCTATATCCTCTTACATCCTCTCCTACATCTGCTTAACAAATAAGAATACAAAGGGGGCTGGCAGTGGCACACACCCCCGGCAAGAGCTCAACAGTCCCCTCATATCATATGCTTCCAGGAGCAGCATCACCTCCTGCACCTGGCTTACGATTCAGATACCGGATAACAGCATCTTCGACCCTGATACAATCACCAACACAAGATTCAATAAGTAGGTCGTCGCCCTAAACCATATATGTAACTAAATGTCAAGGCAAATCAACTAATGCATCATCCAACAAAATAAATGAAATTCCATCCAAGCACAGCTATTGAAACATAACCAGCAAGAGAAGGGGATATGAAAGTAAACAAATAATTTGGTTGCCATCAAGTAAATCATGATCGGCAGACTTTCATAAAAATAGCGATGGTAAAGCCTTGAAATGCAGGTAAAAGTGGAAATATCAATTAAGCTAAAAAGTGATGTGTTTACCATGGTTGGTGGAAGAAATCTGATCGCCTCTCTTTTTCAGCAATACGGCTTGCTACTCCAGCTACAAGCTTTAAATCTTTGTTTTGAGATTCAATCAGTGCATTGATAAATTCTACAGGAGATTGACTAAACCCAAGGAAAAAAGCTCGCCTGCGACGATGCTCATGGATTTTTCTTATAGCTGCACATATTGCTTCATCACAGGTATCAATCTCTTTGTTCTTCTCGGAGTTGGCCAAAAGAGCAGACAGTTCCCTTTGAATTGGAAAAGGAACGTCAACCAACACATCATAACATGCAGTTCCAGCTGGACTATTTCCTGAAAGCTTTATCTTATGCTCCAAATGAATAGGTTGCGGGGGGAACAAATGCTGAGATATCTTCTGCGATACCATGGTGAATTTCATCTTTTCTTCCCCAAATACTTTTTGAAGTGGTGGATCACAGTTAAAGAAAGAAGGATCATGCTGGTTCTGCAATTTCCTAGCCTTCACATAGTGCCAGATTGAAGCTATAATCCTAGGTCGGGTTTCAACCTCAATACCAAGAACTTCCATCAATGGTTGAGAAAGCTTATACTTCTCAGGCGCATAATTCATTTCCAACCGTATGTTCACAGTAAATTCTTTGTCACCTTTTCTCTTCACCTCGAAGCCCTCATGAATTGCAGGCGATCTAGCATTTTCCCACAAAATGATATGATTCTCAGGATATAGTCTCTGATCCAAAGAAATTGTTACTCTCTTGAAGAAAGATGAGAACTTTGGATAAAAGGGATTTGATTTCTGGACCATTCCAGGCTGGTCAGGATCAACCCCATCTTCCAAGATCCTCCCAACTATTTTAAGTGTCCAAGTGGGGGGATCAGCATTTGGCTTCTGTGGAATCGAGCGAACCTGATTAGCAAAAGTGTTAAAAACATAAATCCGCATCGTTTTCTGAATGCAAGGCGGGCTTTTAAGGGCCTCTTGGATGTCTACTTTCTTTCTTGCGAGGGCAGCATCAACACGAGCCTCAAACTCGAGAAGCTGGGTGTAGAGAGCAGATTCAGGCAGAATGGTGGCTACTTTGTCTTGTAGCAGTTTATCGGGAAGCTTCTGCTTCTTTTTACGAGCAGCGGGGTTGAGTTCCATGGTTCTCACAGGTGACATCATGTGTGTAGGAGAAACACCAGAAGGGCGTACTGGTGGTTTTTGGGGGTAGCGCTTGGCACTGCCATTCCCAGGTGTGGAAAAGGAGGGTGAAGACGACCCCAAATTCGCAATGCCAACTGCTTGGTTCTGGTTAAGGGCCATCGCCTGAGCTTGCAACTGAGCTTGGAATTGAGCGTTAACCACTTGAGCTTGGGCATGTGCATGGGCTTTTGACTGAGCCTGGGCAATAGCCTGCGCTTGAGAGAACTGAAACTGACCTTGGTAACCAGCGCCAATCTGTGTTTGGGCTTGTGATTGTTGAAATGTTGGGTTTGCAGACATAGATTGCCCTCCCATACCGATATTGCCAAAGGGCGACGAAGAGGCTCCGAGACTCTTAGGTGGGTTATTATTGTTCATAGACATAACTGACTCTAACTAGATAAAGATCCAAAACCAGCAAAATATTACTTCTAAACACGCATAACCTCAAAAATCCGTCCCACCATCAAAAACCCACAAAAATTACCATACATCCATAAGCCATTTCCACAAGATCTTAAAACCCAGCAAAAGAATATGCGCGAAACCGAAACCGAAACCGAAACCCGCTCAAATTCAAACCTCTAAGAACCATTTCCGAGCAACACACCAAAAGGAAGATGACCCAAATCCACGAAATGCACAAATTTCGCAGGAGGCAACCTTTTGGTTTCACAAAACCCTAATTCAAGAAACGGCAATCAGACCCAAATATTGGCATACGGTACCGAAATCCACAACCAAAGGAGCAAAATATCTATCAAAAGATACAGAATTTGACATAAACAGATCAAAACTACAGCAATTTTGAAATTCCGAACGAGAATTGGCAGTCGAGAATACTGAGAAATTCATAAGGAGATCAAGAGAGACCTAAGGGAACGAAGAGATTGAGAAGCACTTACATAGAAGCAGAAGCAGAAGCAGTCCAGGGCTTTTAGAGTAGAGCAAAAGCTGGCTTGCTTTCCTCCACCCGACAACGATGACGCCGGACGACTGTGAGCTGCAGCAACACACTGACTCTATGCTCTTTGATTTCGTTCCCTTTTTCCTTCTCCTACTCTTTCTTCTCAAGTTGAACAAAAGGCGAGCGAATAGACATGAATGGGCCTAGCCCAACATCCCCAAAAGCCCAGCCCAGGCTTTTTAACAAGTCCGCGCTTTATAACGTTAAACCCTAAAATATCTTCCCTCTTCGCTCCAATTCACCTCTGACCGCCCAGACTCCTCCTTCCGCCGCCGATCAACAGCAATGGTAGATCTCTCTCAAAAATACTCGTTTTTGTTGTAAAAATTGCGACTTTATTAATTAATTCTGATAAATTTTCAAACTTGTATTATGTAGGTGAAGTACTCGAGGGAGCCCAATAATCCCACCAAGTGTAAGCAATTTTTTTTTTTAATTTACTCGATTGTATGTTCTAAATCCGAATTTATTCGCATTCGTATTAATTTTTGGTTTATTAATAATTATTTGATGCATTTTACCTCAGCCTGCAAGGCCCAGGGCGAGGGTCTAAGAGTTCATTTCAAGGTACTTTTTTTTTTTTTTTTTTTTAAATTTTGGTTTCCAAATTTGCTGTGTTTTTAGAATTTACGGTTGAAAAATCTGTTTATCTGGGATTTTTTGTTGGCATTTGAGATTAAATTTTCGCTTACGAGTAGCGAGTAGCGGCGAAATATGCTTGTTTCATGCGTAGACGTGTTCGATTCGATTGTTGTAATTTGGATTTGTTAATATGTTTTAGAACACGAGAGAGACTGCCCATGCCATCAGGAAGATGCATTTGGCAAAGGCCAAAAGGTACTTGGAAGATGTTTTAGCCCACAAGCAAGCCATTCCCTTCCGCCGCTTTTGCCGCGGTGTTGGTCGAACTGCGCAGGCGAAGAACCGCCAGTCCAATGGTCAGGGGCGTTGGCCGGTTAAGTCTGCTAATTTCATTCTTGATTTGCTCAAGAATGCCGAGAGCAATGCTGAGGTAAATGCTTCTCCTTTGTTGGCCTCGCTTTTGCCTCTCTACTCGATGTTTTATGTTTTATATTTTAGCATTGAGTTCAAACTGAGGTGTTTTCGTATTATGTAGGTGAAAGGGCTTGATGTGGATTCGTTGTACGTCTCTCACATCCAGGTCAACCAGGCTCAGAAACAGAGACGCCGCACATATCGTGCTCATGGGAGAATAAATCGTGAGTTTGCTTTTCTATCTCTCTTTTTTATTCCATTTTGAGTGGTGGGAAGGAACTACATATTTTGTTTGGACATTGTTTTAATAATATCGTTTTGCAGCTTATATGTCATCTCCCTGCCATATCGAGCTGATTTTGTCAGAGAAAGAAGAGGCAGTAAAGAAAGAGGTAATCTAAAGCTTCATTCTCCAATTACTTAAGTGTCAATTTTAAAAGGAAAACCGAATTTGAGATTAAGTGCAGTCCAGCCTATAAATCGAACATATGCATTGTGTGGCATTATCTAGATATGTGCGTTGTGCAGACAGTTTCTTGAAGGTGATTTTTTTTCGAAAAGTATTTAAGCTGAGGTTTTTTTCTATCATCTTATCATTTTGATGTGCTGCAATAATGCGTTTGTGAATGAGAGCTTGTCATGCTTCTTAGTATACTGAATTTGAACTCATAAATTGATGGCACAAGATATGGACACCCTAACTCTGAAAAGAAACAGTAGGTCATTGGTTGAAACCTTTCCACATTTCAAATATATCAAAGCTGACTCAGTCTTTACCGTTATGCATCAACAATAAAGCCTTCTGTTAGTCAACGATAGACAAATGAACAGGACCCAAAATTTTTTTGGTACATGCAACTGTGCTGGTATTAACTAACAAGGCATGCAGCCGATGCTGCAAACTTTGAGCTGATTGACTGAAGTCTTAATCAGATTGAAAAGAATCACAATTTGGTATCATTTCCTAGGAATTGATTGTCAATCAACTTTCCTGACATAGTTGTTGGATGATGCTACTGAATTGTTTGTCAAATATGAATTTTCTGCTCACTGTGCGTTTTTTGCAGCCTGATACTCAGTTGGCTCCCAGGAAGTCGAGGAAAGGTCAAGCACTGCAGAGCGGTGCTTCCTCTTGAGATCTGTTATTTGTAGTTTAAAGAGTTTATGGTCGTCATTCGTATCCTAGATCATCCACTCTATATCTTTCCCAGAATATCTCTGTTTTCAGATATCTTTTATTTGTAGCTGAGAAATCTATCACCGAATTTTTGTTCAGCAGTTGTGCTTTTCAGTGTCTGGACGAGACTTTAAGGCTTTTGGTTTTCAAGTACAACTACTTTCAAGTTGAAATTTGTGGTGTTTCCATATTTTGAAGCTAATAGTTTGGTTTTATGTTTTACGTAAGTTAAGCTCGATGACGTTAGTTCTCTCACTCTTATCTTGTGGTTTTTAAACTCACTTTATCGCTAATGCTAAGGTGAAGGTTGCTAGAGTTTGCTTTCGTGTTTTGTCACCTCTTTCTATCATCCTTTTAAAAGCTTATTCTGGTTCTTGTTTTAATTCGTTGTTTGTGCTTCGAAGTCAATATGCTTTTCATCACTCTCGGAACCTGCTGCAAAGTAAACATTATAGGATACTATGTTCTTTTTGTGATACTGATGCCTTAGTGCTACTTTTGTGGTCACCAATTTGTTCGTTCATGGGCAAATTGGTGACCATCCTTGTATGGTAGGTGTAGGAATGTTGTTGGATTATCTTTGAACCTTTGTCTATTGTTAAACGGCAAATGCTGGGCTTAGGGCTTATATTAGTGCATTGTCCTATTTGTAGTACGGAAAGTGTTACTGACACTACGAAATAGTCATCTTGAACTCGCCCTTTGTGGCTAGGCACGCTCATGCACATGTTATGCAGGAGATAGAAGAAAATAAAAACTCAGAAAGCTCCATTGATAACCCAAAGTTTTATGTCTCAAGGTTTGGACTTGGGAGGCTCACGCACATTAATACTAATACAACAAAAACACTGGAAAAGCAAGTTGAAAATCAAACACACTAGCTTGTACTCGAGGCAAGCCTTCTAAGAGGTGGAATAGAATAATCCGGTCGAAGCATAATCCTTTTTCCAGAGTCAGATGACTATTCATAGCTATTACCTTAGGTCCTTAACACCAAAGAAGAGTTTGATCCAATGTTTTTATTTTTATACACCACACCAAGAGGCTAGCTATACAGAAATCACACCTTTTAGGGTTTAAGTTAACCATATTCAAGCAGCCATGACGGAACAATTAACAATGAAGCGGGTAGGGCGGCTGTGGCCGTGCTCAAGAGCTTGCCACTGCAATTCATCAGCAGTTGGATCAGGGCAGCAAGTGTATATGAGGGCAGGGCCTCCTGCATTTGCATCTGATGAAGATTGGATGACAAGTAGCTCGTCTCCGAGCACCTTAAACGCCACGCCCCATCCGGAAGTAGCATCAGCTCTCACCGGAACAACTCCCAATTTCTTCCATGCCTTGCTTTGTTTCAGATACACCTTGAGCTCATTTGTGGAAGTTTCAAGAGAGTACAGCTGGTTGGCCACCACTGCAATAAGTGGCGGAGATGGGTTGCTTAGAGTTGTCCAGTCAGCTTCTAGCATGTCCGGGATGAGTTCCCATGTTTGTTTCTCAACATCAAAGGCTTCAGCACAGAAAAGATCTCTTCCATGCCAATCTTTCCCTCCAATCACATAAAACTTGTTGTCCAAGAAACATCCGGAGCAACTCATCCTTTCTTGCTTCATATTCGGAAGAGGCTCCCATGATTTCGTCCTGGGATTGAATCTCTCAGCAGAATCCATGGCTTTCCAATCACTTGCTAATCCCATCCCGCCGGCCACATATCCGTAGGAACCACATGTTGCGGAAGCAAACATACACCTTGGACTGATCATGCCGGGACCCTTGCCCCATTGGTTTGCTTCCATGTCATACCTCCAAACAACCACACCCTCTATCTCCCTGCCGGATACCAGCAGATGAGTCCCAGCGCAAAGAGACTCCCTATCGCTTGACATGAAGCACGAATCAGACGGTAGGATTGGGAGCTTCCTGCAAAACCTGAACTGCCTGTCAAATTCCCGCCATGTATTCTCACCGTATTGCGACACAAACACAGAGGGCTCTTTGATCCCGAGTTCGGCCCTGATCTTGTAGAGCTCGCCACTCTTCAACAGTGCGAAAAAGCGCTTGTTTATGGTACAAAACTTCCGGTACTCTGATCTCGGCACCCTGGCTAAAATCAAAGCCTCCACCTCGTCAATGAGGGGATGAATTGTATAATCTGCATCCTGCGGTTTACATGGCACAGTCCCTAAGGAACCAGAACCATCAACTTCGAGCCTGAGCTGCCGTGAATATTTAAATCCACGGCGGCTCAGGCCTCGATTTCCAACCTTTTCTCCAGCCTTACTAGCAAACACCCACTTCTTACTAAGATTATTATTACATTCATCCCTAAATAACTTCCTGCTTTCATCTTCTTCAGCACCCTCCATTAATCTTTCTCAGAACATTAATCAGAAACCCTACCTTCAAACCTTTGAATACTAGGCGATTTCGGATAACTGAAGAACAAATTCCGAAAAATTGTCATCAGAAATTTGTTTTCCATATGCACTAATCACATCATCAACACATAAATAAATAAGAAAGCAATAGAACTCAGATGAATTGATCAGCAGAAACAATTGTCTTGATAGTAATTTTCTTAAGGAGAATCTGATTCTCTGAGGCCAAAAAGCTGAAGAATTTACTTGAAAAAAGCTGCGTTACAAACAAATAAATTACTCGTCGTGATTTTCTACTCTTATTTTATCTTTTGATATATTTAATCATACGACTAGGAAAATAAATGAAAGAGTACATAACGAGAACACGAGAGTGGAAAAATCACTTCCTGAAGGTTTGTTCACCCACATCAAAAATAGATCATACACCACTTGTGCAGAGGTAATTAATATGACAAACTAAGAAGATAACTGGCCATGCCTCAAATAATATTACAAATATATAACCACCCTGATGAATATTTTGATCAATATCCAATTAATAAACAGAAAGCAACAAATAAATAGTAACATATATCCAAAAAAATCACCTTAATTAAATTGGGTAGCAAAAAAACAGAAGATATAACTGCAGAGAGGTGATAGCCAATGAAATTTAAATAGAATAAAAAAGTAGGGAAGAAGTAGTACCAATGAATGAGTCTCTAAGGCTCAAACTTTGTGAGGGGTAGAAGAAAACCAGGAGATTGAAGCAGCAAAGGAGGAGAGAGAAGAATCAGAGGAGAGAGAAAGAATGGAAGGAGGGAGGTCATTAAGGCACAGAGAAGAATATGGATGGTGAGATCAGTGGAACAAGAGTTGAAGAAGCATATTTCTTAGAGAGAGAGAGAGAAAGAGAGATTTGTTGATGGTGCTTTTCTATACTGGGTGAGTAGGAATGCCAGCCGGAGTCGTTTCTCTTTTTTAAGATCGGGAATATACTATTTTGTTAAGGACATGCATGTCGATGCGTCTTATTAATCAGCGTGTTATAATATGTGAGTCATTATCATTCGGCAGAACGTTGTGACAATCATATTGAAAAAATCAATCTTACCTTCAAAGGATTGCCTTGAATTTGAACTCTATATAAGAGAGAATTTCATCATAGGTAGCATGGGAAGACGCTCGCTCAAGAAAAAAAAAAATATATATATATATATATATATATATGGAAAATGATCCAGTGAGGATCTTATGATCATACTCGTTCATCGTACATTATGCGGTCAGAAATCATTTAAAATTTAAAATTAAATATAATTAGTACCTAACGAAAACTGACTGTACGATGTACAGTGAATAATCATGATCACAGGATCCCCTGATGCTCAGGAAAAGGATCCGGCGAGGATCCTTTTCCTATATATATATATATATTGCTCTCGCATTCATGTGACTTTGAACTACTTTCTCAAATCAAATAGCGACAATTATCACTCCACTTAGAAGTTGGTTGAGATCAATGAACAACTTCAAAAACCAAATAATAATAATTAAGATTTGCAATTAGCCAACAGATGAAGAACATTGGAATTAGTATAGCTATTTCTAGGACCATTACATCTTCCTAGTCGGATTGTACTGATCAAGAATATCGTATCGATAAAGCTAATTACCAATTTCCCATCTGATTAGTTTAATGGCCACCAATTGCTGAGCAGATGCCAGGCCTCATAGATAAAGATAAATTTTTAGTGTGTCGGTAATATCGTTTGGTAAACAAAGTGTCAAAATATAAGTAGTTTATATTTTTTTTTTTAAATATCCAACTACTTGTATTATGATACTTGATGTATCGAGTTGTGTTTTCGGCACACTAAAAATTTCTTATAAGTAAAGGACTTTGTAAAACTGCATGTCCAATTGGATATTAACTAATTATAAATGTTTTCTCTTTTAAGTGTTCTTTTATTTCTGCTAATCCACTATTTAATCAAATTAAGGTTAGTGTCCGTCTGTCAGTCCTGGATTTGCCTATCGTCCCTAATATAATTTTCTAATGAGTATTCTAATCAATTTTCAGAGTCATGATCGCATAGGTTTCCTAAGATTTAAAGTTCCAAATTAACTATGAGAAAAAGCAAAGATGACATTGGCTGCAGCAGAGAAGAACTTAACCAGGTTTCAGCCCCTTGATTTAGTACGGAAAAGCAAACCAGTTTCGATTAACGCACACTAATTCATCTTTTAATTAGATTTAAGGATGAGCAGGAATTTTTACTCAAAATTTTTTGTATTCGAACAACAGAGCTTTGTACTTATGATCATAATTGTTTATATTATGAATCACTTTGTAAAGACCATCTATTCGAAAAAATGAATTAAAACTAAGGTCGTTCAGTCAATCTATTGTAACAAATACATAGACGGTTCATAATACTTTTACAAATTTCGTTCATTTGTTTTTATCCATATGATGACTAAATGACCTTAGTTTTAGTTGGTGCTTTGCAGAGACGATATTTATATAGAGTAATTTATAATATGAATAATTTGGATTATAAACACGAAATTATATGAATCTGCAATGAACGATTTTGAGTAGAAACTTCTACTCATTCTTTTAATAACCAAATATTGTTTTATTTCCCTCGCTTTATAGAGATCTTGGCTTTCTGGTTTTTTGTTTCGGGGGTGACGTGGAGAAATCATTTAGGAAACCGAGCATGTAATAAGCGGAAATCAATACACAAGAAAGGAGTTGTACACGAGTTTGGTAAAGTTGTTGATTCCGAGACATTAATAAAATGAAACAATAAAAAGAGTATTGTATTTACCAAGAATTGAGGATGGACGTGGAATGAATTGCTTCAAATACGACACGAAAGTATCGAATGTGACAATAATATTATGACGTGTCATTAATTTACGTTTTATAATATAAAATAATGATATGGATAATATTTATGACATGTTTACTTTTTAAGAATGAAATAAGTCATAAAATTGTTCAGGCATACAATAGACAACACTCGTTTAGTGATCTTATACTTGGATTTTCAAGTATGTCATACATAATCTCAAAGTGGAATTTTTCTAGTATTTTATTTTTTTGCGTGTTATTAGACGTGAATGATACTTATACATTGCATATCTATTCTTAGTAAGTAAACATATCTATAAAATGGATCATTAAGACTATAGTAAAATGTGACAGTCACGCCAAAACATCTCTCACAATCTACATAAAGTCACAAAACCTGAAAAGTAAATAGAAGGAGAAATTGGGAATGCTTTGGCTTGGATTTGAGTTGATATTTGATCATTGGTGCATCTTGCGTTGTTGCATCACAAAACACATAGATGCCTAAGCATTGAGCTCAGCAGCATGTATACATATATAACATATATAGAGTGATGTTATTCACACATCTCTTTTTGACCTTTCACATTTTTTTTTTAATTTCAACCGTGAGATAAAATAAATTAAAAAATATCAAATGAAAGAATTTAAACAGAAAGTCCGTAAAAGGTAAAAAAACGTTGAGTAAATAGCACCACTCATACATACATTGAGGATGCCTGTTTGAAATGCAACCTCGTCAGATTGTGGTGCTTTGTGAGAATGAGCACCATTACTTACTGACGTGGCCTCCACAATCCCTCCATGCACGCCAATCACTAGAAAATGACAAGTTAAGCATCAATATCAACTTGCCTCTATAATTATTTCTTCATTATAAAATTTTGGTCAGACCGTATGATCATATGATTGATTCAATCAACTTAATTAATATTGATTAGTATATCAACATGTTATAAATTATCGATGTATTCTTATACTAGTGATGCCATCAATACTTCAAATTGCATATATACAGCGATATTCTGTTGATATATTTGCCAAGTAACTTACGATGTGGATGTTCAAGAATGTTAATGATTTAACTTCGGAAACTTGAAAAGTTAAAACACACTTTGTAATGGTTCCACTAGCATTTCTTATGTATTCTAATTAGTCTGCAAATCTCAAGCTATAAATTCAAATTTTTTTTTTTTTTTAGTACAACGATATATTTTACACCAAGGAAAGGGAGGGAGTTTGGCTAAGCCACACAACGGACAACCTAATTTGGTATCGAATTCGCCATCCACAAGATTCGAACCTAAAAACTCAAATTTGACCAGCAAATATATTTCCAAAGAAAATAATTGAATCTTCTCAACAATAATAAACCCCTAAAATTCATTCTATTTAGTATTAGAAGTATATCTAGCTGGGCCTCTCAACTGACTCCGAAGTGATTGACTATATCCAACGGCCCAAATTTGAAGTCCATCAAACACATTGCTTCTTCGTGGGCCCAATCCTATCTTCCCTCCGGAAAAAGGAGATAGAGATAAACAACAAAATCAGAAGGTCGAGAAGTCTCTTCACACCAATCACCAAAGTCATCATCCATGGCTGCCTCATCCGCTCTCTGCAACTTGTTCTCCCTCCTCAGCCCCTCAAAGCCACCGCAACCCAAACTCCCACCGACCCAGCTCTCCATTTTACAGACCCAGAAGCCCAGAGACTGGCTGGTTTCCCTGGCTGCCCAAGGGTCCCACTCTGCTTCTTCTTCTTCGTCGATAGAGTCTGTGATTTGCCCCTCTCTGGCTCACGCCAACGTCCTCTTCTTCAAGTCGGCGTACAATGTGCAGGTGATTGTCGACGACAACGAGCCCGAGGAGCGGCTGCTTGGCAGGTTCCGGCGGGAGGTCATGAAGGCCGGAGTTATTCAGGAGGTTAAGAGGAGGAGGTACTTTGAGAACAAGCAGGATGAGAAGAAGCGCCGGACCCGCGACGCCGCGAAGCGAAACAAGAGAAGGTACGTGTCCTAATTGTTTCTTTTCATTTCTTTTGTTGGTTGCTTCAGAAATTGAGGATTTAGGAGAAAGAACGTAATTAAGTAAAGTTGTTTATTTTTATATTTTGTGATTTTTCGGTTGCTTGGTTAAGTAATTGAATGCGAATTAAGATAGAAATGTTCGACATTGGAAATTGAGACAGAGAAAGATTTGAAGTTTATGCATTGTAGTTCAGTTGAATAATCGAACAGCCTTTGAAATTCAGAAGGGAAAGGTTTGAACTTTATGCATTGTAGTTGAGTTGCGTAATTGAATGTGAATTAAGAAGAAATGTTCAACCTTTGAAATCGAGAAAGATAAAGATTTGAACTTTATGCAATGTAGTCTTGTGGCTGCGTAAGATAGACGTTCCCCCAAGACCCTCGCAAAGCGGAGAGCTAAGCTTTGTTGGATAGGGGTCACCCTTTTTAGTCTTGTGGATGAGACCAAATGCTTGAATGTGAATTAAGATAAAGCATGTACTTTTGTAATTGTTGGGCCGTTGTCAAAGGCAGTGTGGCTGCCAATTCACCCGAGTTTGAATTCCTCTTCACGTAGATTAGACTAGTTTAGAGTATCACTGCCAAAAAGAAAAAAAAAATGTGAAATTCGTTTTGTAATTTGAGTGCATCATTAGAGTGGGATTCCTAATGCCTATGAACTAGTTGTTCTATCTGTAAAACTATGACTTGAAAATCACGGACTTGAATGAATTCCTTTGGTTAGCACTCCCCGTTGGATCTGATTATTGAATTCCATTTTTATTGTTTTTTATCAGCCGGCGACCCTTCTCAAGACCCTTTCAGCAGAAGCCAGAAGTCCCTGAAGCCAAGAAGAGCGATGATGACGGAGATAACTGGGATCTTCCTCAAGGAGGCATACCTTACTGACCACATTCTACCCGTCCTTTGATTTGTAGGAATATCTACGCTTGATTTAGAGAGGCTATGGTCCATGTAAGTTGTATAAGAGTTGCATTCAGTTCAGTTGTTCTTCGATTGACTCCAATCTAAACCGATCCTATATCTTAATTCTATCAAGTAAAAAACTTTCATTCTTGCTTATGTATAAGGATACTTAATGTGAAACTTCCAATGCTTTTGTCTACCTAATTTTGTTGCCCTCTTTACTCCTGCTATGTCCAATTTGCAATATTAAAACTTTTGAAAGCTTGATGAGCAACATAAGCATAGGGTATGCGATTTGTCTACCCTAAGCATATGTACTTTGAATACAACACTTGGATAAAATATTTCCGAAGTGCTTGGTATGCGATGTGAAGGCGTTTATGGAGCACTCGAAAGTTTCACAAAGTTCAATGCTAGCCTTCTTTCGTATTTATATTTTTAGGGCTACTTTAGGTGCACATAAGGCTTCTCTGATTTTGTTATGGCAAAGTTTCAGTACAAAGACATTGATCATTAGGTGAAATACTAGGTAAAGATTGGTCCCTGCTTCCCCTTTTACAATTGTTATTGCGAAAAGAGTTTAGAATTTTTATCGTCGATGATTCTCTGTTAAGTAAACTGAATGCAGCAAAGCAGGTATTGGCAAATTCTTATTGAATGCATTTGTTTGGGGCTCTCCATGAAGGTGATTGCCCCGAACTATTATTTGCTGAACGACCTGTGATACTGCGCCAATCATCTAGGACAAGCTTGAGATCGTGGACTTTACTTTCGATATTTTCACAGCAGTTTGCTTGCATTGTATAAACCTCACTGTAGTTCCCAAGTGGCTGACAAAACCCACCAAAATAAGCTGTGTCGATAATCTGCACTCGCATTCCAAGCATTTTGGTAATCTCCTCTCGTGTTACAATCTCACAGGGAGATCCAAGAGGAATACTCGGGTACAGAATCCCGACCAAGTTCAAGTACTCGAAGAATTCGAGTGATATAACATCTGATTTCAGAAAAAAGATTCCCCTATCCTGTTTGTTGCCTGCGTTTTCCGAATCGAGGTCACAAGGAATTGTGACTTCCTTTTGAGAGTCAAATTCTGTAACCGGATTTCTGAACCACATAACATCTGCCTCCTGCAGCAAAGTTAGATTTCAGTTAAAATCTGCCTGATACAGTTACTTTCAACCCATCACCACCACACAAGGAACAAGAAAGCTTACTGTGAAAATCAGATTGTATCCCAGTTGAATCACTCTATGTAGCAGGTCGATTCCCTCCCGACCGTGACCGAGAAGTTGCTTTCCGGCAGCAGGTTTCGACAGTCGTAGTGGCGCGAGCTTGAAGCAATGGGGATGCACGGACTTGCAGTACTCAAAAGCTCCCTTACCAACAGTGGCAATGAGCAAGTGATTCAAGAGCCTCTTCGTCCCTTGGCCAACCCGAAAGCTCTCGAGGAAGAGATCGAGGATGGAGCCAGAACCAGTCCATGCTTCCTCAACAATCGTCAGTATGATCGTTCTATCTGGCATCGATGCTCTCCTCAGAACTTCCACCAGCTCTTTGCATTCCTAGTTCCAGTAGTACATACTCGTTAAATTTAGGGATCTTTAACGAAAAGCTCCAAATACTGTTCAAGTTAACGAAAAACTACATTTTTACACTAAAAAGTCAATTTTTGTACTATTCACTTTACCCTTTATTTTGCCCTTATCGTTAAAACTCAAAGTTTTCAAGACATTTTCATTATTTTTCCTTTAAATTTATGGTTTAAAAAATAAAACCCTCCACACTTAAAGGAAAACACGGATTATGTACAAACAATATTGGGGAGGGGAAATCACTTCAGCTACAAGATCGTTGCAAAGAACAAATAATTTTTTTTTTAATTTGGATGTAAAGCGGGGAGCCTTGTTGGTTTGAGGTCGTCCTTTTGGACGTAAATGCGGATTGATGAAACAAAAAATTAATTGATAAGAAAACAAACATACCTGTTGAGATTTGAGAAGCGATACTTGGTAGGTGTTTCCAATTGGTTTAGAAGAATTATGCAAAAGCAGCCATAGGAGGAGCACCAGTGAAAAAGCTATTATAAATTTTTTCATCTCTCTCTCTCTCTCTCTCGATGATATGACTCGATTTTTCGAATTTGTGATTGAATTATCAGAAAATAATTAGATGGTTTAGGGTAAATCATGATAGTGATGTGGAAGATTACGTAGAATCCATTGCAAATCTTGGTCCAAGAATAGATGGGCATAATAATTATTATATCGACCTTGAATGGAAAATCGATCCCTACATTTTAGGTTCATTGTTCAACACACAAAATTTTCACTTTCTATCTTTATTTTTTTCTATGCAAAGTGATATATTTTTTATTTGTAATACAACTTAAATTATGATAAGGGAGGTTCGAACGCTAATTTTAGAAAGAAAAAAAACATTATTTTAGCCTAATTAACTACGATGCGATATTCTAACCTTATGTTTTCTTTTCTCATTTTTTGGTGTCAAACGAACTGTTATTCGATTCAGTCAAAATTTTGACCCAGTGGACTTTAGTCAAACTATTAACTCAATAAATAACATTGTTCTAAAAATTCCCGTTTAGCGCTGCCTAGGCCCCCTAATCCCACCTCAGCCCCACCTAGGGGTAGGCGATTGACTACCATCTCGATTAATGTTTAGGCATTTCAAAATTAAGAAATGATGCTTAGATTTGCTTAGGCGCCCACCCAGACCCACCTTGGTAGTCGCCTGGGTCGCAACTCCCACTCAGATAGAAAATAGATAATTTTCATTTTACATTTTATTTTTTCATTAAATTGCAAAAGATTTGTTGAATGCTTAGAGGAATACACATTTCTCTATGTGTTCATTACGTTCTAATACTTTACAATTTATATGTCATTCTATTTGTAGTTACTCGATCACTTGGCAGGGGGTTTAGGAGGTATTTTTTAGCGCATGTTCTCATATCGATAAAGCATGTTTCGTCTCATTTTCCGGAAAGCCAGTCATACTATTTACCTATCCCAATGAAATTATGTATTTTTTTAGCATAAAAAGACACTTATTTATATGATATAAAATAAATTTACTTAAATCCGATTAATTCACCTAGGCCTAGCCTAGCCGCCCTTTTAAAACCTTGACAATAGTAAGAAAGCTTGTTTGTTATCTAATTAATTTTACTAATATTGTTTATATTTTTATGACTTGAATGAATGAATGTATGTATGCAGAAGCTGGAATGGCATATGTGGTGGCTGACGCGTTTTGCAAAATCAGTAAACATGCACAGCTGCTCAGGGTGCATTCTGATTCGGGACACCGTCGTCACCACTTCACCACCTCCGCCGGTAATAGTAGTACTGGTAATGTGATCAGGTGTGAAAACATCTCCACGGCCTGTTGACAATCAATACAAACTTGGAGATGGCAGTTCTGGTTCTGGTTATGGGTCTAAGTCTAACCAATACAGACTCAATGATCAGGATCGAAGCCTTGTAATAACTACATTATTGCTAGCTTATTGTGAGACTAAGCCTATCCTCTCGATAATATTGTTTGTTAAAATATATATATATATATATATATATATATATATATATATATATTGTTATGTAAAGTCTACATAATTTACTTAAATTTTGGCATACAAGCGTTATTATTAACCTCAAGCCCTTCATATTTCTCAATGATCAATGGACTGAAATTCAATTTTGAAAAACAGGAGACCGTTTTCGAATTTTTCCATTACAAGAATCTAAAATATTTAAGATACATATAATTTCATTTAGAAAAAAATGATGCATAGAATCCGGTATGGACCCTTAAAATTATGTCTTAAATTAAAAGGAAAAAAAAAACATTTCAACCACATATTATTGATTATTCATATTGCTATATATTAGTTAACTAAATAATAATTCACTTTCCTACTAAAATGTAATCCATTTTATAAGCTATTAAAATTAATAAAATCTAATAAATTATTTTTTATTGAACTAATAAAAGATTATAAACACCATAATAAGCTATATAACAGTTCAATATAATTTTAAAATAACTAAAATATTTTTTTTGGGTAAGGAACTAAAATAAATATTTTTTTTTTCAATTAATTTCATTTTAGTTTTAAAGTTACTTTCGTTAAGTAATTTCAAAATTATGGATAAGGTGTATGAACACTACGTTAATTTTCATGAGCAAAATGGTTTGGTCCATAGAAGTTTTCTCCTAAAGATTTTTCACTCTTCATGAAAAAAGGGTCCTCGAAATGGAATATTGTCATCTGAGAGATCCTTTGCTTGAATGGCGTTAAGTATAAGATAAGAAGAAAGAATATATACCGTAAAACCTGAATTACCTTAATAATTTGATTACGGTTGAAATCTGTTTGATTGGTTATTAGTAACCCATTTAATTGTTTACAAAAATACGCAACAAACCTCCTCTATATAAACCACCCAACAGTACTATTGCTTTTGTGCTGTAAGTTAAGCAAAAACTTCTACGAACTTCCTTGATGAGTACCAAGTAACATACAGTTTACGGTTAATCCATTTTCGATCGAGAAGCAGATACACAACACAGCACATTCTTTCAAGTACTCTTCTGCAGAAACCTATCAATCTGTTCCTTTTCTCATCATGGCTGAAACAACGGATACTGATTTCATGGTTAGTGACGTTTAACAAACCCTAGCTAGCTATCTCCCTCCGGTTTATTTTCCATGTGATTTCATTTTCCTTATTAATTTTGCCCATATGAGGCGATTATATTTCAACTTTGGATTATGATTTTGCAGAGATGTGAGTTGAAACTGGATACCGGTACCCCCGGCCCGGATGGCATAAGACCATGACCAAAGTTTTGAACAAAATCAAGGGTACGTACAAAAATATATATGTATATATCCTATTGTTCTTATGAATTATTATTGTTAATCTCATTGTTCTTGAAAGTTTAATTAATTAATTAATTTGATTTGATCGTAATTAAGGAGTGTCTTACACCATCGACACACAAGCCGGAATTGCATATGTTTCGGGTACAATTGAACCGAACATGCTTCTCAAGTTATTAGCAAAATCAGGGAAGCATGCAGAGTTGCTCAGAGTTGATTCAGGATATAAGCATCAGTTCTACGAAGCTAAACCTGTTGCTAATTACACAAGTGGACAAGATTATGGGGCTTATTACCATAATAATCATGATTACGGATATTATGGTCACAATGGAAGCTATGAAACAACGATTCCCTACCATCATCATCCTCAGCACTACCCTAATTACTACGATACACGGGAAACTGTACCAGCGATTAGATTTCCGCAGCCACCTCCGCCAATGCAGGTCCACCCGTTTTATGATCCGGATACTCAATGCACCATTATGTGATCAGCATCGTATAATATATATATATATATATATGGTGCTCTTTACATAAAATAAATGGGCTAAAAGTTTTTATTTTTCCTTCTCCACCATTTGGGAAATTAAGGGGCTTGATGATTCGGTTTGCCATTCTTCAATTACTAAAAGGAGAATGTTGAACTTTGGATGGAATTTTACATATAATATATATATATATATATATATATGTGTGTGTGTGTAATTATATGTGTCAGAAGGCATGATTTGTATACAATAGACGTTCTTTCCTAATTCTCGCTAAGTGGATAGGGTATTATTACGGTAGGGTTTGAGTGGACTTCTCAATTGTACTTGAAGAGTTTATACTTGAACTATTTCATATGTTCAATAATACCGAATATTGCTTAATTGTATGGCAATTTGTGGGTAATTGCAATTTGCTCTCCTACTTGCTTCATTTTTTTTATCAACCTCATTGGTACGAGGGAGGTTTGTTAGTTGTTCGAGTCATTGTTATGTATTTATGAAATTTAAACTCAAAATTTCTCGCTTATAAAATTTGAACTCTTAATTTTGTAGAAAATTTCATAAATTCTTCTAACTTCAATCTCTTTCAACCTATTATAAATAGACAAAAGTTAGAGAGATAACTTTTATTAGGGACATGAGAGAAGTGGGTGCAAGATATCACACTGTTTAGTTTCGTAATCATAACACAAAAAGATTGCAAGAAAAAGAGGAAGGGATAAATACTAATATTATTGCTTTCATTTCTTTTCTTTGTTGTGTGTTGTAATCACACACGGAGTGCTCTTTATATAGAGCCACATCTGTGACAAAACAAAAAGTGAAGTGATTGCTCTTTTTGAAAACTTAACATAATAACAAACTACTATGACATTTTTGAAAATTTCACACAATAACAAACTATTTTGGCTTTTTTGAAAACTTCACATAATAACAAGGGATGTGCTATCCACACATCTCTTTTTACTTCTCACACCCCTTCTTAATTTTTGTCCGTTGATCTTCTTTAATTCATCTGATCCGACGGTCGAAAACAAAAAAGATGTGGGAGAAGTAAAAAATGGTGTGTGTATATCACACTCCAATAACAAATACACTACTATGAACATTCATTCTCACAATTTTACATCACAACCCACTTTTTTTTTTCATTTTTGTAAATTGCTACAATATCGTCATATTACCTATTTTGGTCCATTTTCGTGGAGACATGCGTCGGGTCAATAGTAAAATAAAGAAACACAAAAAATAAAATCTTAGTGCTTTTTTGAAAACTTCACATAATAACAAGGGATGTGCTATCCACACATCTCTTTTTACTTCTCACACCCCTTCTTAATTTTTGTCCGTTGATCTTCTTCAATTCATCTGATCCGACGGTCGAAAACAAAAAAGGTGTGGGAGAAGTAAAAAATGGTGTGTGTATATCACACTCCAATAACAAATACACTACTATGAACATTCATTCTCACAATTTTACATCACAACCCACTTTTTTTTTTTCATTTTTGTAAATTTCTACAATATCGTCATATTACCTATTTTGGTCCATTTTCGTGGAGACATGCGTCGGGTCAATAGTAAAATAAAGAAACACAAAAAATAAAATCTTAGTGGTGTGGCTGCTGGGATTCGAGCCCAGGTCTCCACGGCCACAACGTGGAATTCTTACCACTAAACTACAGCCACAAGTTGTGGAGTTTTTACCACAATCCCTTGATCTAAATTCAATTTTTTTATGATTTAATACAATCACTATCTATAGATATAATTCATATAAATATATGTATTTAATGAAATCACTATCTGACCAACGAGATATGGATTATATTAAATATGTGTAAGTATTGTAGCTAAATCCAATATATGAAATTGTGCGGAATATCCAGCACCTAAAAAAGCAATGTACCATAGAACTTTTACATCAACGCCAACATTGCATCTTAGTTTAAAATAAGTTTATCATCTCATAACCTTAAATTATTGAACTAAAATACAATATATCGACCATGATTTTATTCGTCTTCTTTTCACGAAGACGGATGGAGTTGGATTCCTACACATGTCCACTTGCGTATCCCCGCAACATTGCTGCCGGTCCATTTTCATCGAATTCAAACATGAAAACCAAATTCCAAATTCGAATGCGGTTCGACAACAACTATACAAAATCCAAATCCCATATTTTTAATAATTGAAACGGATAAACTGCCTTTTCAATCACCCCAAAGGTCACATTTGAAATCTACCGTTTATCTGTGCGATCTGGGGGGTCATATTTTGACACGTGTATCTGCCCATGGGGATCCCACATTTGTGGTGATCTGGTCTGGATGCGGATTAGAGCAGTTTCAGATCAGGATATGGATGATACATATGTAAATTAATTATCATACTTCACCTACAACACAAGTCATGTGTAATGCGTAGCTGTCATGTGTTTAAAATCAATAGAGTCGATATCAACCCGAAAAATTATGGAGAAAGCTTGGCGTTGAAAAAATCAGCAGCAGTTCCTATTGCTAACAAATCATGGATAGGCACGTATTCAATTTGTGATTAAAAAATCAATTACTTGGACTTGTGTCCACCTGTTATTCGCTAGCAACAGGAGCTGCTGTTGATTTTTCAGCAGCCAAGCTCCGTTCAAAAATTATTAATATACAGAATAGCCCAACTTATGATAAGCACATGCAAGGTCTCATCTTCATCAAAGTGCGATTCATTCTTAGCACGCGCCTTACTTGAGAGAGGAATTTTCAAACTAAACACATGGACAACACAAATTGGATGATGTAGAGCACATGTGACATTTGAAATTTATACGTAAACAACCTGCTCTGATACAAAAAATTAAGTTAAAGTTCCACCCTAATACTATTACGAAGCCAATATGCAATACACATTCATCATTGACCAACATGCAAGAAGATGATCATCATATGGATTATCATTGGTGACACAATTGGTAGAAAATTATGAGATTGCTCAAATCATTTATTTCCAAACGTCCAAGCCTACATCACCAATGTTGGCATGTACGTACAAAGATAGAACAAGTGTCTGTATATTTAATTATAAATATTATATAGATGGCATGATACCGGTAGCTCTCAGCTTCTGGCCAATCCAACATTCGTAGCCAATAAGAGTTGCTGTACCACTTCAGACACAAGAGTTTGTGAGCTTTCAGTTTCTGTTCCTCTCACTCTGCAGCTTCCACGAGCCCCATGGCGGAACACTCGAACCACCATGCAGAAGCGGCGATTCCGCAAACCATGCAAGAAACCGGTGCGGAAGAAAGAGATCCAGAGAGCATTTCTCTCCAGCAACCACTCCTCAAGAGAAACCGAACACTTTCTTCCACTCCACTGGCTATGGTTGGAGCCAAGGTCTCCCATATCGAGAGCTTGGACTACGAGTAACGACTTTAAACGATCCGTTTCTAGTTTCATCTAAAAGAAGCATCTGAATCCTTATTGTGTTGATCTTCATCACATTGAATTGAAGTTGGTTTGATGCAGGATCAACGAGAACGAACTGTTTAAGCATGATTGGAGAAGCAGATCCAAAGTCCAAGTCTTGCAGTATGTATTTTTGAAATGGATCCTTGCCTGCCTTGTTGGACTCCTAACTGGTATAATTGCCACCCTCATTAACCTCGCTGTTGAGAATATTGCCGGCTACAAGCTTCTTGCCGCGGTTAGTTTCATAGAGAAAGAGAGGTTTGTTGTATTCCCCTGTATTTCTACCCAACTTTCAATGTCGTATTCAGCTACTACAATCCAGATATCATGTATAGTCCGTTGAAATGCCTATGATCGCATAAACAATATGGGAATTGTGTGGTGTAGGTACCTGATGGGCTTCATCTTTATAGCTGGGGCCAATCTTGTGCTGACCGCTATTGCTTCTGTTCTCTGCGTGTGCTTTGCTCCGACTGCAGCTGGACCTGGTATACCTGAAATCAAAGCATATCTCAACGGAGTTGACACACCGAATATGTTTGGTGCGACAACGATGATTGTCAAGGTGGATTTTCTTTTGCAAATTGAACATTGTTTGCATTTAATTTCAGTGACTTCTCTATTAGATTACTCTTAGGAAAGTATGTCATAATTTATTAAGCTAAGTGGCACGAAAAACTTTCATCCTGCAGATATTCGGAAGCATTGGGGCTGTTTCTGCAGGCCTAGATCTTGGAAAAGAAGGACCTCTTGTGCACATTGGAAGCTGCATTGCTTCCTTATTAGGTCAAGGGGGACCTGACAATCACCGTATTAAATGGCGCTGGCTCCGCTACTTCAATAATGATCGTGACCGCCGAGATCTCATTACCTGTGGCGCTGCCTCTGGGGTATGTGCAGCTTTCCGAGCTCCTGTGGGTGGTGTACTGTTTGCCCTTGAAGAGGTGGCAACATGGTGGAGGAGTGCCCTTCTCTGGAGAACTTTCTTCAGCACAGCTATTGTGGTGGTGGTGCTTAGAGCTTTTATCGAAATATGCAATTCTGGGGAATGTGGGCTTTTCGGGAAAGGAGGGCTTATCATGTTCGATGTAAGCACCGTTACTGTGACGTACAATGCGTGGGATATCATCCCCGTAGCTGTAATTGGCATTATTGGTGGAGTTTTGGGAAGCCTGTACAACTATCTTCTCCACAAGATTCTCAGACTATACAACCTCATAAATCAGTAAGCAACCCTAAACCAAATACGAAAACTGACACAACACGATGTCAATTCGATACTAATTACTTCTTGATTTACTCTTCTGGCAGGAAGGGGAAAGTTCACAAGATCCTCCTCAGTCTCACTGTATCACTCTTTACTTCTGGATGCCTATACGGTCTCCCTTTCCTTGTCGAATGCACACCCTGTGACTCCTCTCTTTCGGAGTCTGCCTGTCCCACCAATGAAGGATCTGGAAACTACAAAAAGTTCAACTGCCCAGATGGCCACTACAATGACCTAGCTACTCTTCTCCTTGCCACTAATGATGATGCAGTTCGAAACATCTTTTCGACAAACACTTCTACTGAGTATCATCCTTTATCCCTCCTAATCTTCTTCGTACTATATTGCATCTTAGGATTGTTTACCTTTGGAATCGCTGTGCCGTCTGGACTGTTCCTCCCCATCATCCTTATGGGCTCAGCTTATGGCCGTCTGCTTGGAATTGCCATGCAATCATATACGAGCATTGACCAGGGGCTTTTCGCTGTTCTTGGTGCAGCTTCCCTAATGGCAGGGTCAATGAGGATGACTGTTTCGTTATGTGTCATATTTCTTGAGCTCACCAACAACCTCCTCTTACTACCCATAACAATGCTTGTCCTTCTAATTGCCAAAACTGTTGGAGACAGTTTCAATCCAAGCATCTATGAGATTATACTGCACTTAAAAGGTTTGCCTTTCTTGGAGGCACATCCAGAACCGTGGATGAGAAATCTGACTGTAGGTGAGCTCGCTGATGCCAAACCGCCAGTAGTAACCCTCCGTGGAATTGAAAAGGTGGATCGTATTGTGGAGGTCCTGAGAAACAGCACACACAATGGTTTCCCTGTTGTAGAAGGAGTGGTGCCACCAATGGGATTGGCAGTTGGGGCAACAGTACATGGACTAATTCTTCGAGCTCACCTTCTTCAGGTGCTGAAAAAGAAATGGTTCCTAAGAGAGAAAAGAAGAACAGAGGTGTGGGAAGTTAGAGAGAAATTTACCTCCGTTGAGTTGGCCGAGAGGGAATGGAAGATCGAGGAGGTGGCTGTGACAAAAGATGAAATGGAGATGTATGTAGATCTGCATCCACTCACCAATAGAACACCATACACAGTGATGGAAGGCATGTCAGTGGCAAAAGCTATGGTGCTTTTCAGGCAAGTGGGACTTCGCCATTTGCTCGTTGTGCCAAATTATGAAGCATCTCAGGTGAGTTGTCAACCATTCTCATTTTAAGAAACACCATGCACTTGTTAACGAGAGTTACAGTTTACTTCTGCACGAGCATATTTATTCTGTCGATTGAGCATAGTTATTCAAGACGGTACACTATACTTTTTGTAAAGGCCAAATCACTAACCTCGATGTTTGCTCCATTTGTAGGTGCCTCCAGTGGTTGGGATCTTAACCAGGCAGGATTTAATAGCCTACAACATTTTGAATGCCTTTCCACATCTCGCAAAATCTGCAGGCAGAGAGAAGGGGAGCTGAAAACGTCTTCACCTCAACCAATGAACTAGCAGCTTTCCTGATGGAAGACAATGTATTCTTCATCTTTTGAAGTTTCCTACTCAATTATTTATTCTTTTTATCCAATTCAAAAGGAGTCAGCTAGATATACAACAGAGTGCAATTTCATTCATTTGTAACTATTCACTTTACACATGTTTCAGCCGACGGTGAACAAAATCCCTTTCTACAAAAGGGCAGACAACACCGAAGAATTGGTTTTGTTACAATCTCTCTACAAGGTTCTCCCACTCGTCTTCTTGTAATAACCACAGAAAAAGTTCAAGTGGTCATCACTGAAAGTCACTGCAAAATCCTAGTTTCAGAATTGTTTACAAGCGTTTCTTCTTCTTTATTCCTGTTCTCTTTTTCTTCAGGCTTCCCTTGCCCCTCTTGAACACGGCTAAAACCTCAATGCCGCAATCATGGGAAATGAACAACGATCAAATTAAAAGTATAATATATGCTATGAATCAAACAGCTTGGATATTTTTAGAAGTATGCCTCGATAAGAACCAGAACGAAGGTAGCGTTTGAAGGAATCTTGATAATATATCAAAAAAATAAACAATCCTGAATTTCAATCCAATTAATGTAACAAGACGGGAGTCAAAAGAAAAGAAACCGAAAAACACCTCGGGGTTCCAGGACTAAAATTATAGCCACGGGCTTTTTCCAAGTGCCAAGCCTTGCTAGACAACAAATCCTTGCAATCCTGTTGAAATATTAATCCCTAATTAGGTAGAGGAAGAAATGGTAACAATGAATCAAGGTAAAGCAAGACGGGATGGAATAATCAGAGAGCAGAGAATAATTAATCTAATTCATAAAATATCATAGCAATAACTTCATACCTCTTTGGATGATGAGCTGCAAAAACAGAAAGAAAATTCAAATTAAACTAAAAATATAAAATTTTAACACTAATCCAAAGATTAAAGGATCAAATATAAAGTCATTAGGATTGGGACCGCCATCCCCACTAACAACAAACCCAAATAATATCAGGATCAAAACCCTAATTAATACCAGAAGGATGATTCTTTTTACTTAAATTAAAAAAAAAAAAGCCCTAAACTTTACGAATTTATGGGGGGAAAGTAGTAAAGTAATACCAATTTGGCAACTGTCAAAAGTGAAATCTGAGACTCCAACTGTCTTGAAGAACTCCGACGCCTCGTCGACGATGACCGGACGGTGGAGATTGGACTAGTGCGTACACCCGGAGCACCTGATTATACACCCAGCAATAAAATTCAAATTAAATCGAACAATTATTATGAGAAAATAAATTAAAGGGGATTTGAGCTGAGAGTTACGATTCGAAGTGAGGGCAGTGGAGGGCGCAGGTTAGCGGCTGCGGAGTCGAGCTAGCGCTTAGTGAGAGAGAACTCAGAGAAGGTAGTGCTGCTGGTACTTGTGGTGGTGCTGAAGCAGACGGCCAAGGGCGCACTGCGACTGGGGACACGTGGCAGGCGATGAGGCGAGGGGGAAGAGGACGGACGGAGAGGAAGCAGAGAGGCATGTTGTTCCGCCGCTGCTCTGTGGTGGGAACGGATAATGGACAAAGCAAATGTTGATGAAGGATTTTGGTAGGAAGATCTCAACGGTAATAAAACGGGAAAAGCCGCTAATTACAAAAATTTCCCGGAGTTTTAGTGGTTGTTCAATTTTGGTCTTCAAACGTTTTTTTGTCGCACATTAGTCCATAACGTGCAGATTCGTTCTTTGAATCAACCAAATTTGGGTTTGGTCAATTTTGTTCGCCTTCTAGCATAAATGCCTACTCTTAGACAAAAGTGGTCAAATTCTAATATATTAAAAGCATTTTTATCAAGTACACGAGCCATCGAAATGTCTTTTAGAAAGTGATCACGTGTTATTCTGTCAACTTTTGTAACGAAAGTTACTTTTAGATTAATTTAGGGTACAAATAGAGATTTGTAGAGTAATATTGTAGAATATGTGTCTTGACTTACAAGCAAAACATAAAGGACATTGAAACCACGCTTACAAATTCATGAAGGAAAGGGAAAATATTAAACATCTTTATTTGCTTAAATAAGCTTTCACAGTTGACAGCTTCTTCTAAAATCTATGATCTTTTCTGCAGATAAGTAGCAATGGCTGAGAAAAAATCAAGCACAGCATACTTCACCTTGTCAACGAAGCAAAAGTAGGCATATCTCCAAGACTTCTTGACGGCCAAAGTCCCGAAAACTCCCCAGAACCCGAAACAGAAACCTATCACCACGCTGAAGATGAACCATAGCCTATCGGACTTACCGTCATCATCCTCCCCATCTGCACTTGGAGCCGGAGGTGTTTCTTTGTTGCCTTGGCAATCGGTTGGTAATGGATGCCCGCAGAGACCGGCATTGCCTTCATAAATGGATGGATCAATGAAGGTTTCAAACTGGTTGCTTGTTGGGATTTTCCCGGACAAGTTGTTGTATGACAAGTTGAGATGATTCAAAAATGTTAAAGAAACCATGGTCTGTGGAATTGGACCCGAAAGTTTGTTGCTTGATAGGTCAAGAGTTTCTATCCGCTCCAAGATTCCGATCTCTGCTGGGATATTTCCTGTCAAATGATTCATGGACAGATTCAAGGTGCCTAACCTTATAAGGCTCGTTAGCCCCACAGGCATCTCTCCTGACAAGTTATTGTCCGAGAGATCAACACTGTTGACAAGGTAAAGGATGGAGTCATATTCGAGCACTCTTCCTTTAGCCACTACCTTCAATCTTCCCTGGTAAAGATAGTCTTGTGTATCTTTATCTGTGAATTCCGATCTGAAGCCAGCCAAGTTACCTATGCAGCGTGGAATATTTCCGGAAAGATTGTTGTGAGAGAGGTCCAATATGTGGAGATTGGAAAGGCCGCATAATTGCGAAGGGATGTTTCCACTAAACGAGTTGAACCTCAAGCGTAAAATCAACAAAGAGAGCATGTTTTCTCCTATGGAAGCCGGAATAGCTCCAGACAGCTTGTTCTCACCAAGATCAAGACTCCTCATGTCGGTGCAGTTTCTCAACGAAGGAAGTTCGCCCGAAAGGTTGTTGCTAGAGAGTATCAAGAATCTAAGTGAAATGAGAGAACCTAAGGAACTTGGGATTGAACCTGAAAGACTGTTATTTGACACATCTAGGATGTACAATAATGGCATATTGTTCCAAAAATGAGGAATCTCACCCGACAATTGGTTATTCGAGACAACAATGGTCATCAATTGGCGTAGATTGCCTATGGACAGGGGAATGCTTCCATTCAAAGAGTTCCTCGAAAGGTCTAGATCTGTCAGCGAGGGCATTGCATCACCAAGTTTACGAGGAATTGGCCCAGAAAATTGATTATCATTAAGATACAGCATGGTAATATTTGATGACCAGAGTTGGAGGGGACCCTCAAAGCGGTTTGAACTCAAATCAAAAGTGGAGGGAAAGGTGAATCTTAATGAATGCGGCACCCTGCCACTTAGTTGGTTGAAAGAAACATCGAATTCATCCAATTGCAAATCCAACTGCAAAAACCAGTCTGGTATGGTGTCGGAAATCCTGCAATTACTGAGTAACACAGTAACCAGCTCATTCTGATTTCTGAGCCATGTAGGAAATTTGGGACCAAGTTTGCATGATCGGATTGCCAAGTATTTCAACTTGAAAGGAGGTATCCAATCAGGACTAATGTCGAAAAGCAGAGAAACGTTTTGAGATCCCTTTTTTATGGATAAATCCTTTAGGCCTCGAAGTTTCGCCAAATGAGCTTCTGTAATGACACCTTCCCATGTGTTTTCCGAGATATCTAGCGCAACCAGCGATGAGAGTTGACCGAGACTTTCTGGGATCGTCGTCAGTTGATTGTATGCAATGTAAAACTCCTCCAAAGATTTTAAGTTTTCAATGGATGTTGGAACTGAACCCTGAAACGAGTTGTGCCACAATTCGAGAGATCTTAAATTTTTAAGATGTCCCAAAGAATCAGGCAGTTTTCCTGTCAGGTTATTATATCCCAAATCCAACCTCTGTAAGCTGATATTTGCGCATGAAGACAAACTATCAACAAAATTAGTAATCTCACCAGTAATTCTGTTGATAGAAAGTTTCAGTGCCTGCAAATTGCATAGCGTTCCCAAGCTTCGTGGCAACTGACCTTCAATGTCTGAATTCTGAGACAAATCAAGCGTCTGGAGAGACTTCAAACTACCAAATGTTTCTGGAAGTGCTCCACGGAGATTATTGGAGTTTAGGTCAATGCTGACTAGTTTAGTCAGATTGAACAACCAAGGAGGTAATGTGGAGTTGAAATTATTGGTAGAGAGATCGAGAACCGAAAGGGATGTGAAATTTATAAAAGGAAGAGCGAAAGGAAGGATGGAAAGTTGACAAGAGGGCAAATGCAGTTCAACAAGTGAAGGGAGCATATTAACAGTGGGAAGCCAAGAGGATGCAACCTTGTTAAGATCCACTCCTCCCAAGTTGAGGAACTTTAAGGAAGAAAGAGTTGGAAGCCATCGAAGGTCAGTCGCATTCGGTTCAAAAAAATTATTGCTGAGGTCTAGAAAAAGCAATCTCGAAAGATTTCCGAGATTATGGGGAATGACCCCACCAAAAGATGCACCAGAGAGATTGAGGTATTCAAGCTTCTCTAGTGATCCCATGAAACTTGGAACTCGAACACCTTCGAAGTTATTCATGCTCAAATCCAAATAAATCAAATCTTTCAAAACAAGCAAAGAACGGTTGATCTCACCACCTAATGCATGCATTGCTCCATCTTCACCGTCCAAACCATCTACATATTCGTTGTGAAGATTGAGCCTGGTCACACGTCCAGTTTTTTTGTTGCAGCCTACACCCCGCCATTTGCAGCAATCTTCTCCCGTCCAAGATGAAAGCCTGTCTGAAGGATCAACGAGGCCTTGTTTGACCTCAAGAAGGGCTTTCCTCTCAAAATCCAGGCATCCCACGTTATGATCAACGCTGCAGAGACCGAGCTTAACAGTTTCAAGGTATAGAATTCCTGATAGCAAAATAAGTGAAAGAAGTTGGGTGGAAACACTAGTCTGACACATATTTCGAATGTGAGCGTGCAATTGGATGATTTGTAGTACAAAAGATGAGTCTGCAGTATAAAAAGAGAAAAATGCCATGTATAAATAGGAGATTGTCTCCTCTTTTAGATGTTCCAAATTATGTGCCGTCATGGAAACACTTAGAAGTGAAACCATAATGTTGCTGTTACGAAAATTTCCATGTCTCTGATAAGAAAACAAAAACAAAAGACTTACAAGTCAATGGTGTACCTCACCGCTCAAAACCAAGGCCAATAACTTCTACATCTTCCCCGTTTAATGACAGCAACTCCCGTGTCTTTGGAGATATACCACGTAAGTGCCGTAGAGTTAAGGAAATTCATACCCGATTGTAAGTAAGAATCTCGTCATATAATCGGGTCACCTATAACAACCGCGTTGTCGAGGCTATCCTTAATGCTATGAGAATCGACACTAGTACGATCGTCCAAAGATTTCCCAAGTCAGTGCTATCCCTTAATGTACACATATCATGTCTTCTAGCTTAAAATTTAAGAATTTTTCTATGTTGGAGAGATTAACAGGAAAAGTATTGAAGTAACACCAGTTGTTTGCAGCAGTCAGCTGCCAAATGTAAGAGCTGCGTTAGACAAGGCCGGAAGCTTCTGTGGAAGTCGGGTTTAGAGAACATATTTTTGTTTGTACTCAGTTAGTCCTGACCGAAACGTGCTGCTTGTTTTCCGCTTATGGACACCGAAATTTCAATAAGCTTTCCTGTCCTGGTATGTCGAAAATTTTCTCGAATCAAAATTTCTCCAAACGTACAACACAAGTAAATATTCAAAATAATGGTTTCATAAGGAGTTTGGGTTTTGAGGGTTTGGAGGGAGTAAGTCTTGTTGTTTGAATGAAACGAGTATTTTGGTTTTGGCGTAAGTGATGAGTGGGAAGAGTTTTTTTTGTTTACAAGTTTCAAGGGTTTTGGTTTTGGCATGAGTAGGGGTGCAACTTGGAATATCCAATTCCGACCGATTTGAGTTGAAATATTACAAAGATTCTGTCCAATTCAAATTCAAACTTTTGAAATCCGAAAAAAAAAATGGATAGGAATTGGAATGTTTTTATATTCTAAATTCAATATCAAATTCTGAAACTTGCATAACTCTTTTACATAGTACTTATTGACTTTCGATTTATTATACATGTACTCAAATATGTAACTATTTTGTCAATTACAACTCCCTACAGAATATATTACATAAAAAATGAGAATTTGAGAACTATAAAATTTTATATTGTTAGGAGAGTCCAAGGGCTTTGCCCCACACCAAAAGGAATCTTGGTGGTGGAATGAGGAGGTACAAATAAAGGTGAAGGCTAAGAAGGAATGTTGTAAAGCCTTATACAAGGAGAGGACCGATGAAAATGGTGAAAGGTATAGAAAAGCGAAGCAAGAGGCGAAGAAAGCTGTCAGAGAAGCTAAGTTAGCGGCTTACGACGATATGTATAAACGACTAGATACCAAAGAAGGAGAGTTGGATATCTATAAACTATCTAGAGCAAGGGAAAAGAAGACAAGGGACCTAAACCAAGTGAGGTGCATCAAGGATGAGGATGGAAATGTTCTTGCTACAGAGAACGCGGTTAAAGACAGATGGAGAGGTTATTTTCATAATCTTTTCAATGAAGGACATGAAATGAGTGCTTCTTTAGGGGAGTTGAGTAACTCATAAGAGTGTAGAAACTACTCTTTTTATCGTCGAATCCGGAAGGAAGAAGTGGTTGTAGCTTTGAAGAAGATGAAGCATAAAAAAGCAATAGGCCCAGACGATATACCAATCGAAGTGTGGAAACTTTTGGGAGAGACAGGTATAACATGGCTCACTGACCTTTTCAATAGGATTTTGAAAACGAAGAAGATGCCAAATGAGTGGCGAACGAGCACTTTGGTGCCTATTTACAAGAATAAGGGCGACGTACAAAATTGCATGAACTATAGGGGTATTAAGCTAATGAGCCATACAATGAAGCTCTGGGAGAGAGTCATTGAGCATAGATTGAGGCAAGAGACACATGTTTCGGACAACCAATTCGGGTTCATGCCAGGGCGCTCAACCATGGAGGCAATCTATCTCTTACGAAGATTGATGGAAAGATATAGAGATGGGAAAAAGGATTTACACATGGTCTTTATAGATTTGGAAAAAGCGTATGATAGGGTCCCAAGAGACATTCTTTGGAGGATTTTAGAGAAGAAAGGAGTACGAGTAGCATATATCCAAGCTATAAAGGATATGTATGAAGGAGCAAAGACTGCCGTAAGAACTCATGAAGGACAAACCGAAAGCTTTCCCATAACTGTAGGATTACATCAAGGCTCATCCTTAAGTCCTTACCTTTTTGCGTTGGTAATTGATGAGTTAACAGGACATATTCAAGATGATATTCCTTGGTGTATGTTTTTCGCAGACGATATAGTGTTGATAGATGAAACTCAGGAAGGGGTAAATGCAAAGCTTAACCTTTGGAGAGAAGTGTTGGAATCTAAAGGTCTTCGCCTAAGCCGATCAAAGACAGAATATATGGAGTGCAAGTTCAGTGCAAATGGAGGCCAAAACGAGTTAGGGGTGAGGATCGGAGATCAAGAAATACCAAAGAGCGACCGTTTTCGTTACCTAGGATCTATCTTGCAAAAGAACGGAGAATTAGATGGAGATCTCAACCATAGAATACAAGCTGGATGGATGAAGTGGAAGAGTGCATCCGGCGTGTTGTGTGACCGCCGTATGCCACTGAAGCTCAAGGGAAAATTTTATAGGACGGCAATAAGGCCGGCGATGCTGTATGGCACAGAATGTTGGGCGGTGAAACATCAACACGTACACAAAATGGGTGTAGCGGAGATGAGGATGCTTCGTTGGATGTGTGGGCACACGAGAAAGGATAAGATTAGGAATGAGGATATCCGGGATAAAGTAGGAGTAGCCGAAATTGAAGGAAAGATGAGAGAAAATCGGTTACGGTGGTTTGGACATGTGCAAAGAAGGCCTACTGACGCTCCGATTAGAAGATGCGACTATGGGACAGAGGTTCAGGGCCGAAGGGGTAGAGGAAGACCTAGGAAAACTTTGGAAGAGACTCTAAGAAAAGACTTAGAGTACTTGGATCTAACGAAGGACATGACACAGGATCGAGCACAATGGCGTTCTAAGATTCATATAGCCGATCCCACTCAGTGACTTGGACTTTCCAAGTCTCCAACCGAGAAGTTTTCCTCACTCGGGAAATTAAGGGAACACTACCCTAACCTACATGCTCCACTCAGAAAGCTTCAACATACAAGCTTCAACAAAAGAAAATTCAAAGAACTTAGCGAATAAGGCTTTGGTGTATTTAACACAATACGTTGAAATGAAGGAAAGCTTATTTATTGATATCCCCGATAAGCTACAAATATGTACATATACATGAGTCAAAATAAACACACAAGAGGGAGCCTTCACAAAGGTTGCTTAGGAGAAGTCTCAGCAGTCGGTAGAGCCCCAGAAAGAGAAGGCACCGGAGGGGGATCATTTGGAGCCTCAGTACTGGACAGAACCCTAGAAGGAGGAGGCATCAGAGGTTGATCATTTGGAGCTTCATTACGCGGTACAGCCCCAGAAGACGAAGGCAATAAATGCCTTTGGAACAAACCCACAAATCTCTGATGATCAAGTAAAACCTGACCATCAGTTTCCTTCATCTGGTCAAGCTTCCTCTTCATGTTTGTAGCATAGTCATGTGCGAGCCGGTGCAACTGTTTATTCTCATGCTTGAGCCCTTTAATCTCCTGTTTGAGACTCATCACTTCAGCCGCCAATGATTCAACTTGGCGGGTTCGAGCAAATAGGCGTTGGGCCATATTAGACACAGAACCTGCACACTGAACACTGAGAGCCAGCGAATCCTTAACAGCTAACTCATCAGACCGTTTGGAAAGTAGTCTGTTATCTTTGGGAGTGAGAAGGTTCTTGGCCACCACCGCAGCGGTCATATCATTCTTCATCACGGAATCCCCAACGGTAAGAGGACCAGTTGGGGAGACGAAGGATGGGCGCCATATGTTGTCTGGAGAAGGCGGGGCTGCCTTTTCAACAAGGTTCAAGTCAAAACGACGGTCGGAGGGGCCAGACATTTTCAAAGGTGTTGAAGAGAGAAGAGGTCGGACAAATCAAGATCTTAGAAGTGCAAGAATGAAGCTTCTACTGGTGGAGATTCAAGTGTGCTTTGGAACTTAATGCCAGCCCCTATAAAAATCTGCACTCGACGGAGCTTCAGAAATCGAAGAGGCGCCTGCTCAGAAATCGAAGAGGCGTTTGCTTTCTCAAAAGTTGGGCTGCTTAGAGATCACGAGGGTTGATCTCAGAAATCGAAGAGGCGTTTGCTTTCTCAAAAGTTGGGCTGCTCAAAGACCACGAAGGCCGATCTCAGAAATCGAAGAGGCGCTCGCTTTCTCAAAAGCTGGGCTCCCCAGAGACCACGAGGGCCGATCTCAGAAATCGAAGAGGCACCTACTTTTCCAGCCTTGTCAGCACCTGTCACACGCACACTCAGCTTTGCGGAAATTATGGGCATTCTGTCAAAGACTTCTGTGGAAGTAGTCCCACACGCAACAATAGCTCATGGGTACCACAGATAACTTTGCCAAAGTTCTCTGCCAAAGTTGAGCACGTGAAGCTTGCAGCTCCCACTACACCGCTCTGACCAAGAAGGGTAAAAGAATAGCAAAGAAACAGCACTAACAAAGTTTAGACCCATAAATTTTGAAGGTCTAGCTACCATATTATTACCCACAAGGGTAAAGGAACAGTACCACTGTTGGATAATTGGAAAGTCCCTGTGTGTCAACCTCTGTGCTTCGTGGCAAGGTAGACTAGCAAACATGCCCAACCTTTACTCACATTCGAGAAAACACTCCCAACAAGATTGCTTGCTCCAAAATCGAAGAGGCACCGCCCTCCGAATCTCGAGAGCCACTCTCCCAACATGATTACTTTCTCAAAAATCGAAGAGACACTGCTCCCCGAATCTCGAGAGCCAGACCCCCAGCATGATTGCTTTCTCAAAAATCGATGAGGCATCGTTCTCCGAATCAATTGAAGAGGCGCTCGCTTTCTCAAAAGCTGGGCTGCTCAGAGACCACGAGGGCCGATCTCAGAAATCGAAGAGGCACCTACTTTTCTAGCCTTGTCAGCACCTGTCACACGCACACTCAGCTTTGCAGAAATTATGGGCATTTTGTCGAAGACTTCTGGTGAAGTAGAAAGCACATGAATCTTACTGTTCAATCACCCACTTCCCACACGCAACAATAACTCATGGGTACCATAGATAACTTTGCCAAAGTTCTCTGCCAAAGTTGAGCACGTGAAGCTTGCAGCTCCCACTACATCGCTCTGACCAAGAAAGGTAAAAGAATAGCAAAGAAACAGCACTAACAAAGTTTAGACACATAAATTTTGAAGGTCTAGCTACCATATTATTACCCACAAGGGTAAATGAACAGTACGGATAATTGGAAAGTCCCTGTGTGTCAACCTCTGTGCTTCGTGGCAAGGTAGACTAGCAAACATGCCCAACCTTTACTCACATTCGAGAAAACACTCCCAACAAGATTGCTTGCTCCAAAATCGAAGAGGCACCGTCCTCCGAATCTCGAGAGCCAGACTCCCAACATGACTACTTTCTCAAAATCGAAGAGAGGGTAAAGGAACAGTACCATTGCTGGATAATTGGAAAGTCCCTGTGTGTCAACCTTTGTGCTTCGTGGCAAGGTAGACTAGCAAACATGTCCAACCTTTACTCACATTCGAGACAACACTCCCAACAAGATTGCTTGCTCCAAAATCGAAGAGGCACCGCCCTCCGAATCTTGAGAGCCAGACTCCCAACATGATTACTTCCTCAAAAATCGAAGAGACACTGCTCTCCGAATCTCAAGAGTCAGACCCCCATCATGATTGTTTTCTCAAAAATCGAAGAGGCATCGTTCTCCGAATCTCGAGAGCCAGATACCACAGACCACTTTTTCAAAGTGCTCTGACAGAGTTAAAACATGTGAAACTGGCAGCTCCCACAACCGTGCTATGACCAAGCAGGGTAAAGGAATAGCATTACTACTTGTTGTTAGGGAGACTCCTATATATGTCGACCTCCATCCCCAACGGACAGGCAGACCTGCAAAAATGCTCAACCCTTCATCATATCTGAGAGGGCACTCCCAACGAAGCCTTTCGAAATATTCAGCTTTCTTTCCCCCCGATAATACCTCTGCAAACAAGCTATACTAGAGCAAGAATATCTCATATCATCAGGGTTAAAAGCAAGAGTATCCCATATCATGCTTTTTCCCTGTCTTTTCTTTTGGCCTTGTTTTTACCTGCAAGACAAGGAGAAAGAGAGCAATCAGTCAGCACTTGGAATCAAGCTTCCAGCCAGGAAGTGACTGCCTGGAACCCCTTACCTGATTACTTACCTGGCATTGCTCTCGAGTACTCATCTTCAACATCTTATGTTTCTAGGGAAGATTCCGCATCTGCTTGAGGAACAGATAGGGCAAGTGCGAAGGATACAAGGAAGCATGTGGAGACAAGCGTAACAGCACACGTGCCGATACATCCATTACTCTGTCAAAAGCAAAAGTATCCCATATCAGCAGGGTGGAACGTACTCTAGATTTGATGGACTTGTTTTGACCCTCAAATTCTTCAGTCGGCCTTATACTCTGGAGGAAACCAGAAAACCCTCCAGCTCAGTTCAAGAATAAGCCTGTGGAAAGTTACTTCTTCAAAAGCAAAAGTATCTCATATCATCTCTTCTCATTTTTCTTCTCTTTATCCTTCATGCTGCTGCAAGATGGGGAGAAGGTGAACAATCAGTCGGAGCTCTGATTGCTTACCTTGTCTGTCACCTCTTTCAGCAGACCCCCTAGCTCGGCGACTTGGGAGACTCCTACTACATGGTTTGTATCGCGCTTGACCAAGCCTGAAACTACAAGTAAGCTTCAAGTGAAATTGATACATTACCTTGTGCATCTCCACCAGTTAAAGATACCACCCCTGATGGAGGAAGAGTACTTCCAGAGAAGATGCCACATCTACCTATGAGACAGATAAGGCAAGTCAAGACGACACCACACTCCGATACTTAGAAGTTTCGTGATTACGAGATCATTCTCCCACAATATTTCCTAATGTCATTTGTACTAAATCATTCACTTGTACTCACTAAAGGAGAGCTTGAACCTATGTACTTGTGTAAACCCTTCACAATTAATGAGAACTCTTCTATTCCGTGGACGTAGCCAATCTGGGTGAACCACGTACATCTTGTGTTTGCTTTCCTATCTCTATCCATTTATATACTTATCCACACTAATGACCGGAGCAATCTAGCGAAGATCACAAAAAGCGACCGTTTTCGCTACCTAGGATCTATCTTGCAAGAGAACGGAGAATTAGATGGAGATCTCAACCATAGAATACGAGCTGGATGGAAAGAGTGCATCCGGCGTGTTGTGTGACCGTCGTAGGCCACTGAAGCTCAAGGGAAAATTTTATAGGACGGCAATAAGGCCAACGATGTTGTATGGCACAGAATGTTGGGTGGTGAAGCATCAACACGTACACAAAATGGGTGTAGCGGAGATGAGGATGCTTCGTGGGATGTGTGGGCACACGAGAAAGGATAAGATTGGGAATGAGGATATCCGAGGTAAAGTAGGAGTAGCCGAAATTGTAGGAAAGATGAGAGAAAATCGGCTCCGGTGATTTGGACATGTGCAAAGAAGGCCGACTGACGCTCCGGTTCGAAGATGTGACTACGGGACAGAGGTTCAGGGCCGAAGGGGTAGAGGAAGACCTAGGAAAACTTTGGAAGAGACTCTAAGAAAAGACTTAGAGTACTTGGATCTAACGGAGGACATGACACAAAACCGAGCGCAATGGCGTTCTAGGATTCATATAGCCGACCCCACTTAGTGGGAAAAGGCTTTGTTGTTGTTGTTGTTGTTGTTGTAGAGAGAGCCATGGAGATGACATTTTTTTTATCTTGCTGGAGAACAGTAGATGAAGTCATATAAGTCCCATAATTTTGAAATTCAAAAAATAAATCTGATTCCAAAAATACCGAATTCAACATGAGTTTATGAAATTTCGAAATTTTGATTCTGAAATTAGAAATGATATGCATTCCCGAAACTTTTTGGATTGAAATTGGAAACATGTCTTCCGATCCGATGTAACAAAAAATCAGGCCTAGGAGTGAGGATTGGGTGAGAATAGTTGTCCTTTATTGTCTTTCTAGAAGAGAACATAATTATAATTAAAATTTTCACTAGTTTGCCTTCAATATTTAATTAATCGGTAGAATGTCTCACGAAATCATCAAACAAAAACAATCAGACGTTACAAAAACACACTAAACTTTCTTTTTACAGAAAAATAAAAGTTCGATGCATGGATATAATCGCAGAAAAGAAGAATAAAATTTCATGAATTATATAAGATATTCATGCTTCTTTATTACCAAAATAGTAATGAGAACAACAACCAATTTTCAGGTCTTATTTGCATTCATATATATGCTTTCACATTTGACAGTTTCTATGATCTTTTCTTCAGAATGGCTAATACATATGCATACACCTTGTCAACGAAGTTGAAATACGCATATCTCCAAGACTTCTTGATGACCAAAGTCCCGCAAACTCCCCAGAAGCCGAAACAGAAACCTATCACAATGCTGAATAGGAGCCACAGCTTATCGAGCTTACTGTCATCATCCTCGTCATCTCCACCTGGAACCTGAAGTGTTTCTTCGTAGCCTTGGCAATTTGGTAATGGATGCCCACAAAGACCGGCATTTCCTTCATAAATGGATGCATCGGAGGTTTCAAACTGATTGCTTGTTGGGATTTTCCCGGACAAGTTGTTGTATGACAAGTTGAGATGATTCAGAAATGTTAAAGAAACCATGCTCTGTGGAATTAGACCCGAAAATTTGTTGCTCGATAGGTCAAGAGTTTCTATCCGCTCCAAGTCTCCGATCTTTGCTGGGATATTTCCTATCAAATGATTCATGGACAGATTCAAGGTGCCTAACCTTGTAAGGCATGCTAGCCCCACAGGCATCTCTCCTGACAAGTTGTTGTCTGAGAGATCCACACTATTGACAAGGTAAAGGATAGTGTTATATTCAAGGACCCTTCCTTTTGCCACTACCTTCAATCTTCCCTGGTAAAGATAATCATCTGTATCCTTATTTGTGAGATCGGATCTGAAGCCAGTTAAGTTACCTATGCAGCGGGGAACATTTCCGGAGAGATTGTTGTGTGAGAGGTCCAATATGTGGAGATTGGAAAGGCCACATAACTGCGAAGGGATGCTTCCTCTAAACAAGTTGAGCCTCAGACGCAAAATCAACAAAGAGGGCATGCTTTCTCCTATGGAAGCCGGAATAGCTCCAGAGAAATTGTTCTCACCAAGATCAAGACTCCTCATGTCAGTGAAGTTTTTCATGGAAGGAAGTTTGCCCGAAAGGTGGTTGCTAGAGAGTATCAAGAATCTGAGTAACGTAAGAGAAGTTAAGGATCGTGGGATTGAACCTGAAAGACTGTTATTCGACACATCTAGGATGTACAATGATGGTATACTGTCCCAAAAGTTAGGAATCTCACCAGTCAACAGGTTATTTGAGATAACCATGGTTGTTAATTGGCTTAGATTACCCATGGACAGGGGAATGCTTCCATTCAAAGAGTTCCGAGAAATGTCTAGATCCGTCAGAGAGGGCATTACTTCACTAATGTCACGAGGAATTGGCCCAGAAAAGAGATTATCTCTGAGATACAACATGGTAATGTTTGATGACCAGAGTGGGAGGGGGCCCTCGAAGCGGTTTGTACTCAAATCAACGGTGCCAGGACTGATGAATCGTAATGAGTTAGGCACCCTGCCGCTTAGCTGATTATAAGCGACATCTAGTTGATCTAATTGGAAATCCAACTGCCAAAACCACTGCGGTATGGTATCCGAAATCCTAGCATTGTTGAGTACCAAAGTGACCAACTCAGTCTGATTTCTGAGCCATGTAGGAAATTTAGGACCTAGTTGGCATGACCTAATGTTCAAGTATCTCAGCTTAAAGGGAGGTATCCAATCGGAACTAATGTCGAAAACTAAGGAAATGTTTGGGCTATTTTTATATATTGAAACATCTGTAAGGCTTCCAAGTTTCATGAAATGAGCTTCTGTAATCGAACCTTCCCATGTGTTTTCCGAGATATCTAGTGCAGCCAGCGACGAGAGCTGCCCAAGACCTTCAGGGATGCTCCCACTCATTTGATTATTTGAAATGTACAACCTCTCCAAAGATTTCAACTTTCCGATCGATTTGGGGATTGAACCCTGAAATGAGTTAAACCGCAATATGAGGAATCTTAAGCTTTTAAGATTTCCCAAAGAGTCCGGCAGTTTTCCTGTCAGCCTGTTATATCCCAAATCCAGCTTCTCTAAGCTGCTGTTTGTGCATGCAGACAAACTATCAACGAAATCAGTAATCTCACCAGTAAATTTGTTGATAGGAAGATTCACCGTCTGCAAGCTGCATAGCATTCCCAAGCTTCTTGGCAACGGTCCTTCAATGTTTGAGTTTTCCGACAAATCAAGCGTCCGAAGAGATGTCAAACTACCAAATGTTTCTGGAAGTGCTCCGTGGAGATTGGCTGAGTGCATTTCAAGGGTGACTAGTTTAGTCAGATTGAACAACCAGGGAGGTAATGTGGAGTTGAAATCATTGTTTGAGAGATCGAGAACCGAAAGGGATGCGAAATTCATGGAAGGAAGGGTGAGAGGAAGGACGGAAAGTCCACAAGAGGGCAGATGCAATTCAACGAGCGAAGGTAGCATATTGACAGTGGGAAGCCAACGTGATTTAGCCTTGCTTAGGTCTACTCCTCCGAGGTTTAGGTACTTTAAGGAAGAAAGAGTTGGAAGCCATCGAAGATCATTCGCTATCGATTCAAAAAGATAATAGCTGAGGTCTAGAGAAAGCAATCTTGAAAGGTTTCCAAAACTTTGGGGAATGACTCCACCGAAAGATGCACTAGAGAGATTGAGGTATTCCAATTTCTCTAGTGATCCGATGAAGTTTGGAATTCGAACACCTTCAAAGTTATTCATGCTCAAATCCAACCGAATCAAATCTTTCAATACAAGCAAAGAAGGGTTGATCACACCGCCAAATGCAAGCAATGTTCCATCCTCGCCATCTGAAAATTCGTTGCGGAGATTGAGCGTGGTCACACGTCCAGTTACGTTGTTGCAGCCTACACCGCTCCATTTGCAGCAATCTTCTCCCACCCAAGACGAAAGCCGGCCTGAAGGGTCTGTGAGACCGGCTTTGAGCTCGAGAAGGGCTTTCCTCTTAGTTTCCTTGCATGCCACGTTACGATCAGCACTGCAGAAACCAAGTTTAGTGGTTTCAAAGAAGAGGAAACCTGACAGTATAATAAGTGAAAAAAGTTGGATGGGAGCACTTCTGGGAACCATACTTCTTATGTGAGCATGCAATGAGATATGCTTTGCAGGTCTCAAGATATCTGCAATATTTAAAGTGTGAAAAAGTATAACAATGTCATTTTTTCTAAGGAGAATGAGTCTTCATGGAAAATGGGCAGCCGGCCGATGGTCTGTGTCTGGCCTTTCACAGTCGCTAGACTTCCAAGTCAGTGGTCCCGACCCTTGGTGTGTCTAAAAGTATTTGCATTACCCTGGTATGCTGTTATTGTTTGTGTTAAGTTTTGTTCACGTAACTTGTTTTATTTACACCGAATGCAACGATAATGATACATACGTATCATAAAATGGCTCATTGGGAAGTGATTTTAAAATGACGGAAAGTGCTTTTTGTGAAAATATTTTTTAGAACAAATTCTTAGTAAAAATGCAAGTGAAAATTCTAAAAAAAGCACACGAAGTGTTTTCTACAAAAAGTATAGAATTGATTATTACATGCTCGCATAAGGGTCAGTTTGCAAGTAATACTTTAAATGCTTTTGAAATTAAAAAAAAAAACATTTTTTCTTAAACTTTTTCAGTTCTTTTAAAAATATTTTCAAACGAGACTTGTTGACGGTTCAATATGGTTTTTAGATCATGGCACACGTTGGAAATCCATTCAGAAGGGGTCAAATGGGGTCACAATCGTACTTGTGTGGCTATCCTTTCTCCCTTCTGATACGAATAGTAGAATTGTGCAGAGGCTTCCAAGCAATGGTTGTGACCTCTCATCTCCGTACAATATCAGTGTTTTGGAAGTTTTGATTTCCCACTGTGGAATTGAAGTTTCGCGGGGTCAATGACAATGACTTATAAGTTGAAAATGCAATTTCAATCGATACGATTTTAAGGAGAGATTCTCGTACTTAACCGGTAATAAGACAAATTCTTTTAATAAGGGCAATTCCTACAACGGGATTGCCAATGTGATGATATCCAACGCCAATCAAGCACTGTCATATAAACAAAATTAAAAAGTACGTTAATGTGTACTTGACTTGGAATACTGTTACAGCTGCATTCTCGGTCCCCCATAAGAAATATCCAAACGATATCAGACAATACCCAAATTATCAATTAATAAGTCATTTTTCCACAGGCACATCTTGAATTGATTCCTAGTATTGATGAGTCACAAGATGTATTGATGAGTCACAAGATGGTGACCAGAAAAAACTGAAATACTTATGGGAGTCCTTCTAGTTCCTGAAAGAGTAGATTGTCATGGCGAAGTCACTAGTTGATAATTTTTAACAATTTTAAGATAAAAAGGTTAATAGGTCCCTTTGTTCAAAGAAACCATTAGACGCGTTCAAATTAAACAAAAAAAAAATTAATAGGTCTCTTTGTTCAAAGAACCTATTAGACGCGATCAAATGCAAAGAAAAAGCTCCTGTATTTCTTAATAAACTTCCAAAATTGACAAATTGCATGAGGACCAAGAAACTAACATCACACAGTACTTTTTATAAATTCCACCATCAGTTAGCTCATGGTTTGAAAGTTGAAACAATTCAAGAAAAAGCAGCTGAACCATTTATAGAATTTGGACACAACGCCAATACACACTACCAGGTTTCCAAATGGACACAAATTCGGAAACAACGACCTACTCCAAGGCCGCAGCCCAATATTATACGATCCCAATCTATAAGTAAGCACTTAATCATCGGTGCCAAAGTATCGGTCACCAAATTCACCCAGTCCTGGTATGACACGGAACTCTTCATTCAGCGCAACATCAATCTCCGAAGTCACAATCTTCAAAGATGGAAACCGTTTGGAAACACAATGGATTCCTTCAGGGGCCTAAGGCAGATGAAAATAGTAGGGTATTTAAGTCACGTGTGTTGTTATTTGTACACAAATACGCGTAATCAACCAGCATCAAGGAAAAAACTCACAGAGATGAGGTTTAAGAAAATAATATGAGCTTCAGGAACTCCTTTCTGTATGAGTAGTTCAATCGCCTGGTTAGCAGAGTTACCTACAAGCCATTAAGGTTGATCGTTACTACTAAGTCACCAGCAAGTTCAAAAATTTGAAGAATGCCCTCTAGCAGAATGGCTCGTAAATTTGGTAAATTATGGATGCCTATTTACTGTTGCTTGTAATTTGAAATGTTTAGAGTAGTGGCCCCTAAAAGTATGGGCAAATCCCGCATTGGCCCGCAGAAGTTACAATGAACTGCCTTGCTCCTGCCACTATTGTTCTGTGTCAAAGTGAGACACAAACCATCGGACAAGGGGAAAAGTGGGGCGTCGTGACTTTGGGAGCAATGTGAGATTTGACCATACTTTCAAGAGCAATAGACTGATTGAGCCTCATTATATACACAAATTCTTCAGCGTACCACATAACAAAGACTCCCGTGCCCCATAAATTAAAAAATAAACAAAAACCCGATGACAATTTTAAGCTAGCAAAAGCTAACATGCCACGCCAACTGAATTTTCAGACTGAACACTGTCTCACAACATGCTCTTTCAATGGGAATGGCACAAGACATAAGCAAATGATATCTTTCTACCACTGCTGTGTATAACAAGAATAAAAAACTAGAGACGAATTTTTTCTTGCAACATTACCAACTGCATTTCCTGCGTATATCCAGGTACCAAAGAAGGACAACCAAGCTTATGAGAGATAAATGGGATTACCTGTAGCAAGGACTGGATCTAGAAGCAGGACATGACGTTCTGAAATATCCGTTGGAAGTTTCTCGTAAATAAGCTGTTTAAGTTGGAATAGCTCGGTTATACACAACTTTTATAAGGTTTGAGAGGGAGGAGATAGCTTTTGGTCAAATTTTCTCCTTTAAAAACAAGGTACCTGCTTTCCATTGTCTCCATCACGGTGAATCAGAATCTTTCCAATCTTTATTCCTTTGCAACATGCACGTAATGCATTTTCCATGCTCTCACCACTGACATAATAAACAAGGAAAGGTTGTCGGCATAGACAAAGGACTGCCGGATAAATAAAACTTCTAAAATTCAATACCTGATTTAAAGCTCACCTTCGAACAATTGAAACCCCACACAGTTTCTTGCAGAAATCCACCCCGGTATATACTGATGCTGGTATATAATAAAAGCAAAATTTCAAAGACATGCAAAATATTCCTCATTTTCAGGCTATAGTTCCGATGATGCAAATTAAATATGAATCCATGTTTGTGCGAGATTTATCCATTTATTCAAAATAGCATATATAAAAAATTCAAAATACACCCTACCCCCTAAAGGAAATCCAAAATTATCCCCATGCCGAACCGAACAGGTCACAATCAAGTTATGAAACGAGTATGGGTAAGGAAAGATGAAATTGTAGACATGTAATCAGCACACCTGTTGGAGTTACTACTTGCTTCTCTGTGAATGGCAAATGGCCAAGGCCATGCTCCACAACCTGGAGGCCACATCAGAGTATAAGAAAATATAAGCACAACTCTTGTAGATATATGAAATTTAAATTAGGCATGGAATAAAAATTACCAGACGTATTAGCCGATCTGAATAAAATACAAAATCATGCTTCGATATTTCTCGGTCTCGAATCAGTGTATGCATACCTCTAATCTGAAAAATGACAACAACTAGATTAAAGACTAAAGAGATGAAAGTGAACAAACAGTCATCTAAGTGCCGACTGGTGGGAAAAGCTTTAAGGTTACAAGTCCATCATAATGCAAATTATATGCTCAAATTACTTGGGTCAGTCAACCAAGAAATCTGATTTGTAATGCTTTTCAGAGCTGAAAATTAAAATACTTGAGAAGAACACAAAACGTGCTCAGAAAAATGCAGTTTAGAAAGTTTCTGAGTTATAAAAACAAGACCCATACTCAACTAAACTAAAAACAAGAGCCGCATAACTGAATTTGGCAAATCATTTGTACTCATGAGTTGTGGAATCAACAATCAAAGCCAAATACCAAATTCCTAATTCCCGTAAAAGACAGAAGGTGAACAATATGTCTATATAAAAACAAATCACACGAACACATATTGCATACCTGAAATGTTGACTGAATAACGTACACATTAGGATATATTTTGCAGAGATCATGCTGACCAAGCTTTGTGCGAATATGTTGCACAATCAAATCAATGGCAACATGATTATCACCCCCACGGGGAATGATCACATCAGCATACTTCTTTGATGGGTGAATAAAATCATCAAAAGCAGGTTTGACGAACTTGGCATACTGCACAATACATAATGCCTCAGTGTGATTTTAGGAATGGAAATAATACAGTCTCAGCAGAGTTACAAAAGAAACTATAAAAAAGCCACTCTCGTCTTACCCAACTCTACAAAAAAAATTATCCCAACTACTGTGAAAAGAAAAATAAGCCAAGCTGGTCTTACCATTTCAAGAACAGAGTTAATGTCCCTGCCCCTCTCAACTGTGTCTCGTCTTATTCTACGAGCAAGCCTCACATCAGCATCTATTAACATATGGTAAAAAGTAAAATAAATATTGAGAGAGAGAGAGAGAGAGACAGCATAACCAAAAAAAGGTTAAGACCTCCTCCTCACACACATACAGAGACTGGCCAATAAGAGGAAAATTCCATATCAAGACCGCAAGTAACGCTCAAATTTCCATATCAAGTCCGCAACTAACGCTCATACTAACATGCCATGCAAAACAAAACTATGGAAATCTAAAAGATGTGATCACCATATAGGGCAGTTATTGCACAATAAATAAGATGAAAACGACAAGAATTACACAAAAGAGATCAGACCTGTATCAACAAAAATCTTAATGTTCATTAGATTGCGGACACGTTGGTCATGGAACACCAGAATTCCTTCCAAGATTATTACATCAGAAGCATTCACCTGATAAAACAGTACACCAAATGCCAGAAAAAGGGAAGAGAAACGACAATTACAAATCAAAATTGTCCTTGAGAAGAGCCATAACAGTAGCAATAGAAACAATAATAGAAGTAACATAAGAAGAAGAATATTAATAATAAACAATAAATAGTATAGCGTAATCAAGTAAGCTATTACATGCAAAAATAGCTAAATACTCGTAAGGAAGAAAAGGGAGGAAAACACGTAAATGATTTGAGTACCTGCCGGAAACTATCAGAACTTCGTCTATGTATCTTAAAATCATAAATCGGAACTTGGACAGATTGCCCGTTCTTTAGCTTTTGAACGCAATCCAAGAGTTGTTCGGTGTCAAAAGCGTCTAAAAAAACAAAACCAATAGATAATCAGTAAACTATATGAATAATGTTCCTATAGATATAGAAAAGAACCCAAACAAAACATGATCTGTCGCTACACAACTGCCAGATATGCACAGTATACCATAGCACACAACCTAATTCCTTAGCTAAAATCAACAACACAAAAGTGAATTTGAATTTCAACAGTAAAATGATTACCAGGGTGATCAAAATTATACTCATGCACTCGTTCCGATTCCTCGGGTGTCAAACCTCGATAAAATGAATCCTACAAAATGTCCAAATCAAACTAATCAAAGAATTATACTAATTATATAGCTTTAATCAACTAACAACAGAAAATCGTGCATGCAGAGAAAGTAAGCAACGAGAAGGAGCTTCACCAAGCCCTAACCTGATTGACAAGTACGACACGATGATCGTGAAGCTGCTGGATGATCATGTCACACACCGTCGTCTTACCGGAAGCCGTACCTCCCGAAACACCTAATCAATCACCGTAACGCCAACGAAATTGAAATTAAAATTGAAGAAATTGAAATTGAAGGAATTGAAATGCAGTTGCAGCGGAGACTGAATCGCATCGGATCAACGAAATGCAAATTGAGATTAAAACGAAGAGCGAGGGGGTGAGGGTACCGATGACGAATGGCTGCTTGGGGGCGTTGGGGTCGGCTGCGACGTTGGAGGCGGCGGCCGGAGACGAGGAAGGCGACGGAGAGGAGAGGATGCCGTCGAGCCGGAGCCCCGAGAAGTGGGGACCAGATGCTTTCTCCATCACATAGTCAATCGCCGTCGCGTCCTCCGGCATGGTTTTCCACTCTCTCTCTCTCGCTCTCGCTCTCGATCTCTGGTTTCGGGTTTCGGAGTGAATTTTGGTAAAGAACGACACGACGCTGCAGTTTAAGTGAAAAATTATGTTAAAGAGTTTCAGTTGGATAGAGGAGATTCTGCCGTTTCGTCACGATTTGTCCGGGCGCACAAGATTCGCGCTTTCATTTTCATTTTTATGATTATTTTTTATAAATGAAAATATTGTTTTTTATATTAAATAATAAATAAATAAGACAACCGATGTCAAGTCACATTTATCGACCTTTTTCAAGCCCGAAAAATCTATGACGAAATTTCATCTTGTCCATGGCTATAGTTAAGAAGACTCACCAGCTCTCGGAATCTCTCATATTTTTTGTTTATTGGAGAGCCGCAGTCTAAATTTACCACTAAGTCAATTGTTGTAATTAAATGAAAATATTATTTTAATTTTTCTGATTTTGCGACAATTATTATTTTTATTTTTCTGGTCTTGGATAGGGAACACAGATCCTCTCCAGATTTGAGCCTAGGGATTAATAGATCCGGATCATTGAAATTTGATCCAACGGTTACAATTATTATAACTTTTAAAAAGATTTCCTGTTTACAATCGATCAAATTTCAATAATCTAAATCTATTGATTCCTAAACTCATATCCATAGAGGATCTGCGTCCTTGGATAAGCACGTGGTGGTGGATAAAATACCTTTTGTTCGACAGATTGGGTTTCACGTTTAAATTATGAAACTTTAGTAGACATCTCTTAAGTAGTCAAAGTCTTATGTGCACTGACCACTCGTTTGAAGCGTTCATCTGAAGTTTTGCGTTCTTTGAGCAGGGATCTTGGCCGTTTATTTATATAGTCTTGACCCTAGCGAATCTTTCCATCATGACGTCATTAGAGTTTTTGTCACCCATTAATTTTGAGGAATTGGATCCTCTCTTGAGCCCAATGAAAGGATCCTCTTAAACAAGGATCTTGGACCGTTAGATTTTTATTCAACGCTACAAATAGGAGGATTTTCTTTAAGTTATAATAATTATAGTCGTTTGATGAAAATGTTCAAGATCCTTGGTCAGGAGAGGATCCAATTCCTAATTTTGATCCACCAAATCTCACACTTAAGAAAATTATAAAGAGTTGCACATGGTTATTTATCATAATGGTGAAAAGGATTTAAGCTCTTATATGACGGTATGAGTTCAAATTATGTCAATGGTTAATCTAACATCTAATTTAACAAAAACAGTTTTTTTGCTCCAACCCTTCTGGCCTAAATTTTTAGCTCTAGATTATTAAAGAATGAATTTAAGCTATTTTCTTTCTTAAAGTAACTTTTTTAAAAGAAAAAATTATGTAGATTATCATAATTTAATTTTTTAAACATTTTAACCTAAAAATATTTAGATTCTGACAAATATTGAAAAATCACAAACCAACACTATGAAACTCGTTAAACACTATGAAAAAAATATGAAACACATAAAAGATTTTTTTTTAATTACTTTAGCCATTAAATTTAAATTTGAACCGTTAAATATTTTTTTTACTGTTGAATTTCATTAAATTAGATTTTAACCATTAGATTCAATGAATTTATAAATATAAAACTAAATAAAATACACATATATGGTGGCCCAGCCCCGCTAATCCTGGGCTAAATTATGGGCTAAATCTGGCTTTTGTTTAGCTTTTAGCCCACACATTTAGCATGTGTTGGGTTGGATTTTGGGGGGGGGGGAATAAAATCTAAAAAATAGCATTTAGCTCAGGGTTGGAGATGGTCTAGGTAACCGAATATTAGATTTACTTAGGGTTCGACAATAGCAATTATTGAACTCTAACCTTACTTACACTCCAAGCATTTTTAAATTAACCTGAAGACCTATTAGGCTTTGATAATTTCAAAGGACTTTAGAGGTCTTTTTTTATGTATAAAAAAATGACGCGTACCATGAAAACAGCAAAAATATTTAAATGTAAAGGTTGCTAGCATTTCTTTAACTAATATTGATGGAGCTACATTCTTTGTATAACCAATATAGGTGAAGGGAGGTATTGGTTTTTCATTTATTTTTGTCTCTTTTTTTTTTTTGTCAAAAACTAAAGGACTTTAGAGGTCTTTTTTTATGTATAAAAAAATGACGCGTACCATGAAAACAGCAAAAATATTTAAATGTAAAGGTTGCTAGCATTTCTTTAACTAATATTGATGGAGCTACATTCTTTGTATAACCAATATAGGTGAAGGGAGGTATTGGTTTTTCATTTATTTTTGTCTCTTTTTTTTTTTTGTCAAAAACTACAAATTAAGGGCACATTTGAAAGCCTGTTATAATTTTTTTTTAGTTTATTTTGTTAGAGATAACTGAATGCGTATCATTCTTAAAAATTAAAACATGACAAAAATTTAAAAGTGAAAACTTAAAACTAGCAATTAGTCTTTTATTTAGTGGTATTTGTCTTTATTTAATCGAAAATTGACTTGAATTTAACTCGCATGAACGACGAGTTCGATATCTAATTGTAACTAACCTTGTAAATTGTAATAGAGCTGAAGTGTCAAATATGTCTACGTGCATACGGATTCCAAAAATAACACCAATCGCAGCCACTTTATAATGCTCCTCTTTAAAATTTCAATCAACCAAAAAATAAAAACCATAAAATATTTGCTATAATTACAAACAAATCCGTCAGTGACCGTAACTCAGCTCCAAAATCCAAGATAAACTCATACGTCCATCGTAGTAATAAGCAGGCCCAATAGGCCCAAGATACTCCGAAACAAAGTTTTAAAACACGGAAAGCAGAAGGGTGGCAGATAATGCAGCAATCACAAACAATGAAAGGGCAGAATGCAGGAAAGAAGAAGAAGCTGTTGCAGAAGTCGAAGCAGGAGGAGAAGCGTCGGAAGACGATGAGGATGGTGATGACGGTGCGTTTCCGTCGACAGTAGTGATCTTCATCTTCATGCCTTGGTCGCAGTGGCCTGAAGTGCCGCAAGCAAAATATCGTGTGCCGGCCTTGGTCAGTTTCACCACATCACTGCCGCTAGACTTGGAGTCCAGGGCACTGCCGGTGTCGCAGCCCTTGTAGGCACTCTCGTTTGGTAGCTCCACCACACTGTGCAGCCCCGAGGTGTACTTAAAAACTGCCAAGAAAGATCAATTATATTGGTTATCACAGTATAACACTGAGCATAATGTAAGTAGAATTTCATGTTGGAAGGATTAAAAAAGCATTTTCTAACGACCAAAAGAGATTTTCTATGCTTAGGTGAAAGTGCTTTTGGGTTATATAAGTGTTTCTTTCGAGAAACACTTTCCATATATGCGTTAGCACTTCCAAATACCTCTGGTTAAAAAAGCACTTGGATTTCTCATGATATTTCAACGTGATTTTTTTTATAAAAAAAGTACTTCATAATAAAAGTGTTTATGAGCAAAAGTATTTGCAACAGAAGCAGTTTTAGACGAAGAGGTACTATAAGAAACATATTAACACTTTGTGCATGACATTCGTCTGTTGTTAAAGAACGGATTTTGTATCGATAACATGTCAATACGTACTGTTGCCAACATTATTAATCTACGAATGGTATCGATGACTTGACCATACTTTATTGAGAATCCATTAATTACCAAAGAACCGATGTCTTGTCTAGAAACGAAGTAGCAAGTAACTTACCAAGTTGGTCGCCGGCCTTGAATTTCTGGCCGGACGCCCATGAGTTCAAGTCTGTGGATTGCTCCCAGCCTTGGCTTCCCCCAACAACTTGTTGTGCTGCCAAGGTTTCCTTTGTGAGCAAGGCTGCAAAAACCAACACCAACAAAACTGTGTTCGTACGCCCCATCCTCTTCTAATTTTTTGTAGCCTTAATTTGTTCTTAGCTCCTTTCACAGTCTGAGCTTTCCAATGCCTATACAACTATATATATACACTCAATGAAAACCAATATTTATTTATAACGTTTGATTTTTTTTCTCTTAAAAAAAGGATCACTTGGTGGCTTCGCCATGTTCATCCTTTCGGAATTCTGGAAGACTCACAAAGGCATTTTAGCCTTTCCTAACCACCATCGTGTGATTCACGAGCAACAATAATCAAACCAAGACTTGCCTATAATTCGTCCCTGATCATTGGGCCACTCTGTTTATTTGTAACGTTTAATGAGTTTCATAAGATGGACATTTGATTGAGGGCAGATCAATTTACCAAATTGCACGTTTAATGAGTTTCATAAGATGGACATTTGATTGAGGGCAGATCAATTTACCAAATTGCACCAGGAATCAGGAGGTAGTGCTGCAATCTAGATAAGGTATTTGTGTAATTCTGCAGACATAACAGGGCTGGGTTTAGGAAGTGAGATTATGTTGAGAGTCCAGAGAGTTTGGTTTGTCCGCAAAGCAAAACTAGTCGGTAGATATAATGGAAGCTTGGAGTTGAACCAAAGATATGCTGGTGATCATATTCATTAGAAGGCATGACCGTCAGAACTCAATTTTTTATACGCAAATGTCAGAAGCTGACAGATACAAAATGAAAGAGAGTCTATTCCCTAGCTTGTGACGGTCATCATGAGTAATGACCTGGCTCGTTTGAAATGGTTTCTATTAAAACCATTTTTGTTTATAAGTGTTTTTATTAGAAATGCGTCAAAATTTTTTTATTGAAAATCCAATTGTTTTTTAAGAAAACATTTGGAAGTGCTTCAAGAAAAAGCAGTTAACATGTGATTTCTATATTGTCTATCCGTTTTCAATCTCTCATCTTAGATTCCTTGCCAACCAGAATTAGTTCACCTTTTTTTTCTTTGAGGAGCGGCAATCTGGTTTACTGGTACAACATTCGTTTAGTCAACTCATGGTAGTGCTACTAATGTCGGTGATGGACCCTTAATAGCTTCTGTGACACCAAACGCATCTATCAGAAAACAATTTTAGCCTCTCTAGAAGCAATATCGGACAAATATTCAAACTCACTTGTGGGACCATCAGAAGAAACAAAACTCATGAACTCAACTGTTATCTCACCTAATTATTATTGCCTTTGGCATTAACAATTGATTGGCGAGGACTTGTTCTTTAGTTTGATCCTATAAGTGTTTCTTGCTAATATTAACAGTTGTTAAGGGAAATTCAGCTAAATATGCACAAAATTTATTCAAAATTTATGGATACTTTTTACATAAGCTCATGACCCACGTACATTGGTTAACCTTTGGGCCTCAATCTTAGTGGAAATATCAACGTTGCTGATTGAAAAATGCAGTGACTTGATTATACACAATGTCCTTGGCATTCAACCCCATGATGAAATCTGCATGTGCATAATTCTCAACGTACTGAACAGTGAGCTTCCCCGCATCATGAAGTTTTAGACCATCCAGTAAGCGCGCCACGTCGCGAGGATCGGAGAGCGCGTCTTGGCCGCCGTAACTGAGGAACAGAGGAAGGTCATGGGGGATGTTGGCGAGGTTGTAAACTGGAGGGTTAAATTCGCCATAATGCATAAAGTTGTAGTCTGGTCTCCCGTAGTTGTATTTCGCCAACTTCCCACCTCGTACAGCTGCAATTTAATTTACGCCACAAGTCATAACTACTTAAAATATCTTATCGTCGATTGAATACAATTACATATCTACACTATTTATGCTTGAGAATCTAATTTATGGCACAAATCTTAACTACTTAGAAGGTCTTATCGTCGATTGTATACAATCACGTATCTACACAACTTGTGACGCTCCAGAATTGAGACAACAGTTTTTGATGGGTATAATAACTTACTTTGAGCCAAGTGCACCATGTTCTTTGTGGATGTTGACTGAGGCTCATTCTCCAAGAAGAGATCAATGGTGGAAGAATTGAGACAGCAGTTTTTGCCTTAAATCAGATCAATTTAGTATGGTGATTAGCATAATTGTGTTATAGTTCTGCTAGCTGCAAGGTTGGAATGATAATAATTATAGAGATGATGAGAAAAGGCTAATTATACCAGTAACTGCTTGCAATAAGTCATAGCAGTCAACTCCTGGATAAGCACACAGAGCATCCAGATATTGAGTCTCTGGGTCCCTGCAATTAGGACAAACCAATAGTACTCGAATACCGGCATCTGATACAATTCAGTTAACGAGTTTACTATCAAGGCATTTTAGCTAAAATGATCATTGAGATTGACATAGCTTCTTACTTTGGTCCTTGACAATGAAATCGATAGAAGTGGTCCCTGAGTTTGTTCACTTTGGTTCTTCCGTTAAAAACATGTCAATGTCCTCGTTAAGTGAAGGGGTTGGTTTAACAAAAATTTACCTTAAAAGTTGGTTACATGGTTGTTCACGTGACAATTGAATGAGAAGTTCTATCGATTTTTATTATCAGAGACCAAAGTGAGGAGTTATAACAATCTCATGGATCTTTTAGGCTAAAAAGCTTAATATAAATGAACTTATTCGTGCAACATGGAAACGAATGGTTAATTTCTCATTCATACCCTTTCGGATTGAACTCCGCAAGACCGAAAAGTGTAGTGATCTGTTGGGGAAATCAAGCGTTTAAGTAATTAGTGACATGTATTAAGACATGAACATTGTATTAGCGAATTAGTATGGGGAATGATTTACTCAATTATTGACAACTGAAGTACCTCACCAACAAAGGTTTTGGCAGCAGCCACACCAAGTGCTGTCTTCATGTGGCTCAAATAAGCAATGGGGCTTAGCAACGCTGCTGATTTCATCTGGTCCACCAGTTTCCCTTCCGATAACGATGCCAATACAATTAAAGTTCCCTGCCAAATAAATCAACATTAGTTTTTCTTCTTATAAAAAAATGTTGGGATGCTTCAAAATAAAAAGATGCGTAAATTTATAGAAAGAAAGTTTATAGAAAGAAAGTGATTTTCGCATATTCGACTTCGTATTAAACTATTCAATATCAAAAAATAAGCAAGAATGTGCACCGGTAGAAGATGAGTTTGCAAAAATCAATTCAAACTTATTAGGATACCATTGGGACGAAAATATCATTCAATCACACATTATTATGAGTTCTAACCTACTCATGGACAATGAGTGATCGACTTGAAATATTGTTATAGTAGTCTCTACAAAAGTTTTTTTCTGGCTCAAGGGTGCATATAAAATGGGCGGCCTTAAGCCAACAAGGCTTCTCATTTTGTGAGGGTTGGGGGTTGATCTACATAGTAAAAAGGTTATTTTTAGGACTCGAACTCATGATCTTTCAATCATAAAAGAGCAACATTTTTGTTGTGCTAAGATTCGCCCTCCAAAAGTGCATTACAAAACAAATATATTGATTCTCACCTGGGAATGGCCAACATAATTGATCTTCTGTCCTGCCTTGCCATACACGAAATCAAACACTGCTGGTAGGTCAAATGCCACCAGTTCATCCCAAGACCAATTCCAAAATTTCTGCCATTGTCAGAAATCACAAATTCATTAAGCTAATTACTATTAAAATCCAGAAAAACTTGATATTTCATCCTGAATTCAAAAAGAAAGTGCATGATCGAACCGGATCGTCGGGATCCATGGAAGTATGTTGCCGGCTGAACCTGGTCCCTCTGGTGTTAGCAATCCACACGTCGAAACCATTGTCTGCCAGAATCAATGGCAGATTCCTGTCCGGAGAATTCAGGAGCCAGGTGACTCCATCCTGCATTCACATACACAATATAGAAACCTACCAATAAGAAACCTATATTTTATAAAGACCATATTCTATTGTAAACTATCTTAGTTTTTAGGTTGAGAGATTCGAACTCGAGAGTGCTAAGACTTCAAACAGACGACTAATTCTTACCAACTTAGGACAACAAATATTGATGTTTTATCTCATAAAATCTTAGTATAATACTAAAATGTTTTTGAGTCGATTAAAAAAAATGACCATAGATCAACAAGATTTTCTGCTTTACGAGCGTCGGAAAAAAAGGCCATTATACACGGCTTTATCTTTGTTTTACAAATTGTTGTGTTTGGCTCATACATTTGTGAGTAATTATGAGTCATGTGTTAACAACAATGAAGTGACCTGTGTTTGCTTTTGGTGGAAATATCACATGGTGTGGGTTGCATGAAAATTGCAGACAAAGTAAAAGCAAAAGTTTGGTAGACATCATCATGAGTAAAAACATAATGATGATGCTTGCTTTTACTTTAATGATGATGTTTGTGGAAAAAGGGAAAGTTGATTCCTTTTTTCTTTTGCTATTTATTTTGCTAAGAACCGAAGGGAGAGAATGAGAGATTTGGCTCTCTCCTGAGAAGGCATCAGAGAGCATACAAAGGGGGAGAGCATTCGGCTCTCCCATGGGAAAGCATGGGCACGGGTGAGAGAAAATCAAGAGAGCTAGAGTGAAAAGTATTCAAGTGAAAGAACTCTTGGGGTAGAGTGAGGCTCTTGGGAAAATTCTATGAGTGGGTGTGCAAGGGATTTGGGATTGGGTTATGTTGATTTAACTCATGTGTACTTGTACTGTTATTCTCATAGTGAAGAGCAATATCTCTCCGGGGACGTAGGCAGGATTTTTGCCGAACCTCGTAAATTTCTCGGTGTCTTTATTTCTTGTATTTTATTCTGTTCAACTGAATGTGATTTTGGTGAGGTTGTAATCTGAATCTCGTTTCCGCACTAATGAACAAACCAAGGCACAACAATTGGTATCAGAGCTTTGTTGGAAGCTTTGGTTCATTGACGGTTCAAATTTTTTATTCACCATGATGACTACAAACATGTCATTTTCAGTTGAGAAGTTTAATAAGAGAGGCGGTTTTACTCTTGGTAAAGGAGAGTAATGGAAGCTTGAAGAAATGGAAGCCATGTTCAGGGATGCTTAGATCAACTGCGAAAGTTGATGTTGAGGAAGAAGACAAATGCCTCTTTCTTCTTCCCTCACTTTCAGATTCGTACGAGAACCTTGTGAAACTTTACTGCATGGAAAGTTACAGTAAGTTTGGAGCAGGTGCAAGCTTCTTTGGTGTGGAATGATACACAAAGGAGACCATGGATAATGGTGGGCACAAGACTGCTTAAGTTATTAAAGGTTGGAATCGTGGAAGAAAATTGGAAAGAGGATCTGAGAGAGACAGCAGGTTCAGATCCGGTTCCGGAGGCAAGGGTCCACAGTGCTACAAGTGCAAGGCCGGGTTGTAGCAAGTTTGTGGCGGAAGACTTTGAGTATGTCCTCTAGGTACTCGAAGCAACACTTCTCCTGGTGATGTTTAGTCTCAAGTGTTGCAGGGGTTTTGCAGCAGGTGGAGCTATGGGATTCACAGGTGATGAAATGGTCCTGAGGTAGGAGGAAGTGTGGGAATTTTGTCTGGCTCGATGGGTTGTTGCTGGAAACGGGCGCGCTGATGAGTTTCCAGGTTGCAAACAATGAAAAGGAGGAAAACCTGCTGGAGGAGACGAGGATGTGTCGAGATCCTGTCTGAAGCTAAATGGTGATTTTTTAGCTTGCAGCAGCTGCGCATGCATTGGCAGTGACTGAATCGGAACAGGACCAATGAGGTGGATTCAGTGTGTGCATGCTGGTACGTAAGGCCAATGGACTTTGGTGATGGGTGCAAGGATTTTTGCATGGTGTATTCGCCAAGGTGGAGATTGTTGTGTTTGGCTCATACATTTGTGAGTAATTATGAGTCATGTGTTAACAACAATGAAGTGACCTGTGTTTGCTTTTGGTGGAAATATCACATGGTGTGGGTTGCATGAAAATTGCAGACAAAGTAAAAGCAAAAGTTTGGTAGACATCATCATGAGTAAAAACATAATGATGATGCTTGCTTTTACTTTAATGATGATGTTTGTGGAAAAAGGGAAAGTTGATTCCTTTTTTCTTTTGCTATTTATTTTGCTAAGAACCGAAGGGAGAGAATGAGAGATTTGGCTCTCTCCTGAGAAGGCATCAGAGAGCATACAAAGGGGGAGAGCATTCGGCTCTCCCATGGGAAAGCATGGGCACGGGTGAGAGAAAATCAAGAGAGCTAGAGTGAAAAGTATTCAAGTGAAAGAACTCTTGGGGTAGAGTGAGGCTCTTGGGAAAATTCTATGAGTGGGTGTGCAAGGGATTTGGGATTGGGTTATGTTGATTTAACTCATGTGTACTTGTACTGTTATTCTCATAGTGAAGAGCAATATCTCTCCGGGGACGTAGGCAGGATTTTTGCCGAACCTCGTAAATTTCTCGGTGTCTTTATTTCTTGTATTTTATTCTGTTCAACTGAATGTGATTTTGGTGAGGTTGTAATCTGAATCTCGTTTCCGCACTAATGAACAAACCAAGGCACAACACAAATAAGCTGTTTTTACAACTCGTACCCCGTTAAAGAAGCAACTAAGACTCATCATTTTTCTTAGTCAATTGTTCAATAAAAATTGGTCTAACTTACGTGTGCAAACGATACACTTCAACCTCGACGTTGAGAGTCAATATTGAGAGAAACAATGATTGAAATCTTGAAATATGCACCATTGGAATTATGCGTGAGGCAGTGCATGATTTTTAGGACAGCTTCTCTTCTGATGATGGTCCTTAGTGTCTCTTGATAAGGGAATTGGATGATCCATTTTGTGGGAATTTTAAGAATTTTTATATCTTAGTCATTTATCATGTATCTTGCGGTTAAAAATAATTTGACTTTTTTTATTTAAAATTAAACACAAATATCATCTGATGAAAACTGACCGCACGATGTACGATGAATGGTTAAGATATAGAGATCCTTAAGATCTCCACCAAGTGAATCCAAAAAAGATCCTCCTCCCTCGATAAGAATCTGATAATCAGAATTCAAAGACTTCTTAAGTTTAAATTTGATTTTATGGTCATTGACTCACTCCATTAACGATGAGTTTATCGCCAAACATTAATCTTATTACGTGGCATGTTCTCTTATTACTTACGTGGAAGTTTTGTGCAAATATCTCAATAAATTTGTGATGTCTAGTTTCAACAAAAACTGACCGCACGATGTATAATAAAATTAAATATAAATAATAATTAACAAAATTGATCGCACGATGTATGATAAACGATCACGATTACAAGATCTTTAGAATCCTCAGGAAAATGATTCGGCAAGGATCCTTTTCCTTTCAACCCACTCTATTCTGTTCTGCTTTCACTGTTTCGGAATGAGATCAATCTCTGCTGTCAGAGCAGAGAGATCCAGATATCTAGACCATTCAACTGAAAGTGGAGAGGCATGAGTTTGTATTTAAAGTAACCAGTAGAATAAGTTAACGAGGACGGCAAAATTTAAATTAAATGGTTCGAATCTTCAGATTCGTCTACTTCGGAAGCAGAGATCCAAGAATAATCTCATCCGCTCATTTAAAGAGTATTAGCAAATGATGAATTATCTTAGTGTTTGCTGAAAGATTAATATATTTATATTATTGTTAATTGTTATTTTTTAATTAAAAACGTGAGTAAATTGTAGCAATGGTCCTTCAACTTTAAACAAATTGGAGCAATGATCCATCAACTAAAAATCTATTACCCTTGGTCCCTCAACTTATCAAAATGTGTAGCTATAATCATTTTCATCAATTTCGTCAAAATTTCGTCAAAATAAGTTATGTTGGAATGATCATTTATACAATTAGGGTCCCTCGACTCATCAAATTGTGAAATTATGGTTCTTTTCGTCAATTATGTCAAAATTTTTGTCAAAACGAGTTATGTTGAAATGACAATTGCTACAATTGAGTTAAAATTAAGGGATCATTTATCCAGTTGAATTAAAGTTGAAGAACTAATGAATTTTTAGTTGATGGACCATAGCTGCATGTTTTGATGAGTTATATGACCAATAATAATAGATTTTTAGTTGAATGATCATTGCTTCAATTGAGTTAAAATCAAAATACCATAGCTACAATTTACTCAAAAAAACGTACTTAAAATAGTAATTAAGACTGGTTACGATAGAGCCATTCCCAGGAGCGGCTGCGTAGGGCTTCATTCAACCAAAACGTCCTACGTTAATAAGCGACATGTACAGACCGAGCCAATACATGGCACATGTTTTTTTTCTTATGATAAAGCAATATTTTAAACGACTTTAAATTATCAAAAACGTTTGACAAAATGAACCATCGGAAACGTGTGGAAAGGACTGGCAGAAATTTTTAACCATCTAACTTAAGTCTACATGTATAACATGACACCTTAATCACCCTTACATTTTCCCTTAATTTCCCTTTTTGACTTTTGGCCGTAATCGATCTAAAGTAACTTTTGGTACATTTCTCATGGAAAGGAATCTTCTTCAGATTCATTTTGTAGAGAGGCTAGAGATATATACATTATAACATTTCATCATATATCATGCAGCTAGTTTTTGTTAAATATTATTTGCGTTCAATTTTAAATAAAAAAATCAAATGATTTCTAACTACACGATACGATAAATGATTAAGAAATGAAGATCCTAGTATCCGGATGGAATCCAATTCCATTTCTCATGATGTGAAATAGTGAGGGTGGAACGAAAAGGCAAACTTTAATCAACATGCGCCATAATGATTCTTTATCAAAGGCGCAGAAAGCATAGTGAAACGTAAAGGGGAGCAAAGTTTGGGTCGTAATTACGTTATGACTAAAGATATTAGCGAGAGGTTGTGCCGTAAGAGTGTGTTTATTGTATTAAACTATTTCTAACTGAAATAAATTTATAGGCTAAACTGGAATGACTTGACTTGAAAGCAGAATAAAAATAATAACGCATTCGATGCTGAAATAAAACTTTCTTGACATAAACTAAGCAAATAAGAATCCCCGTAAACCGGACAAAATCATGTGTAATTAATGAGGATGTATTGAGAAAACTTACCACAAGGACACCATGCTGAATTAAGACCGGTGGCTTCTTAATCCCGCCGCCGCCGCCACTGCTGCCACTCCCGCGACCTTCCGGAATCCTTTGCAGACTCAATATGTAGCCATCTTGAGTGGTCACCTGAACAAAAATGCAGCCATTTTAATTAACTAAAGTTAAGTCACTAATTATCTGCAATATTGGCTTAATTAATTAGTTCAAGTCTTACTTCAAACTCCTGGCATGGGTAGCCGTACACAACCACCGACGACGCGCATATACCAACGGTCGGGGCGGCCGCAGCATCTTGTTTGCGGCCAAATAGTGAATCCCAAGCGGAGCCGTACGCTCGATGAGGTGAAAGTGCTGCAAGCAATATTAGGAGGCAAAAGCTCGCCCAGACTGCTGCCATAATTCAAATAAAACCGCTTTCCTTTCACCTGGTTGCCTGCTTTCAGGGCATTATATAGCTGAAGAAAAAAGGATGCAGAACCGAGTGGGAAAACGAGTAAGATATTTTGCTGGCTTGAAGTGAGGGGCTTTTCACCTTCTTTTCAGTGATGTGGCATTGTGGGTCCCTTCTGGACCTGACTTTTTGTCGAGAGGATCTTCGTCGGATCTTCGTCGGATCTTCTTTGTGAGGATTTTCTCTCTAATCACATTCGTTTATCGTATATATCATGTAGTCAGAAATCATTGTAAATTTTTTATTTAAAATTAAATATAAACCGTACCTGTTAAAAACTGATCGCACGATATACGATGAACGGATATGATTGGAGAATCCGACGAGATCCTCTCTCGAGTTTTTGTATCATTAAGAGACTGATTGTGTATTATACACATAGCATTTGAGATTGGCCACCCCTGCAAGCAAATAAAGAATTTTTAGCTGGAATATTGCAGTTGCTATTTCAATACCTGAGAGCTCTGAATTGGAGATTAGGATGGAGGGTTTTTTCCTTGAGAACTTTAATGAAAAACTTCTGATATTGTTCACTTTAACGAAAAACTATATTTTTATACTAAAAAATTAATTCTGATACTATTTATTTTACCATTTATTTTGTTCTTATCTTTAAAACTCAAAGTTTTCAAGTCATTTTCATTAGTTTCTTTTTTTTTTCTTTGGGAAACACAGTATGTGGCTCTACTTTACGACCCTGTGAATACCTAACTGGACCCTGTGAGTACCTAACCACAAATTTTAAGACTAAAGGAAAATCCTTGATGGGACAACTTGGTCACGTTATCTGTATCATCGTTTTTTTAAATCATAAAGTACGAGATAATATAGAGTTGCATGAAACTATAGAGTTAAGTAAAGCTGACGTACATATGACATGATTAGGCTGATAATTTTCTCCAACATAAATGGATAAAAGAGGTAACACTGATTATACTTACCTTGACAATTTCACAATATGTCGGTTGATCATCTTAGGGAAGTCTAAGAATTACATTTTTTTTTTTTTTTTTTTTTTGGAGAACCTCGACGGTACGAGGGAAATTTATTGATAAGAAAAAAGAAGATACACCTAGACAGGGGGGGACATAAACCTAACCCCTCATAGAACAAGAGAAAAGAAATGCAAAAAAGGGGGGGACATGCACCTTACCCCTTTTGAGAAAGGAAATACAAAAGAGGGGGGGACATAGACCGTACCCCTCTTGGAAAAGAAAATACAAGGAAAAGACTGGGCGGACATAAGCCCAAACCCCTCTATGAACCTAAAAGGTAATAACCTGCAAGACAAGCTGCAAAACAAAAGGGAATCCAAAAAGGTTAGGAAAAGAAAGGAGAACACACATCAAGAAGAGGAGACAAACCTGTAGGTTGGCATGCCCAAGAAATCTGAGTGCAGAGAATGAAGGATCTCTATAGGGGGAGTGGAATGCCAAACAAGTGAAGATGATAGAAGCCCTAAATTGGCTAATTTGTCAGCAACAACATTCCCTTCTCGAAAAATATGAGAGCAACGAAAAACCATGTTCTGCAAATGGAGAGTACAATTGTTCCAGCGTGTCTGGAGAGACCAGGGGGGAGAGAAAGATCCAGAAGCAAAACATGATATTACACTAGAAGAGTCGCTTTCAAGCCATAAATTTTGCCAGCCCCGCACGTGGGCCAATTCGATAGCAAGGATGACAGCATGGAGCTCCGCATAGAAAGAAGTACGATGGCCCAAGCTTAGGGAGAAACCACCAAGAAAATAACCTGCAGAGTCACGAAAAACCCCGCCACATGCCGCAGGACCCGGATTACCTTTAGCAAGGCCATCAGTATTCACTTTAACCCAAGAAAAAGGAGGGGGGAGCCAAAGAACAGGGACAATAGAAGGAGCTTTACAGGAGTTAGGCGATATTCCAAGAGAAACTAAGAGTTGCCTATCCAAAGTGCCTCGTACATGGCCAGGGGTGAGAGCTCCAACCTGCCTAATCCAGGCCGAGGTGGAGCGGTAGAGACGTGAGAGGGAGGGAGGTTTGCCTTCAAACTTCACTTTATTACGCATCTTCCAAATAGCCATTAGTAAGAAAAACCCTGAAGCTATCCAGACATTGCGAAGATGTGGAGAAAACCGCTTTGACAGAAAAACAAGCCATAGATCAGAGAGGGAGCAATTTTCTAAGAATTACATTTATGTTTCTCGGTCTTTTGGTTAAAATCAAGTGAAGTCTAATAACTACAATATTATATATAACGCCATCTTTCAAAAGTATAAGATAAATGTGAGATCAAATGAAGTCATTACTATATTTTTATAATGATGTATGATATGTATTTTTGTTCTGAACATAATAAAAAATCTCTCACCATGTAAATAGTCTCATTTATTTGTAAGAGTTGTCATATGAGGCCAGACTATCCTATTAAAATTTTCCCAAGACGAAACTGACACTGCATGCAATTGTTCGGAAGAATAATTCAAATAAAACCGTTTTCGTTTCACCTGGTTGCCTGCTTCCAGGGCATTATATAGCCTGAAGATAAATGGACGCAGAACCGAGTGGGAAAACGAGTGAGATATTATGTTGGCTTGAAGTGAGGGGCTTTCCACGTTCTTTTCAGTGATGTGGCATTGTGGGTCCCTTCGGGACCTGACTTTTCAGAAAAGAGATCCTCTCCGGATCTATCTCCAAAGCCCAGGTTCAAGTGATCCAAACCTTTGAAATTTGATCTAACAGTAAAAAATTATCATAGTTTTTAAAAGTTTTTACCAACTTATCTGTTTTTAACCGTTAGATCAAATTTCAAAAGTTCAAATAACTTAATTCTTGAACTTTTAAGGAGAGATCCAGAGAGAGGATATCTTTTCGACTTTTCGTATCTTTAAGAGACCGATTGTGTATTATACACATAGCATTTGAGATTGGCCACCCTGCAAGCAAATAAAGAATTTTTCGCTGGAATATTGCAGTTGCTATTTCAAGACCTGAGAGCTCTGAACTGGAGATCAGGAAGGAGGATTTTTTTCTTTGAGAAAGACAATATGTGGGCGCCATTTTACGACCCTGTGATTACCTAACGACCCATCCAAAACTGCAAATTTTAAGACTAAAGAAAAATCTTCGATGCGACAGCATGGTCACGTCATCTGTATCGCTATTTTCATAAATTGTGAAGTGCAAGATAAGATAGAGTTACGTGAAATTATAAAGTTGACTGAAGCTGACGTACATATGACATGATTAGGCTGCTTTACTGATAATTTTGTCTAACATAAATGGATTAAAGAGGTAACACCGATTATACTTACCTTCACAATTTCACTATATGTCGGTTGATCATGTTAGGGAAGTCTAAGAATTACATTTATGTTTCTCGGTCTTTTGGTTAAAATCAAGTTAAGTCTAATAACTACATCATATATAACGCAATCTTTCAAAAATGTAAGATAAACGTAAGATCAAATGAAGTCATTATTATATTTTTATAATGACATATGATATATGTATTTTTGTTATGAAGAGCTTAAAAATCTCTCATCATGTAAATAGTCTTATTTATTTGTGAGACTTGTCATACGAGGCCAGACTATCCTATTAAAATTTTCCTGAGACAAAATCGACACTGCATGCAATTGTTCGGAAGATTAATTTGTCTGTAATCTCAAGGAGGTCCAATCAAATCGTGCGTCATGAAACATGATAAGTACCAAAGTATTGTCTAATTTATACATTTGAGTTGGCGTTCTGCAACTCAAACCAAAGTTCTCATCGTGGAATTCATGTGAGTGCATGTGGCTTGGGCAACTTTAGAATCGACTGCGATCCAAGAACAAGTACGAGTTCGCATTGGAGTTGACCAACTTAGGTTAATTAGGTTATCGTACGTCAAAGAAATGGGAGATTCCTCGAAGCACCAATCTGTTTGTTGCTGTCTAGGTTGTGCAACATTTTATACGTTTTCAACACATTCCATGGGGTAAGGCCGTTGGCTATACATTCTCTGTACTATATCTTGTTAGCAAAGATTTCTTTAAAAAAATAAAAATAGAACAAGATAATTTGAGCACAATAATTGCAATAAAATATTATCTTCGTTTTTTTTTTTTAAAGTAGATAACTTTTATTAATTAAAAAAATTAGTATAAGATTAACTCAAAAACAATTTGAATACAAGCATAGCTTAAAAAAATAAGAGTAAACCCACAACAATAAAAGACTAGATTTAGAAGACTATTGCCTCCATGCTATATCACATCAGAGGCGCCACCATTCCAAGTCAACCACCACCACTAAAAAGAAGAACCCATGAACAAACTAGATAAATAAAATGAGGGTGAGGGAGCCATCAATGCAAAAGTGCTCCTATAATTCTACCAAATAAAGCTAATAGCATTTAACAACCACCTAACATCAAAGTACGCGGCCGAGGAGAGACACCTGATGGACCAAGTAGCAAAGGTTTGTAGTGGAGACTGGGAAGAAACATCTAAGGAAGAGAGGGGCATAAAAGTTAGATATGAGACAAACTCAGGAAAATGGAGACAAAAGCTCAAAGAATACTAGAAATTAAGGGCCAAAATGAAATAGAAATGCAGGGAGGCAAAGGAGATGAGAAAGAAGTAGCTGGGTTTGGCAAGTAAGAGGAGTTGCCACCGACCCCCCTCAAAAGTAGGAGTTTGCGGCAAGGGGGTGTTAGGGTTTTTTTAATTTAATTTTTATTTTTTGGCTTTGGCAAGAGAGAGTAGCACCCAACTTGACTACGGACAAGTCCAGCGGGGACAAAATGTCCCAGCCCTCAGTCCAAAAAACGTGCCGGGCCTCTGTCAATCAAGTCCAGCGGGTGAAATGAACTGGTACCCAGCCCGAGCTGGGCAATGGACCAGCCCAAAATAGACTGAGCAAGAAGCTGGCCTATTGGCCTGGCGCGTGCGATTCACGCCGGTTTGGCGCGAGTGCCCGAAAGGGTTTCAGAGCCCGGGCCCGCGTGACAGGCGCACTGACTCCCCCCCCCCCCCGAGTTGGCGACGTGGCTTTCTTTCGGCCGTTGGATTTCCAACGGCTAGTTTTCTAGACCGTTGGATTTCCAACGGTAAAAAAAAATTAAATTTTACTTTTAACATAGACCGTCGGATCAAAGATCAACGGTCCACTTTTTTTTACAAAAAAGTAAATAAAAAAAAAAGGCCCCAACGATCAGAAATATGACCGTTGGCCACGTGGCAAGTCCCGGGCTCTTGGATTTGAATATTTTTCAAATCCAACGGTCCAGATTAATTAACTATATTAAAATTCATTAAAATTTATTAAAAAATACAAAAAAATTATTAAAAATTACAAAAAAATTTAAAAAAATTACAGAAATATTTGAAAAATGTTATTTTTTTCCTATAAATACCTAACCCTCATCTTCCACCTTTACACCACATTTCAATATTTTCTACACTTTCTATACTATCTACATTTCAATATTTTCTACACTTTAAGAGAAAAAAATGTCTTCGTGGAAGCTCATTGAAGATATTACATTGTGTGAATGTTGGGTTCACACTACTCATGACCCGATTACGAGTAATGAGATGGATAAGCGAGAAATGTGGAGTAAAATTACGAAAGCGTTTTGCGATGTACATGGAGAAAACGCCAGAACTAGTCAAGGTCTTCAAGGTCGTTGGAAAAAACTCAACGCATCATTTACTTGTTGGAAAAACGCCATCTCTCATGCTTCCGGTAACCTCCGTAGTGGGACAAGTTTAGCGGATCAGGTAACAATATTTTTATTTATTTATATGCATTCCACCCACATCAATATTTTTATTTATTTAATTTCGTATGTAATTTTTATGTTATTTCTTATGTAATTTTTATATGCATTCCACCCGCATCAAAATTTTAATTTCTTATGTAATTTTTATTTAATTTCTTATGTCATTTTTATGTAATTTATATGCATTCCACCCTTATCAATATTTTGAATTTATTTATTTGTGTTACACCCGCATTTTTTAACACTATGTTATCCCACTTTTTTATAGACACTACAAGCTCAAGCATTCTACAATTCAAAGAACGGGAACAAATCATTCACTAAATGGGAATGTTGGCAAATTGTCAAAGATTGCCCTAAATACAAAATTGTGGCAACTGGTCCAGAAGTTGTCATGCACGGTATGGGTCTACATAGTTCTCCAGAACCAGACATGGCCGAACAAGAAGCCGACATATTTCAAGACACGGAAGGGACGCCTGAACAAGTGCCCCGAGACCCAACCCACTCGTCAGTCCCTAAGGCCTCTAGGTAAAAAGGCGTCAAAGAAAAAAGGTAGTTCTTCAAAAAATGACTACACTAAATATATGGAGGAACTTGCTCGCCAAGGTGAACTAAACTTGGCACGAGAAAAGGCTAGAGATGAGGAAAAAGTTGCTGCTATGGCAGCAATATTAGCAGCTACTGAGGCCCGTGATGCGGCGGCTGAGAGACAAAGAGAAGTAATTAATCGAGAGAACGAGCTGGTTAGAAAAGCACTTCATCGAGAAAATGAATTGCTTCGAGAAGAAAGGATGGCTCAAGCAGATCGTGACACTATGAGCAAGTCTCTAGTATGACTGTCTCCGAATTCTAAATATTTTTGGACATCGGAAAAAAAAGATGTCATGCGTAGGAGGCGTGCAAGAGATGCGGAAACAAGTCAAGGGGGTTCTAGCTACACAAATCATGGCAACCAAGATCCTAGCACCACATATCCTAACTCGAGAGACTTTATTTAATTTCTTATGTATTTTTATGTATTTTATTTCTTTTTTCTAGTAGAACTTTATTTAATTTCTTATGTTTTTTCTTTTTTTAGGTTTGAACTTTATTTAATTTTTTATGTATTTTCTTTCTTTTTTCTTTTGAACTTTATTTAATTTCTTATGTTTTTTCTTTTTTTAGGTTTGAACTTTATTTAATTTCTTATGCAATTTTAATGTAATTATTTATTTATTTATTTATTTTTAAAATTTTATTTCTTTTGTACTTTATTTAAACACATGAAATAAGATTACATAAACTCACCAAATAAATTTAAAAACAAAACACATTACATAGAATTACATAAACTCACCAAATAAACTTAAAAACAAAACACACTACATAGAATTACTTAAACTTAAAAAACAATACAATTTATTCTTCAACCACAAGCCTCATTCTAATTATCTTCGCCTCCATGCAATCCCTACTGGTGCTCAATCAAGTCATTCTGGCGGGTTACGTGCCAGTATGGCTCTTGCACATTAGTGTACCGCTGAACGATCAATTCATTGTAACGTCCATCACATTTCAACGGCTCGTGTTGCACTGGATCTTCGGTCCGGTCATGAGCACAATAGATACGTGTTCTTGAGTTGTTCATCGGATCCGGCTCATATTCATCGACGGCATCATAATCATACTCATCTTCAACAATCATGTTGTGGAGAATAATACACGTCATCATGATGGATCGAAGAGCCTCGACATCAAACATTCTAGCTGCAGCCCTGACAATCGCCCAACGAGCTTGCAGGATACCAAAACAACGCTCGACATCCTTCCTACACCCTTCTTGACATTTTGCAAAGTGTTTTTCCTTTTCAGTCTGTGGATGTGGCACTGTTTTGACAAATGTTGACTACCTTGGGTAAATGCCATCTGCAAGGTAGTATGATCCCTCGTATTGGGTACCATTAACCCAATATGTGCATCTCGGCGAGTTTCCTTGCAGCAGTTCGTCGAACACTGGGGATTGGGCAAGGACATTTAGGTCATTCTGAGCTCCTGGAACACCAAAAAAAGCATGCCAAATCCATGTATCAAATGAAGCCACCGCTTCCAAAACGATGTTTTTGGCTCCTTTTCTGTCGCCATATGCTCCTTGCCACGCACTTGGACAGTTTTTCCAAGTCCAGTGCATGCAGTCGATGCTTCCAATCATGCCAGGGAAGCCTCGCATCTCACCCTTCCTCAGAAGCCTTCGCATGTCCCTTGACGTGGGTGTTCGGAGGTACTCTTTGGTGTAGAGGGCTTCAATTGCAGAGCAGAAACGCATCAGGGACTCCAGAACAGTTATTTTTCCCATCCTCGCGATCTCATCCACTTGATCTGCAGATGCTCCATATGCAAGCATTCGCAAGGATGCCGTAATTTTTTGCTCGGGAATGAGACCTAGAACATGAAAAGCATCCTCTTTTTGCACAAAGTATGAATCATGGTTGCAAATATCACTCATGATTTTGTTGAACAAATGTCGTTGCATTCTAAAACGCCGTCTAAAAATATGATCAGGGAATATGCTATTGGGAATACAATAATCTTCCAATAGATTTTTACCTCGTTTTTCCCTTTTTCTATCGAGGTTTGCAACACGTCTTGGTTTGGCTATCTGACCCACGGCTTCCATGACACGGCGGGAATGTGAGGCATTCTGCCTTCTATGGTGATCATCATCATCCTCCTCCATGAAGAAAACCTCATCTCCACCTCCACCTTCCTCGAGATTGGCCATTTCTGCCTGTTGTGCCAACAACCTTTGTTGTTGCTCTTGCAACTGCTTATACACCCTTCTTGAAGAAGACATTGTAATAAGAACTCAAGATTTGAAAACGATGAACAAGGATTCTGAGCTAAAAAGAAGGATTGAGTTTGGTGTGAGGATGGATGTAGGGATGTAGGGTTTATATGGACAAAAAAAGAAAGGATGAGGTTCTGGACAATGCCACGTGGCACTACGTGATTGGTTGAAAATCTTATCGAAATCTTGGCTAAATTATTGTAAACCGGAAGTGACACGTGGCGTGTCAGGATTGGTCGAAAATATTTTCGGAAATCTATCCACAAAATAGTACGTTCGGATAATGACACGTGGCATGACGTGATTGGTTGAAAATCTTATCGAAATCTTGGCTAAATTATTGTACCACGGAAGTGACACGTGGCGTGTCGGGATTGGTTGAAAATATTATCGGAAATCTATTCACAAAATAGTACGTTCAGATAATGACACGTGGCGTGACGAGATTGGTTAAAAATCCTATCCGAAATTAAAACTATTTTATTTTTTTATTCTTTATTTTAAATGGGTTAAAAATCTTATCCGAATTAAACTTAAAAAAAAAAACACACCAAATAAATGCGTTGGGTGCCCGCATTTTTTTAGGGGTGGAGATGCCTTGGCCTATTACTGTTCACTCCAGTCTATTACTGTTCATTTGAGTGGATAAATGCGCTGGGTGCTGACGCAAAGTCCTTAGAGGTGGAGTTGCTCTAATAGCTCAAGCTCAAATATTATCTTGTTTAACTTACAATTATATCGTGTGTGAACTCATTTCTATTGTTGAGGATATAGTAGTTGCTAATGAATATAAATCTCATATGCATCTTAATAACAAATTTTGATATTAGTAGCTACCCCATAGATTCCACATCTTTGTGAATGAGTTGCCACATGAGACAGTCTTATCCAAGACTTTCTCAAAAATAGTAACTTACATTGCTCAATAACACGTCAAGTAATAATAATAGTATATTCGCGTAACGTGTCATATAAATATTTTTCATCCTTGAATGTACCATGTTGAGCAGTGAGCATTCCAACACCCCACCCTCGATGAGCCCATGCCTCATTGCCTATCATCTGAAAAAAGAATTGAATAATTGCAAACAGTTGCGAATTATGAGCAAAAAGGAATGAGCTAGTGCCTTCATTGTGGAGTGTTGGCTTTTTTTGCTACACAATCCTTGCTTTCACATTGACAATATTGGTGAAGAAGAATCAACGCCAGTAATTGAGCCACTTTCTTCAGGTTCCACTTTATTTTTGTCGAGTGGCAAAAATATCTTCAAGACTCCTACCAAGGAATCAGTTTATAACTTTTCACACTGGCTTGAAAAAGGACTTCTTCCCACTCCTCCACTAACAGAAAAACTTGTCTATCCGCATTCACCTAATCCATCTCTCATCTCAATCACCACGTGATATTTACGAAAATAAAAGGCTTGCATAAAATATAGTTAGTTTGTGTAAGTTTTTCTTTTTCTCATTTATTTTGTCTATCATATATTCATGTAATCTTTTTCTCAATTTTCCTCACCACTTGACATCTACGAGCGAAAGGGCTTGCATGTAATGAAGTTGCTCCGTATAAGTTTTTCTTGTTTGTTGCATTTCACTTCAACCTAAAATGTACTCAGTCCAGAATGAGTTCTCTCAGTCATCTCCCTTGATTTTCAAGTAAAGCCCCATGGCCTGAAATTAAATGTTCGGAAAAATCATCCTCATGTACGCTTCTCTTGTTAATTTGCTTCAGGAAAGTGATTTTCAAAAACCTTAATATTTTTTTAATGTAAATTGAATAAATCAAAATAAAATGAACGAACAAAATAAACGTGGCTTTCTCTTTCTCTTTAATTAAATATGCAGTAACAACCTTCCTACTAAGATTTCAGTGGTGTTGTAAAATACTCATAGCATTGGACATTTTCATCCTTACTCTTTACATGCCCTGCATCCCCAAAATTCGTAATTTCAACAGCGGCAGCAAGGATCTCTAGTACTTTACAAGATATTGAGGTCGAAGTTTAGAAACTCGAGCGGGTTCTTAACTTCTCAAATTTACACTATTACGATTTCAGGAAAAAGTATCAAGCTTTATCACCTACAGCAATGGTAGGGCTCATCTTCTTCCTCTGACTCGAGCTGCGGCAAGAAACTAAGCTCGGAAGGCAGCACTGCGAGGTCCTAAATGGCTTCTTCGTCTCAATCGCAGTTGGAACATCTCCACTTATTGTCCTCTCGCTACTACACACGGAATCAGTTCCATTGACAAACTTTGGAGGGAGGCTGGCTGCAGCTGGCGGTTTTACTTCATTGTCCGCTTCTTCATCATCTTTGAAGCTCTCCTGAAAAAGCTCAAGTAGTTTCTTCTTCTTTTCTGTTGGCGTTGGAGTTGGACCAGGAATTCTGTTCTCGAAAGGAGTTTTGTCGATTAGAGAGGAACCAGCGGGTAAGTACTGATGGACAGGAGTGTTGCCGCGAGATGGAGTAAAATCTGCACGGGAGGCAATCAAAGTCGCAAAAAGTTCAAAACGAAAGCGAACAACAATCCTGCATTTTATGTTTCTTGTGGCGCAAGCAAAACTAACAATCCATTTTCTCATGAACTTTTACATTCAGCTCATCGAAGCAAAAAAACGTAAAGAAAATCGTAATAATGTTGCAAGAAAAAATGGCTCGAAGCGTTCGACTAAATTCTTACCCCCATTCACACTGTAAAAATCATCTTCACAATCCGAGTCCAACCACTGCCGGGTATCAAAATAGGAATCCTCTCTACTACCTGCTCAGCTGAAACAAAATTAGGGTACTGGTATAGCCATTTAATAAAAAGCTTCCAAATGCTTTGCCTGAAACATCCATCTGACCAACACCAGCAAACAAATAGAAAACCAAACACAGGTTAATTAGATACAACTTAAGTTGGAACAGAAGCAATTAGGTACACCTTGCGAAGTTCACGACTTTTAGTAACATGAGTCAGATTCGAAACCATGGATGACACAATGAGATACGAAAGAAGCAAAGTTACACCATCTCAATGCACTAACGACGTCTAGGTATCAAATGATTCAAACTCATCACAAATATACATCATCTTCATTTCTGCTGAGTCAAATTAGAGATATGCTCCAACCAAGTAGAGTCAACTACCATCAGGGATGTGATCCGCATACCCATTTACATCGTCGACACACCATTATTATTTACCCCCTTTACATCGTTGACACATCATTTCACCTACTACTATACCAAACGTTAGTTGGTCTCTAAACACTACACATTCCCACACGTGGTCCATCCATCGCTTAGAGATTCACAAGATACTTCACGCTAAAACTGGTTCTAGTCAATAATTTCATCGATATTCATCCCTTTGAAATGAAGGGAAAGCACCACAATCTCAATAAGTTATCTATCATTTCTCTAAAAGAGAAATTTTAATGACTCTGTCTGAAAAGAGACTTTTCTTGGATTGTCTGCTATTCATAATTATTCAATTTTCGTACTAACATTAAAAAATATTGTGTCAAAAAAAATAAAGTGATAAAGAATTCATAGAGAGTTCCACTTTTAAAAGAATCCGCTTAGCATTACTCCAAAAACAACCTAACCCTATTTGTAGCAACAAACGCACACCTACTGAACGTCCCATTGGAAGACATTGACTTCTACCAATCTCTTATGTAATCTGGGCAAACTAAGGGTCCTAAAAGTTCACATTTTTCTACATCCAGGAAGTGACACAAAAAATTGAAATTCAAGCTTGGTTTTTTTTTCCCCTGCAAAAGACAAGGGCATGATCATAAAGTTTAGGCGTACTTCTTGTCGAATTTGTAAAAATACGTGACGGATTAAAATGCTCTCTCATTTATTCTGGCATCCGAATTCGTGACGGATTAAATTGTTACATTCCTTAAAAAATAGAAATCTTTAAAGAAATCACATCACCAATTAAATCCACAACCACCTACAAGAATGTAAGGGCTATTGCCTTCCCTTCTTGAAAGCAATAGCATCATACTTAAAAAGGCAACTAAATAGATGGTGTCATAAACGTGAAAGCAATTTCTAACAGCTTCTACAAGTAACGAGGAGAAACCCAAATTTACACCGACTTAAACCCAAAAAAGTTAAATAAATAGTAGTTAACCACAAAATGATAAGCTAAAAGTAAAATGATTTTCGAATATCTTTTTTTCTAGTTGTACGCATCTCTGATTATTTCTGTCATTTGATTCTCGTGCATATGCAGAGAGAGTGTGTGCGACAATCACTTCGCACTCAATGCATAAACCTTTCATACATCTTATAATACAAGAGATCAAAAACCAAGCATAAGCACATGTTTTGATATTTTCAAAAAGTTTTGCCTAAGTTAGCGTGAAAATATGAGAAATCCAAAGGGCACATTTGATTAGTTTGACCAGAGAAGACCAAAAAACGAAGTCTTTTTTGTAAAAAGTGTGGTTTTTTACCGCAGTCCCGGAAGGTGGTGGCGTTGGCGGTGGCGTGAGAGGGCGACCATTGAGATTTAAGTGGAAGATCGGCAATCGGACGGTCACCATTGGAAGACAGTTTATCAACCTTGACTGGGAATGGTGGGATGACGAGCTTGTTGTCGGTTTTGGACCCGAATGAATGTCGGAGCTTCAAGACGGAATCTGCGTCCTTATGAACCGAAACACATGAACCCATCTGCCTATATATATGTATATCTGTTTCTATATATTCTCTAGAAACCCAATAATTTTCTCAGTGCCACTCCGAACACCACGCTTTTTTGAGAGAGAGAGAGAGAGAGAGAGAGAGAGAAAGGAGAGAGAGTAAAGTATGAGGAGGAGGAAGAGGAGGAGGAAGAGGAAGCGGCAGAGGAGAGAGGGCGTTTTTTGGCGTTATGCTTGGGACTACTGAGTGCCCAAATGCGTTTCTCGCGCAGAGAAAGAGGAAAGAGAGGAAGGAATTGAAAGGTAACGCTACGAGATGGTGTTTGTTTTCTACTGTTCGTGTGGAATAGTGGGTTTATAGGGTTGTGGTGCCCCACTGGGGCCGTTGAGCTTTTCCTCTCTTTTCTATAGTGGGAAATTTGTGGCGCCTGCTGATTCTCTAAAACTCAAAGCTGACCGGTGAGTCTCTCAACTTTTTGCTCTAGGGTTGAAAACTCTTTTAATATAAAAAAACTTGCCTGTAACGTAGACGTCATTGTAATTAACTTGAAATCCATTGCACTGTCATTTGATTAATTTACTAATATGAGATGGTGTTTCGTTACGGTATGTCATAGTGCTAATTTTTCGGAAAATTGTATATACGTGTGATGAAAATCTTTGTTACATAAGTTTTTTAGAAACGAAGAAGAAATGTTGAAAGTGATTAAATTATTTTTTATTTAAAATCGTGAACAGAAATTTGAGGGCATAAAATCACTATTAAGTCCTTGAATCGTGCTTTAATTTTTCTTAACTTGTGTCACTCTTAATATATTTTCTTTCTTTTTATTATAAAGTCAATGTTCTTATAAAATTGTTGATTGAAAAAGCACTTTGATTTGCCATACTAAAAATGAAGCTTAATAAGGCAGGCCAATGGTCAAAACCTGACTTCAACTACGAGCATGAAAATGCACAATTAAATGTGATTACTACAATAATCACGCTTAAATTAATTATTGTTTGTACAAATACAAATAAATATACATGCATACCAAACTCATCTCAAGGCCAGGATAGTACAAACACTGTCAATCGAATTCACATTATTTGTGCACATTTTTTTTAATTTTCAATCATTAAATCACTAAATTAAAAAAATTAAAAAATTAAAATTAACAGAGTATATAAAAAGTTATAAAAAAAAACATGTAAATAGCATCACCTAATAAAAATTAAAATCGTGCAGTTTGCAGAGAGTGCCGTGCTTTTGACAAGACGAAGCATAGCCAGTAGGTACCGTTTGGTATGTGGGACGGGACAGAACGGAGTGGGACGAGGTGTTCCTTCCCATATTTGGTGCGTCTAAAACGGGTGGAACGCGTTGTTCCACGGGATGAATTTTTGGTGAATTTTCGTTCCGCCTTACCCCTGGAACAACTCGTTCCACATCCGTGGAACACAAAATTATAACATCTCCGTCTCCTTCTTCTTTCTCCTTGTTTCCATCCGAGAGCATCTTTGCTCCCTCTCCGTTCCGTCTTGTCCCGTCCCGTCTGCATACCAAACGATACCTTAGGGAAACGGATTCTCTCTAGACCCAAAGGAATTGAGCTCAAGACTCAAATAATCCAAGCTATTGAAATTTGATCAATGGTTATAATTATTATAATTTTAGAAGAATTCCCTGTTTGTAGCCGTTAAATTAAATTTTAATGATTCAGATTATTTGATCATTAGACTGAGTTCTTTTGGATTCAGAGGAGATCCGGTTTCATAGTTTAGTAAGATCAGCAGGACACCTCTCCTCTCCGTGTTTCGTTTGAGTTTGACAGCTTTGCTTTATTAATGAATTCACTTGGTATTCTTTTTAGCCGACGTCTTGTCATTTCAATTTTGTATTATCTCCCCACTTATCTAATTAATCTAATCTAATATTGCATGATGACATTACAAAAGACAAATTGAAAGAGGTGTGTGGCTAAGAACATCAGTTGGGTGAAGTTTGAAAACGATAGAATTCAATTCACCCAACGCCAAGGGCCAAGGCTGTTACAAAATTGACCATAACCTAATTAACTTCTAAGAGTGACCCACCACTAATCGCACAATATCGTCTCATACTTGTATGTACCACATACTAGTATTACTAGTATTGTATGTGTGAGACTTTATCATACAAGTTTCTATACGATATATATATTAGTTGTAAAACTATTCGGTGTCATGTTGTCCTTTTCGATGTCAACTATTTTACATTTTTATAACAATGTTTCAAAACACACGTTCAAAATCCGCTGCTGGAGTGGAAGCCAGACTTGTTACCAGGAGGAGGTTAAAATGACTCTATAAATCTTCCCAGACTCCGAATGGATAACCGTGCCTTGCTATTCATTGTCCTCTATTTTTGAAAAAAAAAAAAAAAACCGCATCAAGCTCCTCGCTGATGTATGGGTCATGGTCATGGGTAAGAAGCAAATTTACTGAAAATTTTAGAATGTGAAATGAATATAATTGGAGTTTGTACATGCTTTTAATGAACTTCCAAGGTGCATTCTTAAATAGATGATCATGATTTTCCCGAGTCAGTCCAAAAACAATTCGTTATTTCACGCCAACGAGCTTAACCATTATCAATATGACACACTAAGCCTCCACCAATATGCTAATTTTTGTTAACCTAAGCTTAAATGAAGATAAGGATTTAGGGTCCTACACCTAAGAAAAGTATGTATGGATACGTGTGTGTAACTTATGCCACAAATCACCATGAAGTCCTTCGTCTTGTAACAGAAGCAAAGTTCATTTGCTTTTCCTTTTAATGCGATAAGTGCCTTTCAGTTTGCCCTGCGTAGGAGTTTGGTAGTGTTTCCGTTTCGATTGTTCTCCTTCCTTTGTGTTTATTTACTTTTTTATTTTTATTTTTTATGCTTACTCATCTCTGTCACGTTGACGACGTTTCTTATTTTTTAGTGTGTCAATAACTCGGTTTGATACATAAAATTTAATAATATAGTTGATTGGAAATTTGAAAAAAAAAATTCAGCCAATTGAATAACGACATTTAGTGTACTGGACCATGTTTCTGTCATACTGAAAAATTTCTCTTCATACATGAGAGGCAATAATTGGTAAATTGTAGCAGGAATGCAACACTTCACTGAACCTCAAGTTTCATCTGCTTTACTCCAGATGGGAATGTGTAGTACAAGTCCACCAGGATCAATCGCACCTCATCACTCAAACAAAAGAAAAATGCTTAGATTCTAAGTTATACATGTGTGCACGTAAAAGCACAACACACTCATGCACGAATAAAAAAATCATGCAAAATGGTAGTAGTTGTGTTCCAAGAATCCTTTGCACAGGTATTAGGTAGGGTTAGGTTTCCATAATATTAGAGGGAAGATGCGTGAAAAATGCAGGCTACGTATTCTTGAGAAAGTTTATAAAATTGACAACTGCACCACGTGGTTGCTCGACCAAAATGCAGTGGAGTTAGACTGCAAGGGGTAGGTCTGAGTGAAAACGCTTTAAAATGACTTAAAATGTTTTTTGTTTAAAGTGTATGAATTTCATAAGCATTTGAAGTAATTCTTACAAAAATCATCAATTATATGCTTCTTGTACAAAGCACTTTAAATGTTTTTCAAAAATTCACTTACATTTTTGCTAAGGATTGGTTTCAAAAATAATTTCATTAAAACTAAGCAGTTTTAATTATTTTAAAAACATTTCCAAACGAGTTTCAAAATTCATTTGAATTTTTTTTATTAAGATTGGTTTAAAAAAAAATCAATCATTTTAAAACACTTTCAAACTAGTAATCACTACATTTTACTAAAATTAATTTTAAAAACCTTTTGAACAAAAAAATACTTCCAAACTACACATAAGCGGAGCCGCCCTGTATGTTAGAGCACTTATAGTGTAGGAAGGCCCCCCATGGTAATTGGCAATTGAATCCCCTTTAATAAACAATAACTGCCTTTAATGGACAGTAATTACCTTTTGCATCTCCACCTCTAAAACTGAATAGCGATGGCAATAGGCAATAAAATATTAATATTTTTTATGTTCTAAAATAATAAAAAAAAATTTAAAAATTTCTGATAGAATTTTTAATCTATCTCATCACGTCCATGTGTCATTATCCAAAATTACAATTTTTGTAGATAGATTTCGATAAGATTTTTAACCAATTATGTCGCACAACGTGTCCTTCCATATTTAGAATTGTTGAAAATATTGAAATGTGGTGTAAGGTGGGAGAAAATGGTAAGGTATTTATAGAAAAAAAAAATTATTTTTTGAAATTTTTAATTTTTGTATTAACTTAATTAAGCTGAACCGTTGGATTACAAAAAAATTTGAAATCCAACAGTCCAGATTGTGACACGTGTCCTCCCAAAACATTTCTGTCTTTTTTTTAATTTTTAAAATCGGAAAAATCTGGATCGTTGATCTAGAAATCAAACGATCCAAATTCAACTACTACTTAGAGGGCTGCAACACGGGTCCCACCTCCTGAAATCTTGTCGGTAACGCGCCTCATGCGTGCGTATTATGCACGCACCTAATCCAAATTTTTTAATAACGTGGCTAACATTAGCCTTGCATCACTCCTCCTCAAACGCTCAAAGTCTTGGAATTCCCGTCTGCCCTCTCCCATGGGCTCTCCATAGCCCAATTACCCGATTAGGCTGGAGCTAATTTCGGAGGGAATTGGATTGCAAATGGTGCCTGTCCACAGGTCAAAAGAGCACGGTGGAAGTGCTCTTAACGACTGGTCCCTCTCCCACCAACCCCAGCAGCTATTTGTCTTCACGGATTTGTGGCGTCTTTCTCTCCCACCAAAAACTGAAAAGTAAGTTGAGTAGACCGGCGGCTTCTGAAAAAACATGGGTGTGGCGGCGAAAATAGCACCGTCGATGCTGTCGTCGGACTTCGCTAATTTGGCATCAGAGGCCGAGCGCATGCTCAAATGCGGCGCCGATTGGCTCCACATGGACATCATGGTACGCCCTCAGCCCATCTGTTCTCTTGTCTACGTCCGATGAATTTCAATGTTTTGTCACTAACACCATGTCTAATGTTTGACAAAATTCTCGTACTTTTTGCAGGATGGGTAGGTTTGATTCTTTTTTGTTGCCCTTTTAGTAATTCCCATGAATCTCAAGTGGCTGCAAACGAATTAGGTTTGCTAATTCCTTTTTGTTTAGCTAGTTCATTTACTTGGTTGAATTTTGATACAACGAAGTAGCTAATAGTTACTAAACGAAGACTTGGCGCAAAATCGAGCGCAATGTCGTTCTAGCTGCGCTCTAGAATTCATTCAGCCGACCCCACTTAGGCTTTGTTGTTGTTATTGTTCAAGTCGACTTCTTTGCATAATATATCCATGAAGATGCTTTCTTTTTCTGTTGTTCTTATGAAACATTTCTTATGTGCTTACTGAAGACATTGTAATTAACTTGGGTTCTATGTTAATCGCAACGTTTGCTTCTCACAAATGTAAATACTAGCGGTCTTGAATTCATTTATGTTTCTTACCAACAGGCACTTTGTCCCGAATTTAACACTCGGTGCTCCGGTCATTCAGAGTTTGAGAAAGCACACAAAGTAACTACCTTGACATTGTTTTATTTTCATTTTTATCGAGCGTAAATAGATGTTGGTGGTATCATTTGTTTTTTTTTTTCCGCCTACAGGGCGTATCTTGATTGTCACCTAATGGTCACAAATCCTCTTGATTATGTCGAACCTATGGGAAAAGCCGGTGCTTCAGGTTTTACATTTCATGTTGAAGTATCGAAAGGTTGGCTGTAGTTGGGAATTGAGATGTTCCTATTTTACTTCCATTCCCTGTTCGTGTGGTATTTTCTTGATACAGGAGGGACTTGCTATTTTTCCTTCATTCACTTTCGTCGTCCTTCTTTTTGCAGACAATTGGCAAGAACTTGTTCAAAGAATTAAGTCCAAGGGCATGACGCCAGGTGTGGCATTAAAGCCCGGAACGCCAATTGAAGAAGTTTATCCTCTGGTCTTACTTCTTTCTTTCTTTCTATCTAATTGTTTCTTCTTCCCCCTCCTTTTTTTTGGGTTTTTTTTCAATTTTTGTTTTGTTTTGTTTAGTTGTGTATGTATTGAAGAGGTCGCACTTGGTGCGATGGCAAGTGCCTTCGCCCATGAGCGGTAGGTCTCGGGTTCGAGACTTGGGAGCAGCCTCTCCATAAATGGGGGTAAGGCTAGCCGACATTCACCTCTCCCAGACCCTGCGTAAAGTGGGAGCCTTGTGCACTGGGTACGACCTTTTTTTTTTAGTTGTGTATGTATTGATTGGCCAGGCTTACTTGCATGACATTCAATGACCTAAGAAAGAAAATCCGATCTTTAGTCATTGTACGCATTGTTTAGTATTCAGTAGCTGTCTACTCCGGAAATATTTTCGAATGATGCTGTGTTATCCACAGATTGAAGGTGAAAATCATGTGGAAATGGTCCTTGTTATGACCGTAGAACCTGGGTTCGGTGGTCAAAAGTTCATGCCGGAAATGATGGAGAAGGTGCGCACACTGAGACAAAGGTACCCTTCACTAGCTATAGAGGTGAGTTAATTATCCGTTATGTTTCTTGTGAACTTTTCTATATAGAAGTTCTGTTGTTGCATCTCTCGACACACATTTTTTAAGAGTTGGGTTTCCAGGGACAGGTACTAAAGTTGCTTTCAATCTCATGTCACAGGTAGATGGTGGCTTAGGGCCTTCGACGATTGATATGGCAGCTTCAGCCGGAGCCAACTGCATAGTTGCAGGAAGCTCTGTGTTCGGAGCCCCTGAGCCTGCTACAGTAATATCCCTTTTGAGAAGTAGCGTTGAAGGAGTTCAACAAAAAAGTTGATACTGGTATGGGAAACACATCACAATTTGTTTTTTCTTATCAACATATATTTACAGTGCACCTCTATGATCGAATTGTAGTTATCTGCGCTATGAATAATAACATTTGTACTTGTTATCTGCACATTCACTCCATGTATGTTACTTTCTCGAGCGTAATCAGGCTTATGGAATAAAATTACTTGAGCGATGAATTGACACATACAACTTCTTTAACATGACAAAGAACTGCGAGTCTACGATCCTTATTTACAGCTTTTATTTTATACTTGAATATCATGACATCCTGCAGTTGGCAATCCCTTGATACGTTGCATACATTTCTGTCGATCTTTTTTATTTGTTATCGGGTTGCTTGAGGCTATAAACACAACCGTAGTGATGACATGTTCATTGCCTTTAGGGATTTCCCACTTTCTGCGTAAATATGAATGCTGATTTTGGTGTTGCAAATCATCATGGTTTTATCTTTTGAGATCAGCTGTGGGGGGAGAGAGAACAGAATCCCACGTGCTCGGAAATTATTCGTCTTAGTAGTCAGTTATCGAATGGGGTATAAGGTGAATTTGGCCTTACTATGGCCGCCCTGTAAATAGACGTACATGAGACAAGGATGTCGCTGAGGCGGTATCTCACTCACTGTATTCTGTTTGTACTTTTTTACATGGCGATATGTAATTGATTTGGGATACTAACTCGGTAGCATTTCTGTGCATGAAAAGTTCTCCCTATGAGGGAAAATCTTTATCTGCCTGCATTTGGTATGAATATGGTCTTGTTTGGCCAAAATTGTTTTCTAAGAAAACTTTCTCCAGAAAATCCTGTGTTCCACGTCAGCGCATGTTTATTTATCAAGATTATGTTGTTCTAGAGATATTTTAAGTGTAACCGTCACACGAGGTGGTACATCACATGTTCCTAAAGAAATGATGGGTTATGTGTATTAAAAGGTTAATAATTTAAAAATTAAAAATTTCCACCACTTACATAAAAACACGTGGTGTACCATTCGTATTCCCGTCACAATTAAAAATTTCTCGTTGTTCTCCTGATCTGTGAAGTATAGAGCACGTGCAGCAGGCATCATATGCGATCTGAACACAATGTTTGCATTTGGCATCCACTATTGAATTGTTACATAAAACTACTTATTTTTTATTCGAGTCCATTTCATGCGAGAGAAAGAAACTACAGTCCGAAGATCTATGAAAACACATAAACTAAGACATAATTAAACACTTAATTACATAATTAATGAAACAGAAAATTGCAAGATCCGATCGATGCCTATGAGAAATGGGGAAATCTAGTTCTTAATTTTTATTAATAAGTTTAATCTCACCTGAGCATGGCAAACGGGTCGTGTTTGTTGTTTTTGTATTGTTTTTGTGTCATACATGTTATTTTAGCTGACCACTTCGTGTCAAACCTTTTATTTTTACGGGTTCTTAATAGATGCCGATAATGACCCAACTCGGTATGAGATCGCATTGTTTCGTGTCGCCTTGATGGGTTATGCAAGTAATTTCCATATCGTGTCATTTACATGTCATAACGGGTTAACCTGTTTCGTTAACGTGTTCGGTGATTCGAGTTAACCTATATTTGGATAGAAACTTGGAAGTTGGGCATGCTCCAAAGTCCCAAGTTGGTACTTTGGTAAATCTTTCATTGTTGACCAGGGGAAGTGGTCAGCATGTGTTATCACGTGCCCTTCACTGTTGGGACTCTTCGGTTCATCCATTGCTACCTGTATTTCTTAATCTTGCTTTGAACGAAAAGTGCCTTCCATTATTCGACTTTGGCCCTCTTGGGATGTGCTCGAACTTTTTTGTGAAATATGGGAATTGCTACTCATACATCCAACTTTATGGTTGGATTTTCCAAACAAATTAACCGAACTGAATCTTAGTTAGACTTGACGGACCAAAAATTTGAGAAATTATTGCGTTCGAAAATCGGATCAGGTAAACTGAATCTTAGTTACATCATATTTGTACCATACTTGACCAATCCCGAAACTACTGAGCACCGGTCAGTGTTATACCGTCATGATTTCTTATCTTAGTCCCGTTGTCACCCACAAGAATTTCTTCAGAGAGGTTACAACAACAACAATAAAGCTTTATCCCACCAAGTGAGGTCAGTTGTATGAATCCTAGAACGTCATTGAGCTCGGTTTTGTGTCAAGTCATTCGTTAGCTCAAAATACTCCAATATTTTCTTAGAGGCTCTTTCTAAGTCTTCCTAAATCTTCTTTTATCACTTTTACCCTGACCCTAATTTCTTCAGAGAGTCTAATTGAGAGAATTCACAACATCAGTGTGTTCCAATGTTCCACTACCTCATTGTGTACACGCTTATTGGTTTCATCTCTAAGCTATGACTGAAAACGAATATTTGATCTATTGGTGAAGGGTGTTGGTTGTCAACCTAGGTTGTTCATAACCAACTTGACCTATCAATAACACGTAGGCCTTTATTTCATGCCTCACTTTTAACCTGCATCGCTGTCTCTTCCATTGTATTTCAGTTCATTTTTATCCTCAAATTTCTCCAAATCTTGCATCATTTTTATCCCTACTGATGTTGCCTGCCTGCCAATTTAGCTTCTTCCATCTTTTCATTCCGAAAGCTTAAATGATTCACGTTTGTTCTTTCGTTTGTATCGAAAATGTCAATATTTGTATGAATTATGTGGATAATATTTGATTGCACACGATTGCTATTGACATGTTACCTGCCTATGTTACCTATAGCTTATCAACACTATATCAAATATTTCGTCGTTTTAAGTAACTAATGAGCATCTTGTTTAGATAATAACTGCTTGTGATCAGTGTTAATTGCTAAATGACGGATTATGTATCAATAACACGTCTTATCCAGAGAAAAGTGTATCTGATAAGTGGCATTTGGAACTTGGGGATAAGTAGCTGCCCATTAGCTAGCATTTGGTAATGGAGGATGGATGGATTAGCCCAAGGTAAGGACTAAGTAAACAGCTGGAATCAGAGGGATTAATATATACAAATTCCTTGCCATCCCCAAGAATCTTGTTCATGAACAACTTTGGTAAAATTCTCCCGTTCAAATTTCTAAATTATATTTGTATAGATCCAAAATATTCACTCCCTCAAAGTGTTTTTAAACTCTATTTATTTTTTATAGGCTCGTGTGGAACTGAGTGGTCAGCTTAGTGGTTCATCGGCATGGCTGCCGCAGCTGCTTCTTCCTTCCTATTTTTCTTCTCGCTTCTAACTGTCTCTGCATTTGAACAAAAACCACACAACATTTTGAGCTGCGAGTCCACGTCTCCCGACGCTTCCGGCTACTACTGCAACGCTACAAATGCATCATCTGTAGAGAACAAGTGTGCAACTTTTGCGATTCTTCGCACCAACGCGTACTACTCCTCTCTCTCCAATCTGAGCTCGTACTTGGGCATCAGTCCGTTTGTGATAGCAGACGCGAACGGATTTTCAGCTGACACGGAGTTTCTTCCTAAAGACGAGCTTTTGTTGATACCGATTGATTGTAAGTACGGCAATGGTGGTGTTTTTTGTGCCGAGTTGACAAGGACTAGTGTGAAAGGTGAGAGCTTTTATGGCATTGCTCAGTCACTAGAGGGCTTGACAACCTGCAGAGCTATTCGAGAGAGGAATCCAGGCGTTTCGCCATGGGGGCTTGCTGATAAGCTTCAGTTGGTGATCCCCTTGAGATGTGCTTGTCCTTCTTCATCATCTCGACTTGTGACACGATCAAGACTCTTGATTTCATATCCTGTGAGTGAAGGCGACACGATTTCTGATTTGGCTGTTAAGTTCAATACAACACAAGAAGCTATCATATCTGCAAATAACAGATCATTCAAAAGCGTTAGACCCGAAAGTTTGACACCTCTTACATCTCTTCTGATTCCGCTTGAAGGAAAACCTATACTCGGTCCCCTAGGAAAACCCCGGGAACCCAATTTGCGCCTTCCAGCAGCTAGCATCCCTGCAGTTAGTCCCCACAAGAAGAAGGCGAAAATGAACCAGATTGGATTGTATGTCGCGCTTAGCGGAGTCGTTGTTGGAGCCAGCATTGCGGTCGCGGCAGCATTCTTGCTATTTCAGATGAAGAAAAAGAAAAAGACTTCACCAAAAGGATGTGATGTGGATCTGCAACAGCTCAGCCTAAGTGTGAGGACAACAAGTGACAAAAAAGTCTCGTTTGAGGGATCACAAGCTACTTTTGACGGTCAGATCATCGAGACAACCACGCCGCGAAAGGTTCTGGTGGAGATGTATAAAATTGAGGAGCTGAGCAGAGCAACCGAGGACTTCAGTTCCGGCAACCACATTGAAGGATCTGTGTACCATGGCCGCCTAACCGGGAAGAACTTGGCAGTAAAGCGCATACAGCCAGATACAATTTCGAAGATTGAGTTTGGTCTTTTTCATGATGCCATTCATCATCACCCCAACATAATGAGGCTGTTGGGAACTTGCTTGAGGCCAGAGGGGCAAGAATCGTTTCTGGTTTTCGAGTATGCGAATAATGGATCTTTGAAGGACTGGCTCCATGGCGGATTGGCAATCAAAAACCAGTTCATTGCGTCGTGCTATTGTTTCTTGACGTGGAGCCAAAGGCTGAGGATATGTCTTGACGTAGCCATGGCATTGCAGTACATGCACCACATTATGAACCCCCCTTATGTCCATCGTAATGTAAACAGCCGAAACATTTTCCTCGACGAAGAATTCAACGCAAAGATTGGGAATTTCGGCATGGCAAAGTGTGCTGAAAATGACTCCGACGATCAACATTGTAGTCCAACCAGCCCTGCCGCGTCTTGGAGCCTGGGTTACATGGCACCCGAATATGTTCACCAGGGTGTGATTTCTTCAAGCATTGATATTTTCGCATATGGCATCGTGTTGCTGGAGGTCTTGTGTGGACAAACGCCAATAAGCAGGCCGGGCGCTGATGGAGAAGAAAACTTTTACCTCTCAGAGAAGATCAAATCCGTGTTGCATTTGGACAATGCAGAGGAGTTAAGAGAGTGGATGGACAGCGCGTTGGGGGATAACTATTCGTTCGACGCAGCTGTCACACTGGCAAATCTAGCCAGGGCCTGCGTCGACGAAGACCCTAGTTTGAGGCCTAGTGCAGGGGAAGTTGTCCACAAGTTGTCGCGATTGGTGGAGGAGTCGAAAAGCGTGGAGGGGGAGAATATTTTGATCAGTGAGAGCTCTTGTAAGCCGCTGGTGAAGGCGGCGGCGGCAAACAATGTGTGAACAAAGCATTGGGAGGATGCATTGCAAACAGAAGACATGTTTATTGGTGCATGTCACAGGGTTCTTCTGCTTGTATATATATGTAACATCTTTGTCTCCTCGAATAATAAATGGCATTGGTACTACTAGGCACTAGCTACTTAGTTTATTGGTGCAGAGCTTCAATGGTGGTTGGTTCTATATATACATGATTTCTTATTGCTTTGTTGTATAGGAGCATGTGCTGCATTTACTATCTCATTCAAACATCAGTCAATTGAAATTCAAACCCGAGCTAACAAGGTCGTTCGTTTTGCGATTATCAGAAAGGGAACGTCTATCGTATATGTAGCTTTATCCTTATTTTGTAAAGAAGTTGTTTTCATGACTCGAACCTGTGACGTTTCGATCACAAAGTAGCAACCTTTCCATTGCGCCGAAGCTTTCATATTTCAAAATATTGAACAATAGAAGACCCTCTTGCACATGGGATGCATGTCGTGGTCATTGTATCCCAGACAACGACAAAATGTAAGATAAGCAAGTTAAAAATACATAACAATGCATGATTGACTTAAAAGTACCGTAACTAGTACAAAATTTCCGATTAGTCAAGCATGAGGTAGACAATTGAAACTGCATGAACAAGGAGTAACACCAACCCTTGTAAAGAGAGAAAAAGTAGACGACTTAGTAGAAAAGCATTTTTTCAATACAAAAATGCAATATTCTAAACTAATTTGTACATATAAATAGGCGATTCGAACTCTGTAACAAAAGAGTAGAAACAATGTTCTGATGAACCGGCCTAATCCAAATACGCAGTATAGAAGCAAATGAACGAATGTAACAATCTCTGTCTCAGGTTAGATTTGCTGAAAACAGCACTAGAGCCGTAAAACCAAGCAACAGCGAATGAACAAAAATTACAGAAGTAGCAAAAACAAACCAAAATCACACTTCATATCTACACCATCCATCAAAACATCATGACCTTAAACTCATCAAAATTGAGCACCCCATCGCCGTTGAGATCAAACCTAGCAATCATGTTCTTGCACTCGTCGACGCTCTTGGACTCGCCGAGCCTACTCAGCATCCTCTTAAGACTCTTGGGCGTAATGCACCCACTCCCGTCCATCACGTACATCTTAAAAGCCTCCTTCAAGACACTAACCTTCTCTTCGTCGCATCCTCCGTCGACGAACTTGACAAAGTCATCCAACCCCAGCAGCCCGTCGCCGTCCGAGTCTAGGTACTCCACCGCCACCTCCGCCTCCGTCAGCGAGAGCTCGCCGCCTATCGCCCCGACACACTGTTGCAGCTCAATAGGTGATATCTTTCCGTCTCCGTTGCCATCAAACTGCTTGAAAACGCGCTCGTATTGTGCTACTTTATCCATTGCTAGAAACCTTTTTTCTTTCTGGAAGTTGTGTTCTTGGTTCTGGGTTAAATATATGAGACAATGCGCGTGTCGTGGTTGACCAACCGGCTTGATGGTACTTCAGTGCGTAGGTGGTACTTTCGTAAATAACGTGTGCAAGACTATGTTTTGTAGAACAATATTTTTATTTAAGAAAATATTTGAGCTAAATATTATTAAATATCGAATTCAACATATTTCTGAGTTAAATTTAATATTTTTAACTTACAAATGAAAAAAAATATTACTTAACTGGTTTGTAGATAATTTTACATGTTTAAAAAATAAATAATTTGTCGAACAAATAATTGTCACGTAACAAGTTGTAGACAAACAAAACATTTATTATTCCAACAATTTTCTGTATATAAGGAATATAAAAAAACGGCCAAATTAAAACAAAAACGTGACAACAGAGGAGTTGTTGGTTTACTGCACTGCACACAGATTGGATTTTAGACTTTATTGACCGACTGACTTTAATTCGAGCTTTCTGGAAGCAGCTCGAAGCAAAAGATTTTTTTGGATGCCATCTGTCGCCAACCGCCAAAAACCACCTCAACCACCAGAAGAAATATACGAAAGTGGGAAGCAACTTCCTTGAATTTAAATTCTAGCTCTTTGGATAGCCACTATCTAGAGAAAAACCTATATAAAATAATAATAATAATAATTGTCAACAGCCGACTTTGGCTGTTAATTTTGGAGTTGGTGACAATCTCTCTTGGTTTTTTTTTTCTTCTTCTGTGTTTCTATTTAGTTATGGTTGCCCTTTCGTTGTCACAAGAAGAGTTTTCGTGATTAAGGTCATTGTCTTGCTCTAGCGAGAAAAGTCTTTGTGATGGCTATGATTACAAATCAAATTTAGATATTTAAGCAGTGGCTATTGTTCACAGTTAAGGTTGGTTTTTGTTTTAGTTTGTGCACACAACGAAGAACTATGAAGAGAAAACTCGACATTTGTTGGAGGTGGCTCATAGCAGTATATTTTTGCTAACAATTACAAGATCATTAGAGGTGGTGCAGTTTTTTCTCATGATGTTGTTATGGTGAATCTATGATTTGCAGGGTTGTTATCTTTCTTGTGGTTCGACAATTATATTGTCTTTATAATGGTTTGTAATTGTAAATTTATGTGGTTTTTTTAGCCACTGTAACCTCTTAATTATGTTCGACATGCTTGTTCTCTATACCTTCCCGATTGTTTCTTTATAAATTCTTATTATCTTAAAAAAATACATTCTAGATCTTTGGTTTGGTGGTGATTCTATTCAGATTTCTAAACGGTTTCTTTATCCACTAGTGCCTAAATATTTGATACAAGTAGCTACTTGTTCTGTTTTTTAATCTTATAAAGGCTCACCTATAAAAACTTGGGAACTTTAATGAAAAGTGTCGAAAAACTATATTTTTACATTAAAAAGTTAATTCTGGTACTATTCATTTTACCTTCTATTTTGTCCTTATTGTTAAAACTCAAAGTTTTCAAGCCATTTTCATTAGTTTTTCTTAAAAACTTAGGAAAACTAATGAAAAAGGCTTAAAAACTATGAGTTTTAACGATAAGGATAAAATAAGGGGTAAAATGAATACTACCATGATTGACTTTTTAGTGTAGTTAAAATAAACAGTACCGAGAGTTTTTCATTAAAGTTGTTTCAAAACTCTGGGTCAACCCGTGGTTAGTTTGACTATTCAACGTCAATAAGTATCTCGATATGTTATCAACTATTTTATGTAGATATGTTCAGATATACTTATCAACTATCCACGTAGATATCCATATTATTAATAATATCGAGATACCCGGATTAAGTATGCTATCATCTTTCTAATTTGAACATTCTTGACTTTTTTTTCTCAACTGCTTGCACAATTTCTAATTTAGTTGATTTTTATTTTATAATTAATCTTTAAAGGGTGAATCAAAAAATAAATATTCCAATTATTGGGTAACAATGAAAGAAGATAAAGATAGCTAAAATGAGAAGAACCGATCAGGAAGGTCATATATCTATAAAAGTTTAGGTAAAAAATAAATGACAATGTAACAACATCTTATTTCGTGGTAGGACAAGCCACGTGATCAAGCCGTCACACTCAAATTCTGTCTAGATGGTTGTCCCAAAAAACTTCTAATGACAAAACTAGTAGCTCCCACAAGTTCTAACACACACACACACAAAACCCCATCACATGTCCAAACCTTAAGCGTTGGAACTTGGAAGCGAAAGAAAATCAAGACAATAACAAATTGATACAACTATTTAGGAGGATGATAAAACTGATGAATTGCATATACAGTCTGCAACATTGTGAGCACCAGCAGAATAAACGCAGCGACCAAAGAAATAATCGCCCACGGCGAACCGAAATGCTCGCGCCTCAGCTTTTCCATCCACTTGTTCCAGTCAGTCTTGTAATACTTGTTCACTTCGTTGCAAAGTCCCTCGTAGTAAAATCCGATGACCATCGTGTCGTTGTACAGCTCGTTGAAGAACCGCGCAGCGTCTTCCGGGCTCAGCCAGTTCACCAGTATTCCCATATCGCAAAGAAGGTCGATGTCCTTGCTCGAATCGATGAGATTATCCATCAGGACGGCGTAAGATGTTACCTTGTGGGGGCGGCTGTGACAGCATTGCTTGAAGGCGATGAGGTTCCTGAAGAGCGGCCCTGTCGTCTCGTCGATTCCTAGTGGTGGAATGGTGAACACCCCGTTTTCGAAATTTATGTTCATTATGCAATCCGAGGTTTTGAAACTTTTTTGGAATTTAATGCCGGCTTCGGACAGAGTTGTCGCGTTTGGAACCCTCTGCGGCGGCGGTCTCTCCTCGCTCTGCTGTTGGTCATCATTCCCTACTTTTCGTTTGCAGCCTAAACCTTCTTCTTTACACGGGAAAACGATCCAGGTTCTTATGAGATCGAGTATGTGCAGGGGTTCGTGAGGGAGATTCAGACACGGTTTGAAAATAAAATCGTCTGCCACGGATTGTTTGAAGAAGTTGAGGACAAGGTCGGGGAGGGAGGCGGCATTTCCTTCGGAAGTAGTATTCTTCACGGCGGTTAAATTGTATAACCGCTCGAGAACAAACCATGGCAGCTGATTTTCTAGCAGGAGAAGATCATGGAAAAGATATTGCGGCATGCAGGAGACATTGAAAACAGGGTCGTTCTCGTCTCGTTGATCGACGGAAAATCCTTTTCGAAATAGTTCGATTAGGAAGCATCCGTCGATTATCATCATCTCAATGAAATCTTTCTTGTTGATATGATCCAATGGCTCTGCGTAACAATCAGGAGTGCGCTTGTTGAAATCCACGACACCTGTGATCAAGTTTGCCAAAGTTATGTTTGCTTCTGAGAGAAGGCACTGTAAGTACCAGCGCTTCACCTTTTCCATGAGTTGGAATTGATCGCCACCGCGGCCTCGGTGAAGGGGTCCGATTGAGACGATATCAGGTTCGTATGCCTGTATTTTTTGTCGCCGAATCGGATGGGGAACTCTGAATATGCAGCAGGATGCTGGCAATGGCGAATGGTTGAGAAGCTTTGCTCCGATGGTGTTTGTCAATTCTTCAACGATACCATCAGTGTCTATACAAACGGATTCCATAGAAGTACTATCGTCAACTTCGCCACTTTCTCTCTCACTTTCCATGACTATATATTTTCAAAAATCCTGAAACAAATTGCAAATGAAACAAATTCTGAAGTATTTTTAGAAACCAGTTATAGGCATTCATACATTTCCGATAATCACAGTTTGACAAGTGTGCCGAACAATGAAATAAAATGGGAAGATAACGGAAACATGTACCTGAAAATCAAGCAAATGCAGTAATGCAGGACGTTAGAATAAAGAGATCCAGTATGGTGGTCATATAGTCTTTCGTCATACGCAAAGGGAAAGTTCAGTGAACATTAAAGTTACAAAGGCAGTACAGACATGCTTCTTTTGCTTTGCAGAACCAAAGAACAATTCTCGCTCTTTAATAATGTACTTTAATTTTAAGTAAAAATTTAACCAAGACATGACCATGCGTCCTGATGAATCCAATCCTCAAAGGAAGTATATACAGTGTCAGTGAGATTGCCTTCATTGTCTTTGAGGAAGGAATTTCAAAAGTTGCTGGCTTATCTGTCTTTCGGAGTAAGATCTCTCCCCGCCAAATTCTCCTCCCTTTCAATCTCCTCCTATATGAATGATGACGATTAAATCACGTCAACATCTTATGTTGAATTCTTTATAGAGAAAAAAACAAAGTGAAAAGCGAGAGAGAGGGAATGGGAGGGGAGACGATTTGGAGGGGAGAGAATTTCAAAAGTTGCAGCCATCGATTTGTCATGTGGATACGAATACTTGTGAGTTAGGCTACATTGCTCATGGTTTAGTTTGCATGTATAGCGTTGGTTTCGAAATTATCGCTTTGTGGAACTCGTCAATTCAAACGTTCAAGAAGATTCCCTTGACAACTTTTGACACGAAAGCTGAACATATGCTGCATAGTTTCGGGCATTGAAAAGTTGTTGAATAGAATACTACTGGCATATCAATTAAATGTCGTTGACACACTAAAAATTTAATCAATCCAACCACTTAATTTAGAAAACTTATTATTTCCCGATTTTCTAAAATTTAATGGCATATAATTTGATATAAGTTCTTTTTTTTGTAAATTTTTTATCAGGATTAGTCCAATTTTGTATTATTGTTTAAGAGTGCGGTTAAGCCCATCCCAGTGTCTTATTTTCACATCCACTATAAAATGATACTCTTATTGACAAATTTATCCTAGTACAAAATGACATTTAAAGACCTAAAGACCAACCAATCATGTCTTGCCACATAATTAATAGTTATATTGATTGTTTTTAAACAAATTATTAGTTATACTGATAAAAAAAACCTAAAATATCATAAATAAGAAAAAGAAAAAAAATATCATGAACCCCACAAGCTTTACTGGGGAAGGAAGTTCATAAATTAAACTTATCAGGAAGATGGTGAATTCGGACTTGACAAAGCAAAGCCTCGAGGCTCGCAATAAAGCGGTGTGGAAGGTGTGATCAAGCTTCACCAGAGAATAGAGCAAGTTAGTCTTCAAGATTATTATAATGTTGAGATAGATTAGGAGAGAAGCTCATAGTCCAAATTACATTAGGGGACTCATGGATCCAACACTCGTTGAACTCCGATCGTGTTTGGTGTTTTGGAACAATTTGGATACCTACCATATACTGAATTTGGAGGAATTTGATGGTAGGGAGAGCCAATGCATCACTAAACTATGAAGCTCAAGGGAAAATTTTATAGGACGGCAATAAGGCCGGCGATGCTGTATGGCACAGAATGTTGGGCGGTGAAACATCAACACGTACACAAAATGGGTGTAGCGGAGATGAGGATGCTTCGTTGGATGTGTGGGCACACGAGAAAGGATAAGATTAGGAATGAGGATATCCGGGGTAAAGTAGGAGTAGCCGAAATTGAAGGAAAGATGAGAGAAAATCGGTTACGGTGGTTTGGACATGTGCAAAGAAGGCCTACTGACGTTCCGATTAGAAGATGCGACTATGGGACAGAGGTTCAGGGCCGAAGGGGTAGAGGAAGACCTAGGAAAACTTTGGAAGAGACTCTAAGAAAAGACTTAGAGTACTTAGATCTAACGAAGGACATGACACAGGATCGAGCACAATGGCGTTCTAAGATTCATATAGCCGATCCCACTCAGTGACTTGGATTTTCCAAGTCTCCAACCGAGAAGTTTTCCTCACTCGGGAAATTAAGGGAACACTACCCCAACCTACATGCTCCACTCAGAAAGCTTCAACATACAAGCTTTAACAAAAGAAAATTCAAAGAACTTAGCGAATAAGGCTTTGGTGTATTTAACACAATACGTTGAAATGAAGGAAAGCTTATTTATTGATATCCCCGATAAGCTACAAATATGTACATATACATGAGTCAAAATAAGCACATAAGAGGGAGCCTTCACAAAGGTTGCTTAGGAGAAGTCTCAGCAGTCGGTAGAGCCCCAGAAAGAGAAGGCACCGGGGGGGGATCATTTGGAGCCTCAGTACTGGACAGAACCCTAGAAGGAGGAGGCATCAGAGGTTGATCATTTGGAGCTTCATTACGCGGTACAGCCCCAGAAGACGAAGGCAATAAATGCCTTTGGAACAAACCCACAAATCTCTGATGATCAAGTAAAACCTGACCATCAGTTTCCTTCATCTGGTCAAGCTTCCTCTTCATGTTTGTAGCATAGTCATGTGCGAGCCGGTGCAACTGTTTATTCTCATGCTTGAGCCCTCTAATCTCCTGTTTGAGACTCATCACTTCAGCCGCCAATGATTCAACTTGGCGGGTTCGAGCAAATAGGCGTTGGGCCATATTAGACACAGAACCTGCACACTGAACACTGAGAGCCAGCGAATCCTTAACAGCTAACTCATCAGACCGTTTGGAAAGTAGTCTGTTATCTTTGGGAGTGAGAAGGTTCCTGGCCACCACCGCAGCGGTCATATCATTCTTCATCACGGAATCCCCAACGGTAAGAGGACCAGTAGGGGAGACGAAGGATGGGCGCCATATGTTGTCTGGAGAAGGCGGGGCTGCCTCTTCAACAAGGTTCAAGTCAAAACGACGGTCGGAGGGGCCAGACATTTTCAAAGGTGTTGAAGAGAGAAGAGGTCGGACAAATCAAGATCTTAGAAGTGCAAGAATGAAGCTTCTACTGGTGGAGATTCAAGTGTGCTTTGGAACTTAATGTCAGCCCCTATAAAAATCTGCACTCGACGAAGCTTCAGAAATCGAAGAGGCGCCTGCTCAGAAATCGAAGAGGCGTTTGCTTTCTCAAAAGCTGGGCTGCTTAGAGATCACGAGGGTTGATCTCAGAAATCGAAGAGGCGTTTGCTTTCTCAAAAGTTGGGCTGCTCAAAGACCACGAAGGCCGATCTCAAAAATCGAAGAGGCGCTCGCTTTCTCAAAAGCTGGGCTCCCCAGAGACCACGAGGGCCGATCTCAGAAATCGAAGAGGCACCTACTTTTCCAGCCTTTTCCAGCCTTGTCAGCACCTGTCACACGCACACTCAGTTTTGCGGAAATTATGGGCATTCTGTCAAAGACTTCTGGGGAAGTAGAAAACACATGAATCTTACTGTTCAATCACCCACTTCTCACACGCAACAATAGCTCATGGGTACCACAGATAACTTTGCCAAAGTTCTCTGCCAAAGTTGAGCACGTGAAGCTTGCAGCTCCCACTACATCGCTCTGACCAAGAAGGGTAAAAGAATAGCAAAGAAACAGCACTAACAAAGTTTAGACCCATAAATTTTGAAGGTCTAGCTACCATATTATTACCCACAAGGGTAAAGGAACAGTACCACTGCTGGATAATTGGAAAGTCCCTGTGTGTCAACCTCTGTGCTTCGTGGCAAGGTAGACTAGCAAACATGCCCAACCTTTACTCACATTCGAGAAAACACTCCCAATAAGATTGCTTGCTCCAAAATCGAAGAGGCACCGTCCTCCGAATCTCGAGAGCCAGACTCCCAACATGACTACTTTCTTAAAAATCGAAGAGAGGGTAAAGGAACAGTACCATTGCTGGATAATTGGAAAGTCCCTGTGTGTCAACCTCTGTGCTTCGTGGCAAGGTAGACTAGCAAACATGCCCAACCTTTACTCACATTCGAGAAAACACTCCCAACAAGATTGCTTGCTCCAAAATCGAAGAGGCACCGCCCTCCGAATCTCGAGAGCCAGACTCCCAACATGATTACTTTCTCAAAAATCGAAGAGACACTGCTCCCTGAATCTCGAGAGCCAGACCCCCAGCATGATTGCTTTCTCAAAAATCGATGAGGCATCTTTCTCCGAATCAATCGAAGAGGCGCTCGCTTTCTCAAAAGCTGGGCTGCTCAGAGACCACGAGGGCCGATCTCAGAAATCGAAGAGGCACCTACTTTTCTAGCCTTGTCAGCACCTGTCACACGCACACTCAGCTTTGCAGAAATTATGGGCATTCTGTCGAAGACTTCTGGTGAAGTAGAAAGCACATGAATCTTACTGTTCAATCACCCACTTCCCACACGCAACAATAGCTCATGGGTACCACAAATAACTTTGCCAAAGTTCTCTGCCAAAGTTGAGCACGTGAAGCTTGCAGCTCCCACTACATCGCTCTGACCAAGAAAGGTAAAAGAATAGCAAAGAAACAGCACTAACAAAAGTTTAGACACATAAATTTTGAAGGTCTAGCTACCATATTATTACCCACAACTGTAAAGGAACAGTACCACTGCTGGATAATTGGAAAGTCCCTGTGTGTCAACCTCTGTGCTTCGTGGCAAGGTAGACTAGCAAACATGCCCAACCTTTACTCACATTCGAGAAAACACTCCCAATAAGATTGCTTGCTCCAAAATCGAAGAGGCACCGTCCTCCGAATCTCGAGAGCCAGACTCCCAACATGACTACTTTCTCAAAATCGAAGAGAGGGTAAAGGAACAGTACCATTGCTGGATAATTGGAAAGTCCCTGTGTGTCAACCTTTGTGCTTCGTGGCAAGGTAGACTAGCAAACATGCCCAACCTTTACTCACATTCGAGACAACACTCCCAACAAGATTGCTTGCTCCAAAATCGAAGAGGCACCGCCCTCCGAATCTCGAGAGCCAGACTCCCAACATGATTACTTCCTCAAAAATCGAAGAGACACTGCTCTCCGAATCTCGAGAGTCATACCCCCAGCATGATTGCTTTCTCAAAAATCGAAGAGGCATCGTTCTCCGAATCTCGAGAGCCAGATACCACAGACCACTTTTTCAAAGTGCTCTGACAGAGTTAAAACATGTGAAACTGGCAGCTCCCACTACCGTGCTATGACCAAGCAGGGTAAAGGAATAGCATTACTACTTGTTGTTAGGGAGACTCCTATATATGTCGACCTCCATCCCCAACGGACAGGCAGACCTGCAAAAATGCTCAACCCTTCATCATATCTGAGAGGGCACTCCCAACGAAGCCTTTCGAAATATTCAGCTTTCTTTCCCCCCGATAATACCTCTGCAAACAAGCTATACTAGAGCAAGAATATCTCATATCATCAGGGTTAAAAGCAAGAGTATCCCATATCATGCTTTTTCCCTGTCTTTTCTTTTGGCCTTGTTTTTACCTGCAAGACAAGGAGAAAGAGAGCAATCAGTCAGCACTTGGAATCAAGCTTCCAGCCAGGAACTGACTGCCTGGAACCCCTTACCTGATTACTTACCTGGCATTGCTCTCGAGTACTCATCTTCAACATCTTATGTTTCCAGGGAAGATTCCGCATCTGCTTGAGGAACAGATAGGGCAAGTGCGAAGGATACAAGGAAGCATGTGGAGACAAGCGTAACAGCACACGTGCCGATACATTCATTACTCTGTCAAAAGCAAAAGTATCCCATATCAGCAGGGTGGAACGTACTCTAGATTTGATGGACTTGTTTTGACCCTCAAATTCTTCAGTCGGCCTTATACTCTGGAGGAAACCAGAAAACCCTCCAGCTCAGTTCAAGAATAAGCCTGTGGAAAGTTACTTCTTCAAAAGCAAAAGTATCTCATATCATCTCTTCTCATTTTTCTTCTCTTTATCCTTCATGCTGCTGCAAGATGGGGAGAAGGTGAACAATCAGTCGGAGCTCTGATTGCTTACCTTGTCTGTCACCTCTTTCAGCAAACCCCCTAGCTTGGCGACTTGGGGGACTCCTACTACATGGTTTGTATCGCGCTTGACCAAGCCTGAAACTACAAGTAAGCTTCAAGTGAAATTGATACATTACCTTGTGCATATCCACCAGTTAAAGATACCACCCCTGGATGGAGGAAGAGTACTTCCAGAGAAGATGCCACATCTACCTATGAGACAGATAAGGCAAGTCAAGACGACACCACACTCCGATACTTATAAGTTTCGTGATTACGAGATCATTCTCCCACAATATTTTCTAATGTCATTTGTACTAAATCATTCACTTGTACTCACTAAATGAGAGCTTGAACCTATGTACTTGTGTAAACCCTTCACAATTAATGAGAACTCTTCTATTCCGTGGACGTAGCCAATCTGGGTGAACCACGTACATCTTGTGTTTGCTTTCCTATCTCTATCCATTTATATACTTATCCACACTAATGACCGGAGCAATCTAGCGAAGATCACAAAAAGCGATCGTTTTCGCTACCTAGGATCTATCTTGCAAGAGAACGGAGAATTAGATGGAGATCTCAACCATAGAATACGAGCTGGATGGAAAGAGTGCATCCGGCGTGTTGTGTGACCGTCGTAGGCCACTGAAGCTCAAGGGAAAATTTTATAGGACGGCAATAAGGCTAGCGATGTTGTATGGCACATAATGTTGGGTGGTGAAGCATCAACACGTACACAAAATGGGTGTAGCGGAGATGAGGATGTTTCGTGGGATGTGTGGGCACACGCGAAAGGATAAGATTGGGAATGAGGATATCCAAGGTAAAGTAGGAGTAGCCGAAATTGTAGGAAATATGAGAGAAAATCGGCTCCGGTGATTTTGAACATGTGCAAAGAAGGCCGACTGACGCTCCGGTTCGAAGATGTGACTACGGGACAGAGGTTCAGGGTCGAAGGGGTAGAGGAAGACCTAGGACAACTTTGGAAGAGAGTCTAAGAAAAGACTTAGAGTACTTGGATCTAACGGAGGACATGACACAAAACCGAGCGCAATGGCGTTCTAGGATTCATATAGCCGACCCCACTTAGTGGGAAAAGGCTTTGTTGTTGTTGTTGTTGTTGTATCTTGTGTGGTCAGAATTCAAATTGGAAATGATAGAAATTGGGTACTGGACCGGTTTTTGAGATACGGTGGTGTTGCGATGGTTGCAATAGAGGAGGGGCGCTTGGTAGTGACGATTCTACAAATTTTATGGGGAAAGGGCTGATGCTGGTGATATTTAGAGTTCTTGGGTATTTTCATTTAGTGATAATTGTTTTTTTTTTTTAATTTGTAATAATTTTTTAAAGCAAGAAAAATTTGAAAAAGAAATATGTAGGGTTATTTTGGAAATAATGGTGAGTGGGAAAAGAGTTGATGTATTTTTTCACTTTTTATGGTGAGTGTAAATATAAGATGGGTGGGGAAATAAGACATTAGAGTAAGCAAATCACCACTCTTGTTTAAATAGATCCGATAACTCCACCTAAAGTTAATTTTATTTTGTACTAAATTTACCCCTTAGGCTTATAAATTGGGAAGAGAATCCAATCTACTTTGTGGAGATCATAAGGATTCTCAAATCCTAGTCATTCATAGTATATTGTACGATTAGTTTTCGTCAGAATCCAATAGATCCGACAAAATCCTAGTCATTCATAGTATATTGTAGGATTCTCAAATTCTATTTATTCATAGTATATTGTACAATATACTATGTTCGATTAATTTTAAATAAAAAAATCAAATAATTTTTTATCATACAATATACAATAAATAATTAAAATGTGAGGATCTATAGATCCGAATAGGATTGATTCAAATCCGGTAAGTTGCAGTTAATCAAATGCCCGTGAGTATGAAAGAAGGAATAGACCCGTGGCCAACACAAAGCAATTCTAGTCCAATGGAAAGAATTGACCAGAGGCTATCACCCACGTGGCACCCAGGCAACGACCCTCCACCATCTCTGGAGTCCTTGACCATATATATTTGAAACGTGTCTCTCCCATTTCGTTACCTAGGGTCCTAGAGCACTAACTAGTGAAATCATCCAGTAGGATACTGACACGTAGATAGTGCATGATAAACTGTGCACATGATACATGTGATCCGCACCCACACCGTAATCAAAGAGTAAATAGAGTCGGTGGCATAATTGGCCTCCACTGCTTTTGACATCAACAAAAACCCCGAACTTTCTCTCTCTTCCTCCTTCTCTCCCTCTAAAACCCTAGAGAAAGTGAGTTCGCCGGCCGCCACCATGGCCGTTCTCAGCCGCCTCCAAGTAGTTGCATCCCAGATCACGCGCCGGAGCCTCGGGAATCTGGAGCGCCGAGCCTACGGATCCGCAGTGGCTCAGCTGCAGTACGACGACGACTATTACTACGACGATCAGGATGAAGAGGAGGAACGGAGGAAGGCGACTCGAAATCGGATGCTGGACTCGGACGGGCGGGTCCCGGGGAGAGGTGTGCAGTGGGTGCTGATCGGAGACAGAGGCGCGAAGAAGCACTTGTACGCCGAGAGGCTCTCGAAGCTTCTGGAAGTTCCGCACATTTCTATGGGATCCCTCGTCCGCCAGGAGCTCAATCCTCGCTCTTCTCTCTACAAGCAGGTTAATTTCATTGTTTTCTTTCTCAATTAAATTTCTTTTGCAAGAATTAGGATTTTCTGGTGTAAAAATATTATTTTTCCCATTTTTTGGGAAGAAATTTGATTTTTTATTTATTTTTTGGTGGTAATTTAGATTGCGAATGCAGTCAATGAAGGGAAGCTTGTTCCGGACGAAGTGATATTTGCATTGTTGTCGAAGAGGTTGGAAGAAGGATACTATCGCGGCGAAAACGGATTCATTCTCGATGGGATTCCTCGAACAAGAACTCAAGCTGTGAGTTTTAACTTCTATGACAAGATCAGAATTTTACTTAATGGTTTGTGATTAGAATTTCGGGAAATTTGCAATGTACGCAAATAGAACTGGTTACAAACTTTTAATTAAGTCTTGAGGGAAACTAAACCGCGGCATGATTTCCGGAGAATTTTTGTAATTTCTGTGGGAAATTTGAATTTGTTCGTTTTGATGGAGACATTGTTTTGCTTGTTACAGGAGATTGTTGACCAAATTGCCGAGATTGATTTAGTGGTGAATTTCAAGTGCTCAAATGAGCACTTGGTGAAGAACAATCTAGGAACCCGAAACTTCTCTGCTTGCCGAGAATATCTTAGCATGGGCAACTCCGTTCGAAATCTGAATCTGCAGCCAAAGGAAGAACTTCTGAAATCTTCACCTGCTGATGCAGACCAGGTATTGCCATTGTTCTCTGTCTACATCTATTTGATGATTTCGACTTTGTTCTGTTTTATATGTTTGTTTATTTCCATCGAAAATTGTTAGTTAGGACAAGGAAATCATCGAAAAATGGGTAGTAATCTGTTTCTCTCTTATCTCAGACCAAGTCGCTGGAAGATTACTACAGAAAACAGAACAAACTCATTGATTTTCAGGTCAAAGCTGCGCCCGGAGAAACCTGGCAAGGGCTGTTGGCTGCGTTACATCTTCAGCATATAAACGCTGTCAGTTCTTCCCAGAAGCTCACCGCGTGATTACACTTCATCTGTGTCTTTTCCGGCTTTCCTTATCGGTTGCATTCCGGGAGTATTAAGTATATATTTAAGATGTGAGAGTTACAGAGTTTGGTTGGAATTCATGAGCGTTGAATGTTCCAACTTAGTTTTGATCCTGTAAGTGTTATTTTTGTCACCCGTGGCTTGCAGCACGAGAGCTACAAGTTTGTAATGTATTGAGAGAGACATGAAAAATCCCCCGGCGTTTTTTCGTCTAAAAGAATAAAATTGAACACTTTCTCTACTAGAATTCGATCACAAAAGACACTCTTAACCACTTGAATTTCAGCGTTTTCCGTTATTTTTGTACAGCGATATCAAAGATACAATGTTGTGACCAAAACTGGAGCACGGATTTACAAACTCCATTGAGGAACAGAAACAAATTATTCATCTGTGTATACTTGTGAATCGTGGACATATTTCTATATATTACAGCTACTCGCTGTTCGTCCAAACTTCCCGGAGGAGTTCATATCTGACAGCAGTTTGATTGCCATTTCCCTTTGATACCCAGCTGGGCTTCGTTGCAACAGGCGAAGACCGGGAAGAATCGATGAAGATTGAGGCCAAGGGTGAGTTCAGTTCATCAAGCTCATCATCACTGGTGTATGATTTTCTGAGCACCGAAGACCCACTTCTTCTCAGCTGTGATTGGCCTCCAACCTCTCCGATAATACTCGCAACGGAAGCTGTTGAGGGTGGCAAATAGACTGTACCAGCTCCGGTGTAGGGGACGTTTGTGACAGTGTCCTCCCCAGCCTCAAGAGCGTCCTATTTTACAACAAAAGAGACCAAAATTGGTTTTGATTTAATAGAGACTGCATGCTTCTTATGATTGTAACTACAAAATACAAATTCACCAGAAACATGCAGCTCCTCGAAAGAAATTGTTTTGAAATGGATGATTACCTCAGATTCCAGGGCTTGAAGCACTACGCCTGGAATTGGGTCGGTGTAAAATTCATCCGGGACAAAAGTGTCGAGAATCCTCTTGATCAGTGGTGCAGAAAATGCAGGGCATACCTTCAAAACAAAATCCAAGCACCATGAATAAGAACTGAAAAATGCTCAGAGTCTGATTGAAAGGTCTGAGAATTGTGCCGAACCTCTTTTCTGATGGATTTACTTAAGAGCAAGTCCTTCGGGAGCATCATGAGATCACTCAATGCGTTAAGGAGATGGAAAGACTTGAACGATTTATCTTGTCTCTCGTCATTGACATCTTCAAGTGAGTCATCATCGTCCATACCAAATAGGTCAGTTAGCCATCTTGACCAGTTCCCAATCTGATAACCATGACCATAAATGGAGAAAAAAAGAAGTTAGTATTCCTTACATATAACATAAGAGAGATGCAAATTTGACGAGGTACACCCAGAATAATGAGACTCAGGGATTATGAAGTACAGGATGCGAATTTGATGGAACTCGGAAGTGTTTTGTTCTATATGGCTTTCAGTCCAATGCACATAACTATCTGATTTGAATCAAAGATTTAGTGCACACGTATATACTTTTGCCTAGAGAGATTCATGAATAAGGCTTACCGCACTCTTCAGTTGTGCACCAGCCCCAAAACTTGATTTCCCAGCTGGAATTGGAAGAACCTTCAAATCACTAATGGGATCGGACACCGGATCAGTTGGGATCTCATCAGAAGATTCGCGAAGAATAGCATTGAACATTGCCACATCTAGTCTAGCAACAGATTGTTCCATTACCTAAACACATGACAGTGGCAGAGATATCATGCAATTACAATGCCAAATTTAAAGGAGAGAAATTTGCATCGATCAATAACATATGAAACAGCAGATGGCACTTTACTGCAGTGGCGGAAAGCAATCATGCCTATGCACCCTGGTGCGGGTTCAATCCCCACCGAGCCCCCTCCCCCCTAACAACTAACAATTTAACACACTAACACTACCGTTTGTTAAAAAAAACATATGAAACAAAATCATCCTGCGAGATTGCTATTCACAAGATTCAGATATCTTCGAAGAAAAAAAAGATATTTATTAATATCAATACGTAATGATGGAAATATCTGTGATATATGGATATACCAATCTCGCCAACAAAGGCAAGCAGCCACACTCATGTCCCTCAGCTCGTACTGGACAGAGTCTTTCACAAGCATCCCTGAAAGCCTTCTTCCAAAGGTCTAATGAAAAGTTAATTCGCTCTTGATCAATTGAACTAGATGTCCTTTTATACTTTTTCCTCGACCCAGAATCGGCACCTTCACTATTTGCCTTCACAGCGACAGACTGCATATGGGGAGTCAAAGTCTGAAAATATAACAGTGAAAGAATCAGACACAAGACCTCATGAAATTCATTCGATAAGATAGTTTTGAAATTCTAGATTTGAAGAAAATTCAATGCGGAAATACAGAGGAAAAGAGTTATTCTATGACCTGCCACCAGATAGATTCAACTATCCGTGAAAAGATCCACGATTCAATCTTCTCCAGTGTAGACATAAAGGTTTGCGGGTTCTCACAGTCACCAAAACTTCCATTCAAGAGCTTCATTCCTTCTTTCTTCCCAGAAGATGGAGCCTTCCATTTAATTGAAGACGGTACATTATTTTTTACTTTTCCAGCACCATTCCTGTCAATAGAAGGCCCTGCCAACATAGGTAATTTTGATTCACCAGCAACCTGGCTTACTATTGTTCTCAACACGATAGAATTTGACAGCCAGTATGTTAGTCTGCAATCAGAGAGAGAAGGAAAATGAACAAGTGCATCAAACAAACATGAAAACTTAATTCATGTAATTCATATATGCAGTTCTTCTTTGGATCTTCATTCAGTACCCTGATTTTCAAATACCAAAGTTCCACCAATTTGTTAAAAGTTCACACTTAACGATTGAAATCTAACGAGCTCTGGAAACTTTTGCTTCAAGGGATCAATCTCAAAGGCAACATGACTGTAAATAAGACAAAGAAAATGCAGAAAATAAGCACCTCTAGAACGTACCTTGGGACATCATTCCCACACGCTTTTGCAACCAAAACTAGTCCTGAGACAATACTTTTAGCTGCACTGGCCCTCCTAAAACGGGAACTTTCTTTGCAAGCATGAAGATACAGCCTAGAAAGGCGCCGAGCTGGAGCATGGACCTTACTCATGGAACTTCCATGCTCAGCAACTACTGAATAAAGGGCAGCCTCAACAGCCGCAGCTTCTCTCAATTCTCCCTCAAGCAACTTAATTCTGTTTTCCATCTGATGGATTTTGCTTTCTAAGATCACACTTCTTGAATCCCTAGGATATACTTTAGCATCTTTTCTTACAATACCTGCACCATTCTGTGCTTCTCCCTGAATACCAGTTAATGCATTCTTAGCCGAGTCAATCGGTGACCTAACAGACTTAACATGCTTCATATTTTCCTTCGTGCCGATAGGAATTTCCTTTCCATTAGCCTCATGCGCAATGGATGATTCACTTTCCCAAGAATGCTTTTCCTCATCAAAACTTTGTCTTCCATCTCCATTTTCTTCTTGTTGCTTTCTTTCGTTGTCCTCAGTAGAACTATCATCACTAACTGCAGCCTCCAGGCAACCCCTGCCATCAACAACCTTATCATTAACATCGTGAGCTAAGTGATCATGGCCATTGCTTCCCATGCTGGCCTTTCCATTAAAAGATGCTGATGGAGAAGCCTCTGCACCAACAGTTTTTAGGATTCTTGAAATTGAGCTGGGAGAGTTGGCTACTGAAGCATTACCATTTACTGGGCTTCCAGGGTCAGAAGATAGGTCGATTGATGATGAGCATGATGAACTTCCCTTCATATATTCATGTAGTGCATTCTGAGCCGTTAAATTTGGTTTTTCGAGTCCTAGTTTTGAGTGTAAGGCCTGTTTCTCGTTATCACCTTCAGTGCTATGAAGCCCCGTCTCTTGTCCCATCTGCAATCCAATGCGGAATTGTTAAATGACATATTAGTATATTATCATTTTAGCGGTCACAGTGACAACTTTCCATCCAAAACAGAAAAAATAAAAACTAGGTGAATCATTACCTCTTGTTTTCGAGGATACATAGTGCGATTTGTTTCTAAAGTGGAAGATATTGTTTGAGACGAGTGCGAGGAAACATCATCATCAGTGAAAGAGGCAACTTCCACTTCCTCAACATATTCCTCATTCATCAAGGCCGAAACAGATTCACTGCCAGCATTGTCCAGTGATACTCCTCTCGACAAGCTACCCCTAGATGAGGAGCTAGTGCGGCCCTTCACAACAGGCTGAATCTTGATATACAAAACTGGTTGATCAGTGTTCCTATAGTTCCTCTTACTGTTCATTGGAGCGGTAACGCTTATGGTCTCCTTCACGATACCATGATCTGCTAAATCTATAATGGCAGTGGCCAACAACTGGCCTTTAGGGTTGTCCCTCCGAGGCTCATACAAATGTAACTCTAACAAATTCTTTTGAAATGTATCACTACCACCACCACCTTTAACTGACATATCTCTTAGCAGAGTCACCGGTAACCTGAAAGACTGATTGAATTCAATTTTTCCCTCACCAACAACGGACCCAATTGAGGGGACAACAGGGCTGGTGGTCCCCGAATTGCGGTCACCATTTTCCCACTGAATCAACACAGTACGAAGTGATCTGAGCGACTGTGATGGGGGCCAAGGCTTAATATCCTGAATATGAATGTGATAATCAATTTGAACCGTGCTGCCCCGACGGCTCTTGGCTTTTACTCCTAGACCCATTGTTGCAGAAACACACAGCAGACTTTTCTCCAATGTGTTCAAGAATTCACATTCACAAAGCTTTATACTCCACACACTTGAGATACAAACAAAACCAGAAAATCATTTCAATCAGCAACAAAATTACGAGTTTAGCATTCCTAAATGTCAAAAATATGAATAAAACTGTTACATCTGATGGAAAACAAACTCATTGAAGATCAAACGCCAACACTAGAAAGATTAAAGAACATTAATTTTTAATGAAAAAAGTGACTGAAATTGGCAAAAAAGAGCTCAAAAATCACAAACTGAGCTCACCAACCACAACAATAAGCATCATTAGGAAAAATAATAACAATAATGCATAAATATATTTCACAAAAAATGGCAATAAATTAGGAATTAAGGTTAGAAAAATATTTCATTCGTCACCAAAAAGGTAATAAAAAAGGACGACCCAAGCCAACAGTGCTCCTCACATAGCGAGGGTTGGAGGAAACGTCTATCGTCCAAGGCATTACACTTACTTTACAAAGAGACTGTTTCCACAACTAGAACGGATGACCAAAAAGGTAATGCTTGATGGAAGCCAAACTCATTGAATATCGAACGCCGCCGACACTCAAAAGATGGAAATTAATAATTTTTTAAGAAAAATGCGACTCTAATTAGCACAAAAACAGCTCAAAAATCAAAAACTGAGCTCAGCTACTAAAATATTTCCTAAATTTGCTTCTTAAGCATCCGATCCACATACTCCAAACTCACGCAAGCTCAAAGCAAACAGATTTATCACAATGTACGCCATCAAATTAAACAAAAATCAATAAAATTGCAGATTATCAGAAGCAAATGAAAAATTGATTAAAAAATTAGATGAATAATTAAGAAAAATAAAGATCATTTACCAGTAAATTTAATTCAGTGGCCAAAAATTGGAGAAATGCGTGGGAGCGAGACGAGAGAGACGAATCGTTCTACGGACGGTGGTGAGAGTGAGTGTCCAGCTGATTACGAATTTAAAATAGTGCGGATGTTGAAAAAGGTGAAGCTGACAGCAGCGATTTGGGAATTTCCAAAAAAATTAAATAAAATAATATATTTTTATGGATAAATTGAGGTTTTGAAATTAACCCTTTAAAATATTTTTTTTGGTAAATTAATCCCCTGAATTATTTAAAATTAGTCAATTAACCCATTGTGGTTAGATTGCGAAATCAGATCTGTCAAATTCAAGGGTAAATAAGTCATTTCATTATTAATTGTTATTTGTCAGATATAACCACCAATAAAATTTTGACACATGATACAAAATAATTCAAAAATATATAGCATAATGAGAAAACATAAAAAACCAAACTTTTACATAACGAATTATCTCACATTATCATAACACATTATTTTGTTTTCACATGTTACAATTACATTGTTGGTTATAATTGACAAGTAAGAATTGATGAAGGAATGACTAATTTTCCTTTGAATTTCCAAAATAGTGGATAGAATTTACCGATAAAGAGTCAATTAACTTATTTTAAATAATTCAAGGGATTAATCTACCAAGAAGATAGTTCAGAAAATCAATTTCAACTAAAATAATTGTTCACAGTTTATCTTATTTTTATAAGCCCGAGAAAATTTATTATTTCTGTCCAAAGAGGTGATGAAACGACGTCGTGCTGGCGGGGATGTGGTTCGGTGTCTGGACGGTCGTTGTCGTTTCAACGTTGGCTGATTGCGACGGCGCTGCTGAAATGCTCCTCTCACCTAATAAATTACAACTCGTCGTTGGAACTCGGAGAGCGTGTGCAACCGTCGCGCGGAAAGAAAGTTTGACTTGGGCGCTGACTCAGTTGGATCCGAGCTTGAAATGCATGCGAAGACTTTTGTCGTGGTGATGCCCGCGCTTTTGTTGCTTGGCTGGCTTGTACTCGCCGACACACTGCTGTTGCCATCGGATACTTATCGGTCAAGTCGTCAAAACACAACCCGCGAGATAATGGACCCCGCGCTCCCATCAGAATAGCCGTTACATTTTTTGTTTGGGCCACGGACCACCGAATTTGAGAGTAAGAATTAAAATTGTGTGTGCATAACGTTTGTTCTTTAAAAAATAAGTGTATATTGATATGTTATTTTTAGAATAATGATATTGACATACTATTGATGGTGAATTGATTGTCTGGATTGGAAGTGGAGGATGAATTAGAGATTGGCATGGTAACTGGCTCATTGGTCTTGTTGCTAGAAAAAGGAGTTTGGAAAGTTCTCTGTGCTGATTTTTGGGTTTTGTTTTATGGGTTGAAAATAACTAAAGCTAGAAACTTCTTATGTGGAGGTTGATTCTGCTTTAGTGGTCTCTCTCGTTTATAGTTCTCCTAGCCTTAATCATCATCTCTATGGTCTTGTCTTGGATTGCAGAAGTTTGATAAAAAAAAATTGGAGTTACGATTTATAACATGTTCATAGCGAGCGTAATTTTACAACTGACAGATCAGCCAAACTGCCTACGCAAATAAGTGATCATCTGTACGTAAGTATCATAAAACTGGAGCTGGAATTGGACCCTTTACCTGTCTGTCTGTCATCAAACTACCTACTTCCTCTGGTAATGGAATCAAGTTTGTATGTGCTTAAAATGTAAGCATATTATGCTACAAGGCATATTAATATATAGTATCTAGAGAAGGAGGAGGAGCTAAGTTAGGAGTAGGTTGAAATGTCCACTTTTACCAAGAACACATTGTCCACTTCAAGGTAGTCAAATTTTATAATTAAGGTTGGGGAAGACAACCAACCTTTGGTTGGATTCTCATATTTAATATTCTAATAATCTCATAATGATTTTTCATAAAGTTTGATATGATTTAGAGTAAGATAATGATTCGAAGCAGACCTGACAAAAGAGTCGTGGTTGTCGTGTTCATATCGTTTTCATGTCGTACTTGTTATCTTAAGAGGGCGAATCGTGTTAAATTCAATTTCTTAACGACTTTTAACATGTGACCCAATGACGACCCAATTCGTTAATGGGTCATGTCAGGTTAACGAGTCATGCAAGAATTTGTCATGTTTAATGTTTAGATATGGCAAACAATATCTTATCGGGTTTTTAGCAAATAACTCGATAACGACCATACGTGTTAAAGGGTTGACCCGAAACTTATTATTTCATCGTTCGTATCGGGTTAACGTGTCGTGCAATAAATTGTCAGGCCTAAGCCCAAGCATTGTCTACCACCAATATCACAGTTATTATTCCAACTTAACCACCTATTACTAAGTGTTGAGTTTTATCAGAAAATGCATCGATGATATTAGAAGTGTAAACTCTCGGAAATTATATATTATTTTGTCAATTTTTTTTTTTGTCAAAATATTACTTTGTCATTTGACTCATATAAGATCATATTCTCGAACAGATATAACCCTCTTTTTTCTTTTCATGCATACTTCTCTTTATGTCTAATTTTTTTTATTAAATAAAGTCAGACGAGAATCGAATTTGTTAAACAACAATGTGCATGAAAATTAAATTCAAATTCTTTATTATTATTATTTTATTTTTTTTAATCGAATTCTTTATCTTCCTTATCTTATTTTGTAAGTATCCCACACCACATTACCTCTTCACACAGTTCTGCAGATTTCTTTTGAAATAAGAAAGCAAAGCACGTGAGCGGAGAAATTGTTCACCTGTCCTTGTAACGTGAGAACCACCATTGTTTTTTTTTTTAATTTTGTTTAATTCCCCACCTTGATTAACTTAATCATACAATTAACAATCACCTTTCTTTAGTAATTAGCGTGCATCTATGATTACCATATTAATATATACCGACTCCTTTTTTTTCCTTGATACAAGCAATGTTCGGGGACCGAGAAGATAACAAGATGACCTCGTGTTTAGTTGTGGGTGTTCGTAACTAATTGAGTTACAAATCTGCTTGTTTTTGTATACCAACTTTAGCTCATATCACTAGGATTGGCAAATGGATTGTGTTTGTCGTTATTGTTTCATACATGTTATCTTAACGGGTTGTGTCGTGTCAAACTTATTATCTTAATCGGTTCTTAACTTGTGATCCGATATTGACCCAAACGGTTCATTATTTTCGTGTCAGATTAACGAGTCATGTAAGAAATTGACATTACTAATGACTAGATCTGACAAAATATATCTTATTAAAATATATTTTATCAGGTTCTTAACAAATAATTCTATAACAACTTGACTCATAAATGGATTCTTAATGAGTAACCCGATAATGACCCGATTCGTCCCGATAATGACCCGATTCGTTAGCAAGTTGCCTTGAAACTTATTTTCGTATCATTTCGTGTTGCGTTAATAAGTCGTAAAAAAATTGCAAGCTTACATATCACCCCAAGGACCAGAGCCCCATACTCTGGAATATCAAACTTCACGACTCACTATTATTTGTACTAATGAAAAGCCCAAACCTAGCAATCAACAACCTCTACATTTTCACACGGCTACGCAGCCAACAGTGAAGAAACGCAGCCCAAATGCAGGCCTACTACCTAGTTTATCTTTACAATCCTGCCTCTCGGAGAAATTTCTCAATGTGACCATCATACTGCCACATGTTAACGTGATCTCGCTTCTCAGCTGTCGCATAGGCTGTAAGGTCACAACTGACTAGGAGGAGTCTTACGACGTAGAATCGGATTTCTGATCACTATCAGCAGTGGCTTGCACTTGAGCTGCATACTGCAAGTTCCAAAGAACATCCTCGAACGAGGGACGAGCTGCCACTTCTGGAGATATGCATTTTTTTGTTATGGATACCACGATCGATAAAGACTCTTGCGAGCAAGTCGTCAACACAATCGGGTCCACAATTCTTCTTCGACCATCTTGGCTGCCAAACGATGCCTGCATTTTCGGTTCATCACAACACACATCAAAATTACAGTTCCACATGAAACATTTCGAATGTTATTCTACAAAAATCGAAACTTTACTTTGGCGTACCATTTCATTTAGCAGAAATGTTTCCCCTTTTCCGCTCACGATAGGCCCAACCAGTGATTCGAGTAGGATAAATCCGAAGTTGTAAACATCACCCTCCATATTTGTTTTATTCCTGCAAAAAGGAACAACAAAACTAACTATTATACTCAACTTTTGAATTGTTAAAACTGCAGTAATCTGCTGGAAAGCTACTTTGTAGACAATAGGTTACATTCTTACCACGATTTTGTTTTCGGGCCTTCTCCCTTTGCCTGCAGAAGAAATAGAACGGCATCAGAATAACTTGGAACTGTACTTACGAATGCAAAGTCGAAAAGTAAAATGAGTGAAGAAACATGCCACGAGTTTTTCACTTTCATCTGTGATGATGGACATTCCATAGTCACTCAACTTTGCGATCCGATGCTCATCAAGCAATATATTGTTTGTTTTCAGTCGGTTGTTGAAGCAACCTGGAATAACCCCGGTGTGAAGAAAGTCCACGGCCTTCGCAACTCCCATGAGAATTGCCAATCTATCAGACCACTTGAGAACCTTCTCCGGATAGTTTTCTACACATATGCGCACAGCTTGGTTAGAATTTGAGAGAATTCCATACAAACCCTATGATAAACTTTAAAAATACGCTTCCATGCACACATGCAAATACTGACCTGACAGATAGGTACGGTAGTTCCCACCAGAGACAAATTCATTCACAAGGAAGATTCTGTTGCCACTGGAATCATCGTGTCCACCAGTGTCGATGCAATAACCCAATAGGCCAGCCAAGTGTGGATGATGAAGCTTGGAGAGCAAATCCAGCCGAACTTTAAGGTTTTGAATTGAATATTTCTTCAATATAGTGAGAGATCGGATTGCAACATAGGTCCCATTTTCCAACCTTCCCTTGTAAAGCTGAAAGCAAAAGAATGAAAATAACAGGTCAAAATCAAGAATCCGGAGAGCTTAAGGGTGCGTTTGGTACGTGGGACGGGACGGGACGGAACGGGACGAGGCGTTCCGTCCCGCGTTTGGTACGCCAAAAATGGGTGGAACGGGCTGTTCCACGGGACAGATTTTGGGTGTTTTTGCGTCCCACCTCCCCCCTGGAACGGGTTTGTTCCACGTCTGTGGAACACAATGTTTTACCATTTTAAGACAAATATACCCCATGTCTTTTTCAAAAATTACACCTTCGTTCCGTCCCGTCCCGTCTGCGTACCAAACGCACCTAAGTGATCACTAAATAATTCCAAGCCCATTAAACTCCTATCCCGGTTACTACTCATAGTTTTGAGCTTGATAGTTAAAAAATTGGATGTTTCAAGCAAACTATTATATCTACAGCATTTCTAAACCAGAAGGGTACCTTTCCCATGGAGCCTTCACCCATAAACATAGATGAATCGAAGTTGTCTGTTGCTTCCTTCAACTGTTCAAGCGAAAATATACGACTCGCTGGGGCACCGTGTGTGTCTAACTTCGCTGCTTGAGATATGAATCCTACAAAGGGTACAATACAAATGTTACCATCTTAAGTTTCGTAGCTACTCAAACATGATTGTTGTCTGTATTCATAGATTTCAGAGCAGAAATTTGATATGCATTATTCGTTATGAAATGTCATGCCTTGTGTTTGGGGCAACAGAAATAATAACAAAGTATAGCCTGATTGGTTATAACTTACTTGCGTTTGCGACGAGTTCAGAGCAATAACCATTTGGTGAATTATCTGGCACGGCCTTTGCAAATATGTTGTGCTCAACCGTCCTTCTAGAACGGTATCTTCGACAAAAGAAAAGAACCCCAAATACCAAAAGTAGTAAAACAAGAACAGCTCCAGCGATAACAGCAACTAGCACGACAGTTCCTCTTCCCCTAGATTGTTTGCTCCTTGCAAGAGCTTCTCTGCAGTATGAAACCTGATGCTGGTGTCGAGAATCAACTGACAGACAATTTCCGTTCAGTTGAACAACTCTCTCATCTGAAGGACTGCCTAGGCAAGACGGAAGATCACCTATGAACTTGTTATTAGAAATATCAACAAACCCAAGTTTTCCACCACAATTTAGCTTGTCTGGGAATGCTCCGCTCAGCGTATTGGATGCTAAATTCAGATAACTGATGTTTGACAAAGAGAACAAAGCAGAGGGCGGTGCTCCGGTAAGATAATTGAATGAGAGATCAAGGTGCTGAAGCTGACCCAAATCACCAAATTGTGCAGGAATCTTTCCGGAGAATGAGTTCTTGCTAAGAAGAGCTGTAACCAACGCTTTTGGCATCCTTGGTAGTTCGGAATCTAATTGATTTTCTCTCAAGTCCAAGACATGCAGGCTGCTTAAAGTAGCCATATCAGGTAACTTTCCAGAGAGCTCATTGTGAGACAAAGCAATGACAGTGAGTGTCTTGATTCTGCATAACGAAGAAGGAAACTTGCCCTTCAAACGATTGTTCTTTAAGCTCAAAACAGTGAGATTCGACAACGAGTCCAACCACTCAGGGACAGTTTCATTGAAATAATTGCTCTCCAGTGTTAGGGTCTGAAGTTTCACAATTCTGGATATTTTCGCCGGAATGGAACCAAACATGAAATTTGAGCTCAAGTCCAAGACTTCAAGCGAAGATAACCGATGAATCTTATCAGGAAGCGGACCCCAAAGCCCCAAAGACACTAAGCTAAGAACCCTCAAACTAGGCAACCTTGACAATGTGGTGAAAAAAGAATCAATCTCAAAATTCTCAGACAGTGTCTGGTTGGGAATTGCAAATCCATTGAAACCACTCACATTAACAAGCTTATAATCTCCCATAATTTTGAGCTCAGTGACTGAATTGCCCTGGCATGAAATGCTCACATGAGCAGTGGAAGACAGGTTACAGAGGTCTCCACTGTAATTTCCCCAAATTTCTAATGAGGGAGGGTACTCTAAATGCTTCCTCAACTGCAACAACACCTGGCTCTGAGAGGTTTGCAATTCATGGGTTCTTGGAAGGAACAAAACCCATGACACAATTACTGAAACTAACAAGTAAAAATATCTCATTGCGGTAAAAATTCTTACAGCTCGACTCCTAAATTCTAAGCTTTCTGTTACTCTCAAAGTTTCATGAAAGTTCCTCAGTGCCCAAAATTCTGTGATCCCTCCATGCAAATTTCACTCGGCAAGTTTCCTTTTTCCTGGATAATGTTGAATGATTGAACAAGTTGGTTAAAAAGTTAAAAACCCATGTGAAAAACAAGGATTAAGCATTCAAAGGAAGCATCTTTAAGAAATTTTCCGGAAAAAAACAGAGAAAAAAGCACAACCCAGAAGAAAAAATGGGGAGAGAAATAAAATGCAGATAAGGTAGGAGGAAGAAGAGACAAACCTTGAGAGTTGGAAGTACCAAAAACACCATTAAAGAGCAGCTCCCACAGTGATGTTCTTGGTCAGTGAATGTTTGTGTAGAGAAGAAATGGTGGAATGGTAGTTGGAGAAGACCGTACAGGACAGCGTCGAAGCATTTACTTCTGGTTGTTCTGTGAGAGTAGAAACTGACAAACCGCCATTAATGGGGCCGATTTTTGTCTGAGGGACAGAAATGCAAGTGGAAAGGCAAAGGCTCGAAGGTTGAGGAAAAATGGCACCAAATCCGTAAATTAATAGAAAAACTTTGGGTTCTTTTAATTATTGGTGTCCTGGAAAATGCAGTTCGTTGATTCTCGTGAACTGCCTAACATTCCGCTGGTAATTGCAGTAGCGGCACCACATGGTTTTTCCCTCTCTCGGTGGTGCCATACTGCTATTTGATAGGTGCTTGATATGACCAAACTGTCCCTGCTTATTGTGACAGTATATCAAGTCAACGTAAATTTCATTATGTCTCTCAGTGTATGATACTCACCGTATGAATGAAATGTTTCATTTAAAGAAAAAGTGAATGAAACGTTAAATATGCGGCTTAGCATCCATCTTAAAGTATACTATACATTGGGCAAACTAGACAATCTCATTAAGCTAATCAAACAATAATGGCGTGTTACAGTATATCAAACTAATCACGCAACGTTATATGCCTAAACGAGTTTAAATGGGCAATTTAGTAAAAAAATAACAGTAAGTACGTGGAAAGGTCACAGGTTCTGAAATTGAGAGTTAAAGTTAAAGTGGAGCATTTAGTGTAAAAAAGTAAGGAGGGAAGTGGTAGGGCAATCGGACCGTTGGAGCAAGTTGCACAGCCACAGCCACAGCACGGACTGGGATCACCTCCGGAGCAAACTGAGCAAAGCATCTCATCCTTCCATTTTTGATCACGTGGTCAGAAATAAATTTTAATATTAAAAATTCTCACGCAAAACAAGGTAAGATGAAAAAGGAAGGATGGGATGTTTTGCTCGATTGCTCCGGAGGCTGAGATCCGGAGGTGATCCCAGTCCCACCAGCACGTGCTCTGCAAAGCTGTACACTTTTAGAATCCCATGAAACTCTGATTGCAAATTATTATAATTATAATTAAGCCATGATTAGTATAAAGAGGCGAGTTCAAATTTTCTGAACCCAAAACTATCTTCTTATGCTGCCGTCATATTGTGTGGTGTGTGGTGGTAGAGAAACTTATTTATTGTGACATTTTAAGTCAATAACGCACTAGAACAAGTCTAGACATACTTCCTATGGCGGTAGGTTCCATTTTCTACACACGCTCGCCAATATGCCTCTCTCCGCTTTTACTAGAGAAGATATATGTACTTATGAAGTGTTGAGGTCATTTTAAATAACTCATGCAATGTTACGTGTTATTGACTTAAGATTCAGTCACAATAAACGTCCTGGAAGTTGTGAGATCAAATATTCTGAACCCAAAATATAGGTGTGGCCTCCATGTGACCCTAATCTCTTATTGTTTGACGCATACTAAGTTTATGACAACAAAATTAAAAAAAGTTAAGTTTATAAACACGTATCAGTCAATAACTGAATGGCAATAAGAAACCACACCAATTTTAGGTGGAGAATATTTAGTCTTGAAAGTCGTACTTGTGGAGGTAGGTTTCCACTGTGGAGATCCCACTTGAGCGCCTAAAAAGGGGCATAGAAGTTGGAGCGTTGTTAATGGTTGTATGCTGTCGTTGGGCCAGACAAAGAGGAAGAGGAAGGCATGTTGTAGGGTTTTGGCTTTTGCCTTTGGAATTTGAATTTCTTCGTGTTTGGATTTGGCATCTCATTCGGTCAATCCCAAGTGCAGTTTGCATAACATGATAAACTTTTGCTTTACAATTATATATGTCATTTGTTTGGGACCCTAAAAAAAGCAACTTGGAGATTCCACATCCACAACAGTGTATGTTAATTTAAAGGATTTTTCTTAATAAGTTGGGAATACTCACATAGGCATTTCAATCTTTTCCTGACTATTATTGTGTGGAGCTAGGAAGACTCACTGAGGCATTTAGCCCTCCTCTGGCTACTATCGTGTAATCCACACACGCTAGAAATTGAACCTATAATATATCATGTAAAATACAAGTCTGGAATTCGTTCGGAACCACGAAATAGCCCATGGTTAATTTAAAGGATGATTTGTGCAAAATATAATGCATAAAGCAGTTCCATGGAAAGCAAATAACCATATCTGTAGATTTTGGAACAAGACCAACTTTTGAACTTTTGACCAAGTTTATCTTAAAAGATGATTCGTTGAGATGTTGTGAACTTGTGATTATCCGTAAGGGTAGAACAATGCACCATCCCTTTACAGCCCAGTTGCTCTTCGTGAACCAAAGTAATAAATTATCGTTTTGATACCAAATAATGTAAGGCTCATTTGGAAATACTTTTAAAATAACTGAAAATGTTTTTAAAAAAAGTTAAGAAATATTTCCAAAATCATTTGAAGTGTTTTTCTATAATTCACTTGTATTTTTACTAAGGATTGGTTCGGAAAAAAAAATTCACTAAAAACGCTTTCAACTATTTTAAAAACACTTCCAAACGAACCCATAGAGTTTGTGGACATTTGGCATAATTAGCATATTAATGTTCTGGTGCTTCTTAGAGGAAGTATTTTAAATGTTTTTCCACGATTCACTTGTATTTTTACAAAGGATTGGTTCAATATATATATATATATATATATATATATATATATATATATATATATATCTTCACTAAAAACACTTTCAACTATATTAAAAGCACTTCCAAATGAGTACGTAGAATTCTCGGACATTTGGCACGATTAGCATATTAATGTGGCTTTTGAGAAATGATTTGTCAATTTGTCACTACTTCTGATACAACTAATCATATGCATATTATTCCAAAGTAAAAAGACATATTCGGTTCCATTTATGGGCTCAAGGTGTGACAAAAACAATAATTATAATTACAAAAACAGTAAGGGAACTCACTGCATGTGAAGGTGAGGCAACAACAATTTTATTTATTTATTTATTTTTAAGGAAAAATCCACAAAAACCAAAAAAAAAGGTATATAATAATTAATGTGAAAATGATAGATTTTGAAAAGCACGAAGGGAAGACTAAGTGCCAAGACATTCAGGCAGGAGGGGGACCAGATTGGAAGCCATCGATGAACGGACGAAAGTGGCCACTATGCTCCCATACCCAATACAACCATACTAATCAACCCGAATTTTTTGTTTTTTCTAGCATACACCGGAATCTTTGATCGTTGGATTATTAGTTGTTGGATCTTTGTTCGCACATTCAGCGGTTGGTGGCGTTTAGTCACATGAGCATATTATGACGTGGTTCATTCTAAACTTTTTGCAAATTCCATGCATCAATTGAATTGTAAGCCCATCTTCCCAAACGCTAAGGTAACACTGTTTTAAGTACATCATGCAATACTATATGAAAAACTCAAAATATGTGAAGTTGGATTATTGGTTCAACATGTCACGGTTGCATTCTAAATAATGTTGATAGAGGACTATCATAGCTCTACATTAGGGAAAGGGATCCTCTCTAGATCCCTTCCTCCTAATCCACAAAATCAGGGAATCCGTATTATTGAAATTTGATTCAACGACTACAAACAGGGGTCCACTTTAAAAGTTATAATAACTTTAACCGTTAGATCAAATTTTAATAGCACAGATCCCCTACCTTTAGTGGATTAAAAGAAAGGGATCTGGCATTAGGAGAAGTTCTTGCATAGGACGCTCACATGGAACCCATGTGTGGGGGCCCACCTTACGCATGGAAGTGCTGCAAACATACATTTGTATGCTAGAATTTATTCTCATTAGAATAATTTACATGACACGGGTACACTGCTATATAGCATCCCATGCTAATGAAATAAAAACATGTAAACAAAAATGTTACACGTCTTTATTTCTCGGCGCGGGACATGACTGTGGTATTGTACCCGTACCATGTAAGTCCTCGTACCCATATTGTATGCCTAACATTAAAAGAAAGCCGAGTCTTGGTAGTCGCATAAACAGATGAAGTTGAAAACGAAATCCACGAAAGCATGCATTTTACATCAGAAAGCTCAAATGTAGTATGTTAGATATTTACAACTAAAACTCTGCCAGCATAATTCATAAACCAGTATTGGATCCTACATCCAAGAGCAAAGGATGCACCTTCTGTTTCTAAAACAATCATCATTCCTGACGCGTCTTCTCATCCGGCGGAGATTCCAGATAGGCGATTACAAGTTCAGCTGCTTTGCATCCAGAAGCTATTGCATTGTCAACTGAGAGTCCGCCCCGATGGTTCCCTGCAATATTCATAATTTGTACATCAACATACACCAAAGGAAAATAATTAACCAACATCAGGACACCATCACTCATCCAGATCTCGAGTTACTGCATCCGCAACACCCAGTTGGTGAGTAATTTACCTGCATAGAAGAACCCGGGGAGATTTTTCTCCATCTTCTCAATTGCTTCTATAACTGAATCATAGTTATGCCCATACAATGGACATGCTTTGCTCCAGTGGTAATGGCTGCCATTAAGTGTACTTCAAGCTATAAGATGACTATTCAAATTAATGGTAAATACGTAGGCTCTAAAAATATTCATTTCCATTATTTGATTTGCTTAAACCACTAGATCGAAAAGAGAGAGGATTACATACTTCACGGATGTAGGCTCGCCTTCTGCTCCTAGCCAGTGCCTAATGTCAGAGGTAACAATCTTCTTCAATTCATCCCTAGAGAAATAGTTAGAAGTAGAAGAGTATTAGCTGTGTAAAGTTATATCGTCCTTCTATGTGTATTAATGTGTGCATAAATAATATAGAACCAATCGCACAATATCAAGGACAGAGAACATGGCTGTTTTGAAAAATTATTGAGATTTCCCATACGTTGAAGCTTTTGCTAGTTCCTTGTTTTGACTTCCCCCAACAAAGGTAGTATACAGATGCAGGCCACTAGGTGCACGATCTGGAAACATCATGGATGAAAAAAGAGTGCCTGTGCAGCAGTAGTAAGCATATTAGAAGAATATATTAGTTACTCAATGTGACCGGGCCATGCCAAGCATTACCAAGAGTTTTTAAGCCATTTTTCTGCTCTTTAGAGGGCACAAGAACTCCAAATCCCTCAAGGGGTCTCTTAACATCTTCCTTCTTGAAGGTCGTTATTATCACTGATACTGGTACATAAGTCACCTGCAATAGACAGCAAAAAATAAGATGTTGCTAATACTTCAACAACTTCTTTTTTGGGTAGAGAACCAAAATGTCACAAATACCTCAGGAAAAAAATCAAGAGGGAAGAGAGTTCCTCTTTTCGTGATATTCATTTCTTTGACGTTACACAGTGGAGCCTATGGCAGAGAAGAACCTTGTCAGTTAATATTAGTATTCCTTCCAATAGAGTAAACATTATATGAAGTACGGGAGGGCAGGTGTGTGTATGCATAGACTAGACAGAAAGAGCAGTTACAGTTCAACACGAATAAATGGTAAAGCTAAATTTCACTTGCATGTCAAAATGTAGAACACGGTGAACCATGCGAAATATATTTCTTATATTGGTACCACTTGGTCATGGCACCTGTGCAAGCATCTAACAACTGCAATGAAGCAGTTGAAGGACGTATGTTTCTTTTAATCTACTAGCTCTATCTTGATCTTCCCAAAACATAAACGTTTTCGGACAGTAACCATGCTAGATGCAGAGAAGGCACACTTTGTGAAGCAAAACGATATGGTAACCACCAGGTGCCCCAATGAGAAAGTAAATAAACCACCAAAGCCATGTTTTTAGAGTACTAAAATATACTAACCGTCATGACTACAGCATCGACAGATAAACTTTGTGAATGCTTGTCATCCTTAGCAGCAGAGGAAACAGACCAATTTTCAAATGCAGACTTCCCATCATGACTATAAGATAACGACAAAACCTTTGAGTTCAGTTTAAGCTCATCTTTGCCAAGCTGGTTGCACAAGGTATCGGTGAGTGTCTGCACAGAAAACAGAACACAGGGTAAAACATTTAGTTTTGAAAATAGACTCTGCCTCTATGATCTAAACCAAATGTTATTGCAATTGAAGTTGTAATGAACCATGAATAAGAAAAGCAACCAATAAATTGAAACCTGCATTCCACCATGAAAGGAAAATGAACCCCGCTGACGCTTCCCTTTTTCTACAGAACCCTTTGTTTGTCCACTTTTTTCCTTTTTGGCAGATAATTTTGATTTAATTGCCCCAGATATAACGGAACCAAACCTGACAAAATAGCAAATGTGTTGCTTAACATCAAACATAGATCATGCGACAAGCATCAACTACACAAGAAAAGAAGTCAAACAGGCTAAATAAATTATGTCTTATTTGAAGGACAAGAAAACTTGACACAGAAGTTTCCTATTTAACCTTCAACTTTCAAAAACGCCAATCTTTTTTTTAGCTAGTAGCATAGGCTTGTGACTAAATAGGGCATTAAAGTGATTGGTTGATTGAAACCTAACCAGGTTGAATGTGGAGCTTTTTCTGTTCACTTCTGAAAATTCATTGAAAGCACGACTCTAAACCCTTGGGTTAGTACGGATTTCTATCCACAATGAGTGGGTAATGAAAACACCGGCCTATGTTCCAAATGAACATAAATTTATGAAAGAAAAAGGTGTCAACTAATCTAATTAAAAGAATCACAATGCCTATTCTAGTCCTAGGCAATAATTTGGAAAATTTCCCACAACCTACACTAAAAGTAGGATAGGCAAGGAAAATAATAAGCAAAAATGATCTTTGTTAACAAAGAAAAAAGAAAACTTGGATACCTTTTTTCTATGTTCCATAAATCCGGAAAAGAATGGCGCATCTTCAAACAGAATCACATGGCAACACAAAAGAATTATTGAAAACATAATAAGATTCATGAGATAAATGCATGGAAAAGGTATAAATACAGATTCTGGGTAACAATTGACTAGTTAAGAAACAATCCCATTAGCCACTCAGTGTGAAATATGGACAAAGATTGAGACATTACTCACAGAAAGTGATTCGGGATATCCACACCTTGTGAAGGCAACAAAGGGGTCAATGAGATAATCAACAACCTTCCAAGCAAAAATGATAAGATAATATCAAGAACACACATAATATAAGGATATTCAAAAGATTTATTGTTTACTCTAATATTGCAATGCAGTATATACCTCTTGCCCAAAATGACGCTGAAAGAACCCACCCACGCTGCAAACGATAGGTTGAAAAGAAGAATTCTAAGGAAATCACTCCTTAAAAAGTTAACAAAGAAAGAGGAGACGGTTGTTGTCCTAAGACAGAGAAGACTACTACCTTTCTTGGGTGTCATCATCGGAAACTCCTTTTTTCTTCCATAAAAATGGCTCCAGAATAATCAGAAGCTGCAATACAGAAATGCATATCAAAGTTGATGCCAATGTAAATGGTTTATGCACGTGCACAGACACGATATTTTGCATTGATACTGGTCATTACTAAATAGCATTGCAACATGATTAAATAACTAGGAAACTAACTTGTCCGACATGCCATGTGTTGTAGAAAACAAACCTTTGATTGTGCTGAAAGAAAATTGCTCTTGATCAGCGCGATTGGATTGGTAGGTAACTGATGTGAAAATGGAGCAAAAGTGATAGTCACAATCAGGAACATTCAACTACGTAAGGAAGTAAAAACCAAAAAGAAAAAACTGAAAACGAATGAAAATGTATTTCATATGCTTTCCTATAGTAACAAGATGCAACTGGCAAGACATACCAGCACAGGCGTCCCGTTCCTTACAATATAACGCTTGGTCTGTGAAATCGGCTGCAACATCGGAAAACAATGAATTCAATTATTACACTAAAAGAAGCATCAGCCACTTCCATCCATAAATTCCGAGCTAAGTTTGAAGTTAAAAGCACATTGCTTTATAACGGAAAGCACAGCCGACGCTAGCACAGCACAAAAAACTATAATACACATGAAACTATTACAAACGAAATCCTTACAAATTGTTGCTTTTCTCTTAGTCCAAGATTATCAAGCAAAGTTTGGACCTCCGTTTCGCTCTCGGTCTGCGAAAAAACCTTATGTCAGCATAAAATCATAACGAAAATTCAGAACTGCCCGGCATTGATTCAAACTATTTGGTTACAAAACTCACCATTAAGTTTGCTCCTTCATCCCAAATAAGATCATCACGCGAAACGCTTCTGAGGTTCCCTCCAGCTCTTCCCTCAGCTTCGAACACCGCGACGTCAAAACCATGTGATTTCAGCTTGTAGGCTGCAGCAAGCCCGCTTGAGCAATTGCAACACAAAATCAAAGTCAAATTCTCGGAAAAAAAATCAACCAAAAATAAACAGACAAATCACATCTGAGAATTAATCATGCTTAGCATAATCTGCATGCAAATGTTGAACAAGATTACCTTACACCACCACCAACAACAGCTACTCTTTTAACAGAGCCTGAAAAGTGAAAATTCCACAAAATAAATAAAAAATGCAAAGAAATTCCTAATAATTTTGCATTTATATATATACACACACATACAGATATATATATACACACACACAGGGAGAAAGGGAGAGGTTACTGACTCTGTTGATCTTGTTTGGTTGGTGAGCTCATTATTTGCGGTGATGCTCTCTGAGACTGAGGCTCCAGATCTGAAAGAAGAAGAAGAGTTGTGCACTTATCGTGGGATTTAAACACACTTAGCCGATCTCCAACTAAAGGAGTTAAACACAGTTACGTCCAGAATTATAGTTCTCTAAAAATTTTTTTTTTTTAATGAACAGTATCACGCCACAATCATATACTAATCGCGAACCGAAAGGACTAAACATGGTCCCTCAATAATTTATTAGTTTAGATTTATTCTTTAGATTTCTTTGTTATATTAATTAAACTACTGCTATCGAAAGGACTAAAACTACAATTGTTCCCTCAAATAGTGTTAGGATTCTAATGGGATTACTAGTAAATAAGATGGTTGTGATTGTGCCCGATGGCATCATCTGAGCGATTGAGCTGTAATACTTGTAATAAGGTTGCTATATAGCTTGGTTTTGTAAGTAACAGAACAGTTATGAAATAATATTGGAATTCCTTTTGTTACTCTCTCTCTCTCTCTCTCTCTCTCTCTTCGAGTTCTCTCGTGGCTTGTCTGAGTTAAGGTCGATCGAGGATCTATCATTGGTATCGAGCCAGTCTTGTCTCCTTCATCCCTTCTCTGCTGCCGTACGACTCGTACGTCGATGAAGAAAGCTATGGAATCGAAGAATCAGCTTGATGCGATAAACAACACTCTCAACATGCTACTCCAAAGGTTTGACACCATGGAAGGGCATCAAGATTCATCAGATGCTCGAATCGAAAAGCTTCATCGCGATTTTCTGGAAAAATGTGTAATGGGTTGTCCGGGAGATTCATCGGAAGCAGCTCAATCTGACCCCAATTTGCGTGGCGATTCAAGAACTCAACATCTCAACCTCCATGAATTGGGATTTCAACCAAGACCCCATTTGGTTAAACTTGATTTTCCTCGCTTCCAGGAAGGGGATGATCATCTTGGGTGGATTTACAAGGCAGAGCATTACTTTGATATTCCGGCCGACGAGAAGGTTATTATGGCTTCCTTTCATATGGAAAATGAAGCACTTCAATGGTTTCAATGGGTGAACTGCGTCAAGAACTACCCTAAATGGGAAGACTTTACAAAGATTTTTTGCAAGGTATTCGGTTTTTCTGACCTTATGGATTGCACTGAAAATTCGGTGAAACTTCGCCAATCTGGATTGCTCAGGGACTACATCATGGAATTCCGACGGTTGGCAAATCGCACTATGGAAATGACCCTTGGACTCTTGAAAAGCTGTTTCATTGGAGGTTTGAAGCCAGAAATTTGCCACAATGTCAAAATTCTGAGACCATTCGATGTTCATGAAGCCATTGCTTATTCTCAACAAGTGGATGCCAAATTGGCTGAATTAAAGGTTCGATCTTTTCCAAGAAGCCTTCCCTCGGCATCTCAATTCAAGCCTACACAGTTATTTGATATCACCAACACGCAAAAGACTGAGCCTTCTTCAAGAAATGAAAGTTTTAGGCGCTTAACAGCAGCAGAAATTGAATTTCGAAGGAAGAACATGTTGTGTTTTAATTGTGATGAAATTTTTTCCAGAGAGCATGTGTGTGCGGGTCCAAAACGTCAAGTACTACTCATGGATTTGTATGAAAATGGAGACCTTATTGAGCATCATTCTGATGACAATGAAGAGCCTGAGGTAACTGCCTGTGCAGTTTATGGAATGCCTGCTCCAAAATCCATCAGAACAATGAAAACCAGTGGGTTAGTACTCAATGGTCCTGCTATTTTTCTAACAGATTCATGTAGCTCACATAATTTCATTGACATCTTACTCGTCAAACAACTAAAGGGTCATTTAGATACCACACACCCATTAGCTGTGAAGATTGCAAATGGGGGATCCCTTATTAGTCCTGGATGTTTAGCTCATGTTTCTATTTGCCTACAAAATTATGCAACTGTGCCTGATTTCTATGCTCTTCCTTTGGGTGGATGTGATATTGTTTTGGGTATACAATGGTTAAGAACATTGGGACCAATAGTATGGGACTTTGACAAGATGATTATGCAGTTTGTAGTTGGCAACACCACTTTTTCCATATCAAGTCCTCAGTCTCAAGAACCTCAATCCATTTCTTCCTTACAAATGGATTAGTTGCTCAACCATGAACATTGCTTAGGGGCTGCTTTATTTGTTTTGCAAGTTAGTGCAGACAACACACCTCCATCTACTCATTCTCAGTTGGATTCTTATCAAGATAATGAGGCAACAACAATTTTATTTATTTATTTTTAAGGAAAATCCGCAACTCCGCCTATGTCTTACATGGCCGGTCCCAAGCCCGGATAAAGGAGGAGGGGGAGGGCGTCAGGTAGTCGACAGCCGGCACTCCATGATCACGTCGAATCCTTATGAAAATGAATCCAGAACAAAATCGCCGAGCGCAATGGCGTTCTAGGATTCATATAGCCGACCCCACTTAGTGGGAAAAGGCTTTGTTGTTGTTGTTATTTTTAAGGAAAATCCGCAAAAACCAAAAAAAAGTATAATAATTAATGTGAAAATGATAGATTTTGAAAAGCACGAAGGGAAAACAAAGTGCCAAGACATTCAGGCAGGAGGGGGACCAGATTGGAAGCCATCGATGAACGGACGAAAGTGGCCACTATGCTCCCATACCCAATACAACCATACTAATCAACCCAAATTTCATGTTGTTTCTACCATACACGGGAGCATTAGATGCACCGGGATCTTTAATCGTTGGATTATTAGTTGTTGGATCTTTGACTGCACATTCAACAGTTGATGGCGGTTAGTCACATGAGCATATTATGACGTGGTTCATTCTAAATTTTTTGTAAATTTCATGCATCAATTGAATTGTAAGCTCATCTGCCCAGCTCCACTGCCTTATTTTTCAATTGATGAAACGCTACTGTTTCAAATACATCATGCAACGCTACATGAAAAAACTTAAAATACGTGAAGTTATGTTATTGGTTCGACATGTCATGGTTACATCCTAAAGAAAGTTGATAGAGGACTATCTTAGCTCTACACTAGGTGAAGTTCTTGCATAGGACGGTCGCATGGGACCCATGTGTGGGGGCCCACCTTACACGTGGAAGTGCTGCAAACATACATTTGTATGCTAGAATTTATTCTCATTAGAATAATTTACATGACATGGGTACACAATTATGTGGCATCCCGTGCTAATGAAATACAAACATGTAAACAAAAATGTTACACGTCTTTATTTCTCGGCGCGGGACATGACCATGGCATTGTACCCGTACCATGTAAGTCCTCGTCCCTATATTATATGCCTAACATTAAAAGAAAGCCGAGTCTTGGTAGTCGCATAGACAGATGAAGTTGAAAACGAAATCCACGAAAGCATGCATTTTACATCAGAAAGCTCAAATGTAGTATGTTGGACATTTACAACTAAAACTCTGCCAGCATAATTCATAAACCAGTATTGGATCCTACATCCAAGAGCAAAGGATACACCTTCTGTTTCTAAAACAATCATCATTCCTGACGCGTCTTCTCATCCGGCGGAGATTCCAGATAGGCGATTACAAGTTCAGCTGCTTTGCATCCAGAAGCTATTGCTTTGCCAACTGAGAGTCCGCCCCGATGGTTACCTGCAATATTCATAATTTGTACACCAAGATAGACCAAAGGAAAATAATTAACCACCATAAGGACACCATCACTCATCAAGATCTTGAGTTACTGTGTCCACAACACCCAGTTGGTGAGTAATTTACCTGCATAGAAGAACCCGGGGAGATTTTTCTCCATCTTCTCAATTGCTTCGATAACTGAATCATAGTTACGCCCGTACAAGGGAAATGCTTTGCTCCAGTGGTAATGGCTGCCATTAAGTGTACTTCAAGCTATAAGATGACTATTCAAATCAATGGTAAATACGTAGGCTCTAAATATATTCGTTTCCATTATTTGCTTTGTTTAAACCACTAGATGCGAAAAGAGAGAGGATTACATACTTCAAGGATGTAGGCTCGCCTTCTGCTCCTAGCAAGTGCCTAATGTCAGAGGTAACAATCTTCTTCAATTCATCCCTAGAGAAATAGTTAGAAGTAGAAGAGTATTAGCTATGCAAAGTTATATCGTCCTTCCATGAGTATGAATGTGTGCATGAATAATAAGGAAAACTAACGAAAAGTACAAAAAAACTTCTCTTTTTACGAAAAGCCCTTTTTAAAGGTATAGTGAATAGTGCCAGTTAAGGTAAAAATATGGTTTTTCGTTAAAAGTGAACAGTACCAGAAGTGTTTTGTTAAAACTCCCATAATAATATAGAACCAATCGCACAATATCAAAGGACAGAGAACAGGGCTGTTTTGAAAAATTATTAAGATTTCACATACGTTGAAGCTTTTGCTAGTTCCTTGTTTCGACTTCCCCCAACAAAGGTAGTATAAAGATGCAGGTCACTAGGTGCACGATCTGGAAACATCATGGATGAAAAGAGAGTGCCTGTGCAGCAGTAGTAAGCATATTAGGAGAATGTGTTAGTAACTCAATGTCACCGGGCCATGCCAAGCATTACCAAGAGTTTTTAAGCCATTTTTCTGCTCTTTAGAGGGCACAAGAACTCCAAATCCCTCAAGGGGTCTCTTAACATCTTCCTTCTTGAAGGTCGTTATTATCACTGATAGTGGTATATAAGTAACCTGCAATAGACAGCAAAAAATAAGATGATGCTAGTACTTCAGCAACTTCTTTTTAGGGTAGAGAACCAAAATGTCACAAATACCTCAGGAAAAAAATCAAGAGGGAAGAGAGTTCCTCTTTTCGTGATATTCATTTCTTTGACGTTACACAGTGGAGCCTATGGCAGAGAAGAACTTTGTCAGTTAATATTAGTATTCCTTCCAATATAGTAAACATTATATGAAGTACGGGAGGGCAGGTGTGTATGCATAGACTAGACAGAAAGAGCAGTTACAGTTCAACTCGAATAAATGGTAAAGCTAAAGTTCACTTGCATGTCAAAATGTAGAACACGGTGAACCATGCGAAATATATTTCTTCTATTGGTACCACCTGGTCATGGCACCTAACAATTGCAAGCATCTAACAATTGCAATGAAGCAGTTGAAGCATATATGTTTCTTTTAATCTACTAGTTCTATCTTGATCTTCCCAAAACATAACATTTTCGGACAGTAACCATGTCAGATGCAGAGAAGGCACACTTTGTGTAGCAAAACGACATGGTAACCACCAGGTGCCCCAATGAGAAAGTAAATAAACCACCAAAGCCATGTTTTTAGAGTACTAAACTATACTAACCGTCATGACTACAGCGTCGACAGATAAACTTTGTGAATGCTTGTCATCCTTAGCAGCAGAGGAAACAGACCAATTTTCAAATGCAGACTTCCCATCATGACTATAAGATAATGACAAAACCTTTGAGTTCAGTTTAACCTCATCTTTGCCAAGCTCATTGCATAAGGTATCGGTGAGTGTCTGCACAGAAAACAGAACACAAGGGTAAAACATTTAGTTTTGAAAATAGACTCTGCCTCTAAGATCTGAACCAAATGTTATTGCAACTGAAGTTGTAAATTTAATAGGGAAAACATAACAGAATACGAGGAACATTCTACATAAGGTATCAAAAAGAAAACATGAACTACAAAAGTAGTCATGAGTCATGAACCATGAATAAGAAAAGCAACCAATAAATTGAAACCTGCATTCCACCATGAAAGGAAAATGAACCCCGCTGACGCTTCCCTTTTTCTACAGAACCCTTTGTTTGTCCACTTTTTTCCTTTTTGGCAGATAATTTTGATTTAATTGCCCCAGATATAACGGAACCAAACCTGACATAATAGCATAGTGTTACTTAACATCAAACGTAGATCATGCAACAAGCATCAACTACACAAGAAAAGAAGTCAAACAGGCTAAACAAATTATGTCTTATTTGAAGGATAAGAAAACTTGACACAGAAGTTTCCTATTTAACCTTCAACTTTCAAAAACGCCAATCCTTTTTTTAGCTAGTGACATAGGCTTGTGACTAAACAGGGCATTAAAGTGATTCGTTGATTGAAGCCTAACCAGGTTGAATGTGGAGTTTTTTCTGTTCACTTCGGAAAAGTCATAGAAAGCACGACTCTAAACCCTTGGGTTAGTGTGGATTTCTATCCACAATGAGTAGATAACGAAAACACTGGCCTATTTTCCAAATGAACATAAACTTATGAAAGAAAAAGGTGTCAACTAATCTAATTAACAGAATCACAATGCCTATTCTAGTCCTAAGCAATAATTTGGAAAATTTCCCACAACCTACACTAAAAGTAGGATAGGCAAGGAAAATAATAAGCAAAAATGATCTTTGTTAACAAATGAAAAAAGAAAACTTAGATACCTTTTTTCCATGTTCCATAAATCCGGAAAAGAATGGCGCATCTTCAAACAGAATCACATGGCAACACAAAAGAATTATTGAAAACATAAGAAGATTCATGAGATAAATGCATGGAAAAGGCATAAATACAGATTTTGGGTAACAATTGACTAGTTAAGAAACAATCCCATTAGCCACTCAGTGTGAAATATGCACAAAGATTGAGACATTACTCACAGAAAGTGATTCGGGATCTCCACCACTTGTGCCGGCAACAAAGGGGTCAATGAGATAATCAACAACCTTCCAAGCAAAAATGATAAGATAATATCAAGAAAACGCATAATATAAGGATTTTGATATTCAAAAGATTTATTGTTTACTAGAATATTGCAATGCAATATATACCTCTGGCCCAAAATGACGCTGAAAGAATCCACCCACACTGCAAACGATAGGTTGAAAAGAAGAATTCTAAGGAAATCACTTCTTAAAAAGTTAACAAAGAAAGAGGAGACAGTGGTTGTCCTAAGACAGAGAAGACTACTACCTTTCTTGGGTGTCATCATCGGAAACTCCTTTTTTCTTCCATGAATATGGCTCTAGAATAATCTGAAGCTGCAATACAGAAATGCATATCAAAGTTGATGCCAATGTAAATGGTTTATGCACATGCACAAACATGATATTTTGCATTGATACTGGTCATTACTAAATAGCATTGCAACATGATTAAATAACTAGGAAATTAACTCGTCAGACATGTAGAAAACAAACCTTTGATTGTGCTGAAAGAAAATTGCTCGTGATCAGTGCGATTGGATTAGTAGGTAACTGATGTGAAAAATGGAGCAAAAGTGACAGTCACCACAATCAGAAACATTCAACTACGTAAGGAAGTAAAAACCAAAAAGAAAAAACAGAAAACGAACGAAAATGCATTTCATATGCTTTCCTATATAACTATAACAAGATGCAACTAGCAAGACATACCAGCACGGGCATCCCGTTCCTTACAATATAACGCTTGGTCTGTGAAATCGGCTGCAACATCGGAAAACAATCAATTCAATCATTACACTGATAGAAGCATCAGCCACTTCCATCCATTAAATTCCAAGCTAAATTTTGAAGCTAAAAGCACATTGCTTTATAACGGAAAGCACAGCCGACACTAGCACAGCACAAGAAAAACTAAAATACATGTGAAACTATTACAAATGAAATCCTTACAAATTGCTGTTTTTCTCTTAGTCCAAGATTATCAAGCAAAGTTTGGACCTCCGTTTCACTCTCGGTCTGCGAAAAAAACCTTATGTCAGCATCAAATCATAACGAAAATTCAGAATTGCCCGGCATTGATTCAAACTATTTGGTTACAAGACTCACCATTGTGTTTGCTCCTTCATCCCAAACAAGACCATCACGCGAAACGCTTCTGAGCTTCCCTCCAGCTCTTCCCTCGGCTTCGAACACCGCGACGTCGAAACCATGTGATTTCAGCTTGTAGGCTGCAGCAAGCCCGCTTGAGCAATTGCAACACAAAATCAAAGTCAAATACTCGGAAAAAAAAAATCAACCAAAAATAAACAAACAAATTATATATGAGAATCAATCATGCTTAGCAAAATCTGCATGCAAATATTGAACAAGATTACCTTACACCAGCACCAACAACAGCTACTCTTTTAACAGAGCCTGAAAAGTGATAATTCCACAAAATAAATAAAAAATGCAAAGAAATTCCGAATAATTCTGCATTTATATATATATATATATATACAGATATATATATACGCACACAGAGAGGGAGAGAGGAAGAGGTTACTTACTCTGTTGATCTTGTTTGGTTGGTGAGCTCATTGTTTGGGGTGATGCTCTCTGAGACTGGCACTCCAGAAATGAAAGAAGAAGAGTTGGGCACTTATCGACGATCGTAGAGAGAGAAAATAAATGAACCGGACTGGGCTGGCTAATGGTTTTTTTATTGAATAGAATATACCTGGACTGGGCTGGACTGGGCAAATCGCAGACCTGGACCGCTGACTCCTGCCGCCTCTCTGTTTCCCCGAAATGAAGTGCTTTCTCAATTGCAGCCCAAAACCAATTTAAACACACTTAGCCTATCTCCAACCCTGGCCTATAACCTAAATTTCCACTTTTATTCCCAAACCCAATTTAAGTTAAATGTGTGGCCTAAAACCTAAAACTCAAATGAAAGTCAAATAACGGCTTGTTTTTAGCCCAAGATTCGGTGTGGGCCACACTAGTGAGAGTGAAAACGGAGCTGTGAAGCCCACATGCCCAAAACAACTCGCCCAACGCACTAGGCCGAATTGCAACAAGACCCCACCCATGTGGGCTTGTCTCCCGCGTGTCAGGCCGAGCTGTTAGCCTAACGGCTACTTTTGATGATCCAACGGCCAGATTTAAATGGGCCGTTGGTTGATCCAATGGCCTAGATTCAAACCTTTTTTTTTTAGTTTTATATTTATATATTTATTGAATCCAACTTTTGTATGTGTTTCATATGTGTTTTGTGTGTCTTATATGTTTCATGTATTTTGTGTTTATACATCTCTATCATGATTTTCATATTCTTCCATAGTGTTTCATGAGTTTCATTTATCGATTTAGTGATTTTTCAATATTTATCGGGATTTAAATATTTTTAGGTTAAAATGTTCGTAAAATTAATTTAGGATAGTCTGCATATTTTTTTTTAAATAGCCTAAATTCATTCTTTAATAATGTGGGGCTTAAATTTTAGGCCATAAGGGAAAAACTATTAGAGATGGTCTAAAAGAGTTGAACACAGTTCCATCCAGAATTATTGTCCTATAAAAAAATATTTTTTTTAATGAATAATGTCATTCCACAATTATATACTAATCGCGAACCGAAAGAACTAAACATAGTCCCTCAATGATTTATTAGTTTTAAATTTATTCTTTAGATTTCTTTGTTAATTTAATTAAATTACTGCTACCGGAGGACTAAAACCACAATTGTTCCCTCAAATAGTACTTAAAGCGAAAGCCCAGATCAAAAAGGAACAAATTCATATAAAAAACACACGTGCTATGAAAAATCTGATAAGAATAGCATTTTTTTAATTTCAAAATTTGTACGTGGTTGTTGTATTGATTGTAGTAGTTGGCCAATGTATTTGTTGTGTGTTGATAGTACTAGTTGGCCAATGTGGTTGCTGTATTGATTTTGGTACTCTATATTCCTCTCACTTTCCGTGGTAGAAACCCATTATATCTTCCCATCCTCCACCATTGTCTTCTTTTTATCTCTCACTGTAAACTTTTGTTCCCTCACATCTCTTTCTCTCATCTTTCATCTTTCAGATCTCTTCAAACCCTAAACACGCTCTTACTACCGTTTAGCCAACAACATTTTGTTCTTCTCTCGACCCCTCTATATCGGCTCTCTTACTTTTGACACAAAAGAATTCTTTCTCTGTCAGCTACCACTATGGCAACCACCGTTGAAAATGACAACGAAGATGACGATGAAGACATATAGTGGCAAAATTTATCAGACACTCGACAATATATTGGCCTTGGTGGTTTTAAGAAATGGATTAACAGGTAAAAATATTAGTATGCTTATGTGCTTTTATTCTTCATTTGGTGGATACAAAATTTGTTGGAAAATATTATACCTTCGTCATATATAAGAAAGGTTAAATAATGTTTTGGAGATGTGTGGTTAGAGTTAGAGATAACTATAATTTCTTTCAAATACGCTAATGCATAACAGTTTGTGTGTTGGGACTGTTTGGATAAATCAGTGCTGGAACATTGGGGATTTTTTCGCAAGTATATGCAAGTATTATAGCCGAGTGGTATTATCAGCATGGAGAGATTAATGTCACATGGAATTTTGTGCGACAAAATGTGGCAGAAGTGCAAACAATTTCGAAAACTGACATGCCTTAGATACGAAACGAATCGTCGCTAGAGACGTAATTTAATATTTTCGATGGGATACTCACAACTGCAAATTGAAATTCTGCGCAAACGACGACCAACAACCCTGTGCCAATCATGTCGTGTCACCACCAGTTGAAATTCTCCCCATCTAGATCCTCTAAACCCTATCGTCTGGATTGACAGGATTTTCAACCTGAAACCTATAAACTACATTTCTCGCATCGAGGTCACTTAACCAAATTTAATAACTATCATTTGACCTCAGGTCGCATTCCTTAGATAAGCATTCAGGGCATGTATGTTCCAGAGAAGCTTTTGTTTTACATGCACACGTGTACAACATTATTCTCTGCAAACGGCTCCATACTCGAAGGTTGAGCACCCATACTCGAAGGTTGAGCACGTGCTTGTAAAACGTGAGATCTTATGGAATATACAAGCCCTGAATGATTATCTAAGGAATGTGACATGAAAGCCAAATGATAGTCGACGCGAGAAACATAGTTCATAGGTTTCATGTTGACAATCCTGCCAATGGGTTTTAGAGGATTTAGATACGGACAATTTCAACAACTAGGTGGCAACACGAGACGATAGGTATGAGGTGTTGACCGAAGTTTGCGCACAATTTCAACGGTGGTACACCATCAATCCATATATCTGTCATTAATTCCTACTCTAGTACTCTCTGTTTTGCCCACCTCATTCGATCGAATAGAATTCAAGTTTATTTAGTCTGCAGTTTGCGAATATCGCATAGTTATCTTCAAACTCATTATCTTATCATGTAATTATCTATATCAAAGATAGGTTTCAATTTTGTAACACTCATAAATCATCGAATTGAACAAAGTTGTTTTTATGAAAAGCAGGTGGTTGAACTTGTTTTTATGAGAAGCAGGGTGGCCTAGTGTTTAAGGACAAATTATAGGCTCGAATTTTACACGGCACGTCCTAATTTATTCCTGACACTTAAGAACTACACGATGATGACTAGGGGAGGCTGGCCTCTAGAAGAGTGGATGCTATTCTTAACGCTGGTGAATCACACAATGATGACTAAGGAAGGTTGACTTCCAGAATGGATTGTCGTGACGAAACCACCAGCTTGTCTTCTTTTAAAAAAAAAAAAAAAACATTATGAATATCTCCAAGTCAAAATGTTATTATTCTTTTCCTAGTTTTATTTAAGTTTTCTTGTTATTTCTTAAAGGATTGGTCTAACTTCCTTTTTTTGAATTAGGACACCTTTCTCACGTTGGATCACTTTCTTATTTGTATTCAGCACTCAAAGACTTGTTTGACAAAAGCGTATGTATGGTATTTCCGAATGAAAACCTTTTTAGCAGAGAATTGGCTTTCCATTTTAGGCTGACCCTCCCTTTTCCACCCTTTTATCCCTCAAAACGAACTACCTGTAGGCTGTATTTGCGACTTTGTGTTAGCCCCAAACTAATTAGCTTCCAATTTGCTAATGACGAATAATTAAACAAGCTTAAATATAAGACTTTGTATAATACAAGCTCGAGACTTGTTTAGCGGAAAATTGATACCAATTCTCTGCTATTTCGAGCTCGAGATTTGTTTAGCAGAGAAACGAGACCGATTCTCTGGTATCCTTAAGTTATCTGTCAAACCAACAAAGTCGAAGAAGTTTCCGCTCGACCACGCCTTCATTCGCCCCATCCGCAACGACACCATCGCCTAGCTTTCCTTATCTACTTAATATTCCAATATATCAATAGCATACATTTTAAGACTGATTTGGATGCGTACTGTTGTTGTCATCATTACAAGTTGAAAGAAAACTTGGAAGAGACGGAAATTGATATCATTACGTTAGTATAGATGAAACGATTGCTACTTGGATGTTGCAATCAAACTTTAGTCACAGTAACATAAAAGTTTAATAAACGCTCGTCACATATTCAAAACGTTGCTACTCGTGCAATAGACAATTGACAGAATCTCTCCTTTATCAAACATTTTCCCCACCAAAACAATCATTATCCATTCATTCCCACTTTTTGGACCACTCATTAAGGATTTCGGCGCCTTCAAGCATCCCTTTTTGCTATTGCTTCTAAGATTGTGTATAGAAAACGATATGTGGGCCATAGAAAATAAACAAGCATGGTAATTCAATTAGTGAATGATTTGGTGGTAATTGGTCCCAATATTATTTTCTTAAAAGAAGACAAAGATGCTCTCCCGGAGATGATTACATTTGAGATTAGAAGTGAACTTTGAACCATAAGCAAAGCAAAGCAAAAGGACTTATAACATAATTTACATAGTTATGATTGATTAGTAATTAGAGACTTTAAGCAAATATATGTGGCTTCAAGACAACTCTTACTTATGAATCACATGATGTGGTTAGGCAGAGGATGAAAGGCATCTGTGAGTTTTTTTGGTCCTCATAAGAGTGGACTGCCGTAGTAAAACCACTAGCTGATCTCCCTTTTAGTTTTTTTTTTTTTTTTTTTTTAACTCTTTCTTATGCAAAGTTGTAGGTGATTGTCGTTTCGTATTTAAATTGGATTGCGCCCTTTAGTTGATTCAAATTTTTTGCTTTTTTTTTTCTTTCCTTTGATCGATTTGATATATCAAAATTATAGTTCCTTGCAAATTGATTAATTATAACTCTAGGAAAGGGAAAAAGAAGCTGCATTTGGTGGCTTGCCATGGTGGATAGAATATTCATCTTCAATATACTGCATTTCAAGTTCAATATTTCCTCTTTGTAGTGTAGCACATCGTTTGTAATTGAAAAGGAAAAGCACAAACACTAAACTCGTTATTTGAAAGAGAAATTACTATAACAAACATTATTTGCTTCTCTTACATATTCATGTTTATTTATAGTTACTAAATTAAATAATTAAATGGAAACAACAGACAAAATTAAAGTGAATGTGTAAAAGAAAAGAATAGTGCTATTCACAAACTCATTTTTACATCTCACACACCCTTGTTAATTTTTTGTCATTGATATTCTCAAGTTCATTCGATAATGACAGTAAAAATTTGAGAGAGATGTGTGAAAAGTAAAAATAGGTGTGTTAGATAGCACTACCGATAAAAAAATGTAGTTATCATTTGGCATTTTAAAAGGTCACAAAGAGTTTGTATTGTATGATATTTATTTGTGCCTTTTTGGCAAGTGAGATGATGTACACACCAAGAACAAAATGGTCCCCAAAAAGTTTGGCGCGATGATCTTTTGAAAACTAATGTTTTGAATTCAGAAATTGAATTGTTGTTAACACTCTAAAATTCTCATTCTACACTCCAAACTTTCTATATTTAGAAAAAAAAATACACTTGTGAGAAGTGTAGAATGAGATTTTTAGAGTGTTAATAACACTTCCCTTCAGAAATCCGCACTGAGAAAAATGTTAGGTTAAGACTGATTTGTCCAGGTGGACAGTGGTTAGGCTTAATTAGGAAGAAAGAGAAATTAAAAAGGAGCAAAGCTAGGGATTATGAATTGGTAAAGAAGCAAAACATTAGTTGTCCCAATTGTGGAAGACAACTTGAATGATCTCCAGCCTCCACCACCAACACACTGGCCGGCCCAGGATTTTGAGGGCCGAAGCAAACTAGTGCAGAATTGAATTTTGAAAAGTTTCATGTTGTAATAACACAAAGTCATGACTCATTTGAAAATACTTTTAAAATGACTGAAATTATTTTTGGTGAAAGTCTTTTTGGTTTTCTAAAAGTACTTAAAGTACTTCCTAAAAGAAACACTAGTTATGTGCTTCTTGAAGGAAGTACTTTAAGTGTTTTTTCATAATTTACTTACATAAGGAAGCACTTAAGTGTTTTTTCATGATTTACTTATATTTTTATTAAAGATTGGTTCAAAAAACATGATTTACTTGTATTTTTATTAAAGATTGGTTCCAAAAACACTCTCATAAAAAATGATTTCAGTTATTTTAAAAGTACTTCCAAATAAGGTGGTTGATTACCCCAGTAATTAGAACCTTTGTATTAATCCTACTTGAGTTTGAACACTTCTTCCTCCCGTTAGTGTGGTTTACATCGGAGTTGTCTCTTATGCCCAAATTCAATTAGCAAAGCTTAACATCTTAATCTCAAAATTGGCTTTGAATTAATTTACTCGAAAACTAAAAAGAAATACTTATTTGCAGACTTGGACAAAAATTGTAAGCTTATAGACGAGTCGATTAAAATATTGTAAGTTAGGGTTTCACCGTGAAAACAATTAGCAATATGCAGAGTAGTTTCATCATACTTATAAGCTCATGCAAAGTTTTTCCTTTTACTGATATGAACTTTTTTACTTTCACAACTTTAAACTCCCCCTCAAGTGTGGAGAATTTTCGAGCCAAACACATGAACAACACGAATTGATTGACATAGAACATGTGTAGCCGTTGAGCTTCACACTTAGGTCAACTTGTTCTAATATCATGAAAAAAGTATAGGTTAAATCCTAAAACCAATTAGTAATATGAGAAATAACTCAACTTACTTATAAAATTTTGTAAAGTTTTTATTTTTACTGATGTGAGACTCTTTTACTTTTACACTCTTACACTCCATGCTCTGCACCCGAATTTCAAATTTCCGTTCTTTTAGTTTATCCATCGAATAAATAAAAGGTCTCTGCCTATTGAATAGCACTCAATGTGCATTTATAAGGTGGACAGAAAAGATTTGTTTTATTTATGCTACAGCTATTAAGTTGGCAGTCCATGCACGCAACAAGTATGTTATATAACATCCGTACGTCCCTTCGACGAAATTCGGAGGGAGAGAATTAAGGAGCCATTGATACGAGAGATTCTACAGTGTATTTGAAATATAGAACATCATGTCGTATATTATTATACAAGTACAAAAAAGTTTTTTTTTTTCAACGTTCTTCAACTTGTATAATGATGCAAGTTCAAGGAAACGTAGGTTCACGTGCATGAAAATCTATGGATATATGCACATAATCAGACCCGTTCTATACCCTATAGTTTAAGGAAATTGTAGTCATCCCTTGTTTGATTTTAGTTCAACAATAAGTGGTCATTTTAACTTTGATTTTGTACTTTCTTTTCCACCATTTGATTAAGATCGAATTGTAGTTGATCAAAATAGTTTTGGACCATAGTATTTAAGAAAAATTGAACTCGTAATGTGACAAAATTCGAACATATACAGGAAACTTCGTACTACCATTAATCCTTCCATCCACATGTATTATCACATATTTCAACTATCTGCGTCGATCTTCATAAAAGAATTAGTGCTTCACATTAATTAGTTCACGCTTAATTTTATAAATTTTGTTCATAAATTATGGAATATTCAAACTATTTTAATTTATTTATGTTTTTTATTTCATACCCTTCATCGAGGATTTAAAATATCTAGATCGAATCATGCGGCTGCATTGTTGCGTATTTGGAGACACGACCGCCCAAAAATTTAGATTTTATATTTACTCTTAGTAGTCAAATGTCCCACATATATTGCATATGGGTCGACTTTGTTAAATAATTAATTTACTGTTTTAGCATGCATGGGTCGACTATGTTAACCCATCCTTTTTATTGAACAAGCTTTATCTTATTCTCCGGACAAAGTAAAAAAAAAAACACTATCCTGTTCCAACTTCCAAGTAAAAAACACTACCCTTGTATAATTGTATTGAATAAAGAAATCTCTACAGTCCCTCACAGTGATAGATCCAAAATTCAAATTTTGGGTGATCTCGGTGTTAATGATATAAGTTTTTTACATATGAATAGAACGCGAACCATGCAAATGAATTTCAGTTTATTCACTGAGGTATTTCATCAAACACTTGATGAGTGATATGAGAGAATTTATCGAATGCTGCCCACGAAATATATCGAGTATATGCTTAACAGATATTACATCAAACACTTAATATGCACAAACGAATCCATACAAAACTTTTAAAGGGTCTTCAAAAGACGTTCATATTTTCTGAACTTTTAAGACAAATGCACACTAGAACTTAGGTGATACAAAATGAACCGAATTGGTAGTTTTGTGTGTAGCCATATAGACACGTGATTGTGCGATGGACGCTAGAATTTTATACGGAATGAGCCTTATGCTTTAATATGCTTTGTCAGGGAATCAGGGTTAATTAGGTTAAGTTAATTCAAAGAGGTGTACGAGTGATTATTGCTATTACTAGTAATAGGCCCGCGCGCTGCTGCGGGACTTGAATGCACCAGCCTTAACAACATGAATAAGACACATTTAACATGAAAAAAATTCAACATAATCATGAACGAACAAAAGGGATAGCTGAGTGAACAGTGTTTGTAAGTAAAACAGCTTAGATTTTATATACATTCAACCAAGCTAATTACAAAAGATGTGATTGTAAAAAATGTTCTGCTTCACTGAGAAACAAAAGCAACATGCATTTTACATATAAGACATCTGATATTAAACCTAAAATCATGTAATTCTATATGAAGTGGAGAATAATGCAGAAAGATGGTTTTCTATAGTGCTGCCAATGACAATTAATTTCTCATGAAAAAAAAGAAAAGAGAAACCCAGGTATAAAAGAATATTATTTTTTATAGTTGCAAACATTATGAATTCCAAAAAGAAAAACTAAGATAACACTTCAATCACAGATCTAAGCATCTAAACGTGGCAACCCAGATACCATTCAAGACATTGCTCAGCATCATGGATAAACTAACCTATCTGTGTCCCTGTGCTCACTGCATGTCATATACACCCGACCAACTGGGCATAGGAGCATAATGAGGAAAACTTTCAGCACCACTCTGTACCTGAAAAATGAGGGAGGAACTAATTAAAGCGTTCCTCACTTGGAATAAATAATGCATGCATAATAGCCAGATGGACATCGCGCATATAAATTGTTGTGGCAATAATTTGCAATAGAAAACGTAGTCAAAAATAAGATAGACGAAATACCAACATTGCAATGGTATTTTTTTCTTCCATTCGATTGTACTGAAGCATGCATCTTAAATTAGGTACTACGTGAGGTCTCTATAATGAAATGGGAGATTGAAATACACTCAAGGAAACTGAAAATTCAAATATGCACACGCTCGATAGTGTATCTTCACAACCAAAAGAAACGTTTATATATACGACATATGTTTGACATTGTTTTTCCCCACTCAAATCGTCTTGAGAAAATTTGACTACTAAAAACTACAAAACTTTGATTAAAGAATCAAATAGAATAGCATGAGAAAGTTATTATTACACCATACCTGACTTTTTTGCATATAAAAACACCTGTATTTCACCTGATTTTGTAATGAAATACAGATGCTTGTAGTTCACCAGTACATAGCTGCCTGTCATTTGTTTTCTTCTTCGGGTTCAAGATCCTTATATTGTCTGAGACGTGAAAGAATTAGAAATTGTATACAGTTTGATAATGAAACATGTAATGTGATTATGTGACAACAATGCACTCCTCTCTCAGAGAGATAAACAAAGATATCAAAAACAGAGAGACAATGTTAAGATAAACAGAAAGGCAATGTCACATTGTTTTGCATGATCTTGAAAATTGGGGATAAGGTATTCAAAGTGCTAATAAACACGTGCAAATGGGGATAAAAAAGGGGATAAATTGAAAAATATATATGCTCTTAATCGAGAACTTCATCAAATAAACAATAAAATCTAATGTAATCTGTCCAAAACCAAAGAGAGTGATAATTTGAAGGCACTATAATGTCTTGGGCATCGCATACTTGCGGTATATGATTGATGCATCTGTTGCTCAATCAAATCATTTGCTTGGCTAAAAAAGTAATTTTTACAATAAATAGATTCGCATCCAATTTATGAGAAATCATGCAAAAGTAAATGTAAATGATAACGGAATCATGAATGCGAATAAGAAACACAAACATGCCAAAAAGAAAACCTACTATAGTGTGTCAAGTTACTTGCAAAATAATTTTTTATGACATCATCCATTTCGCAATACTTTAAAAAAATTTCGTTTGAAAAAGCTTTGCTATGATTTTTAGGTTTGGGAAAAATAATACCATAAAAATAAAAAAACAATTACTAAAAATCATGGCCTGTTAATAGCAAAATACACTCCTCAACAATGTATATGAACATGTGAGTTGAAAATTTGAAATATTCAACAACTAAAAGAAAGAAGCAAAATCAGAAGAAAAGAAAGAGATACTCACTCAAAAATAAAGATGTAATAATGCCAGGCTTCTTCTCCTCGGCATCCAGAATTCCATTGTTGTCTCCATCTTCAACCTTCAATGTATTTAAAATATGAAATGGTAAAAACCCAGAAGAAATCATTACATAAAATAAAATTATCCAAGTAAAATTAAAGGATGGATAGAAAAGAAATGAAGGCAGTTTATTCGGACTTAATTAGAGACTTACTGAATAAGCTTGAAATCTATCTCACACATCTCTTAAACTTCAACCCCTATCCTCCTTGCCTCTGTAATATGCACACATATAGAAAAAGAAATCAACTTTAGAACCTGCATTGATACATATCTTGTGTGAGTAGGTCTTTCCTGCTTTTCCCCAATCAATCATGCATATCAAAGAAACGAAAAAGAAGGAAATCACCCATATATATAATACTTTAAGTTTAAATGCATCCCAATTTTGGGTTCCAACGTCACAGAAAGAATGTCTTATACATAATTTAACAGTACCCCTGGCATCGGTCCATCCATTCGTATTAATAGTTATTGTCTGCACAAACCTCAATTACCTTACAATCCATCATTATTGACATAAAGTTCATACAATATGGGACATCATGACCTCTCTTTGGCCAGCACCAGTTTTTCCAAAATGAAATCAACTATTATTGGATTAATTATGGGTCCATCTGGCCAATTCATTGAATTCGCAGACCCAAAAATTTCACCAATTAACTGAATTTACATACAAATGGGAGAAGTACAAAAACAAAGACAATGGCATAAATTATACCATAAAAATTACACTACGAAAAATTTAGAGACCAAAATCCTTGTTAACAGAATTTATTCACATTAAAAGACACAATTTCGGTTCAAAAAACTATCAAATTTAAACTTTTTTATCATATGATAAAAGGAAAACTAATGAAAAGGGCTTGAAAACTTTGAGTTTTAATGATAAGGACAAAATAAAGGGTAAAGTGAATAGTACCAGGTTTGACTTTTTAGTGTAAAAATATGGTTTTTCGTTAAAGTGAACAGTACCGTGGGCTTTTCGTTAAAACTCCCTATGATAAAATCTTAATTAAACTCACAATCTCAAGAAGTTGAAACCATGTTAAGTAAAAGAAACAAATTGAAAAAAATTAAGATGTAAATATTGATAAGAACAACAAAAGTGGCAAATACATTATACACAGATAGGACCATGAAATATCGGAACCAGCAGCAACAAATAGAATTAAGAAGAAAAAGGATTAGCAGACTTAATAAATGAGAAATAGGATAAGAGGTACAAACCAATGATACGAACTCAGTTTTTCCACTATGAATAAGAGATCCAGTGGCATAACCTAACATTAGGTAGAATCAATGCTGGTTGATTGAATTTTCATTCCCTGAAAATTCAGAAAATGACGTGTTTTGATCTGCAGATAGAAGCTTTCTATATATAAAAAAAAAATATGGAGACATGATGAGGTTCAGAAACCAAACCATGTCGGTAAAATCCTCTTGGCAGGTTGCTCAAGGTTGATCTCCTAGCCCTTGGACCAGTCAGGAGACTTGGCCTCCTGCTTTCAAGTTTGGAAGGGAAGTAAAAGGTTCAGCCAATAAGTAAAAGAACTGATTCAGAGGATAGAATCAAAATTTCAAAAATATTATTTGGTGCGATTAAAACTGTTCCCAATGATAAAATGAATAAAAAAAATCCATTGGAATAAAAGAAAAAGAATGATTAAAATTATTCACAACCCTTGCTGTTTTTACCTAACCATTTGTAGGATCCATAAAGGGCCAAAAAAGGTTTTTTACTTCTCCTCTAGTCCCATAAATTTGGATTCCATCTCGTCCAAGCAAACTAACAATCATTACTATACTTTGTTTTAGCATGCGAACACAAATCTCAAAAAAAATAGATAATTCATTTACAAATTTAAATTCAATTTTTATATCTCGATATATTTGTTTGTTAAACTCAGTGATCAAACTTCAAACTCATGCCTTCCAAAAAGAAAAGAAAATGAAGAAGAATCGAAAGCACTTCCCATTCCAAGGAAAGAGCAGCCATTATTAGGATCCAAAACTCATTCTTTAGTCTCCTCATCTGAAGCTATATATAATCATTGAACAAAAACGTTTAACGTCCAGCAGAAAGCAAACTGCAATAAAAATTTCAAAAAAGCAAAATAATGCGCAGATAATTGACAGCTGCAACAAACAAAAAATAAAAAAATCAATTGCAGATTGAAGGAAAAATCGAGACCGCAATCGAAACTCATGCTTGTATGGGTAATTAATTGTAGATACCGAATCATCAAAAGCCACTTGTCTACACCAAATTGCATACAAAAGATATTGGGGCAACTCAGATTGCGCAATGAAAAACAAAGTCAAACTACGACGTAGATGTCTATCGGAATTTCATTCAAAGAATGATTAAATAAAGACAATGGCATGCCAAAGATTAAATACCCTAAGCGACAGTGTCAGCCATGAGCTTCCCTCTGTGAGAGCACAGGGGTGTAACTGCAAAAGAAAGCCGGAGACTGAGGGCAGACTGTAATTTCGTCAAAAAGGAGGAAGAGTACAAAGGAGAAGTGATAGCAATAAGCGTACACGCCAAGGACGAAGTAAATATGTATTTGTGATTGGGGTTAAGCTGCTGCCAGCTTTGTATAGTGTAATAATGCAACTGCAAATAGACCAAGTTACTGCTACTAAAATCTTTTGCAAAATCATAAAACTCTTAACAGTTTGAACCCTACCGAAAAGTTTATATGAGTTAAAGAACAGTCGTACTTAAGTGCAGCAAGATCATAAGCTCTTGCAGCTTCTCCTCCATATCAGAACCACCTGCAGTCCAAATTAACCAAGATTCAAGGCCAAAGCAAGAACAAATTAGTGATAATTTAAACTAAAATCCCTAATTATTGTTGCAGAGAGAATTCATATCAAGATTAACTACATTATTTGATTCGAATGGAATCCAAACGCAGCATAAACATGAAAGGTAAAAAATTAATACCAAAAGTCACATTTAAGCAGCAATTAATAGCATAAATCAGATTTTAGTGGCATGGACCAAAATAATTCAGTAAAAAAGAAACAATCCCAAACAAATAGAAAGAACTGGAGAAACAATTCGAAACAAATCTTTGGAAAGCAACCCCATCCCTCCCTCACCCTCTCTCTCTCCAATTCCAACTTCTCCCTACATCTCTCTGTCTATAATAGATGTGCAGTTTTATTAATCTTTGTTGCCGAAGCATGCAAGATAGTGAAAAGATTGTTTATCTAAGAAAAAAAAGGGCACATTGTCCATCATAGAAAGCAAGCGTGGAAGGAGAAGAAAATTAATCATAATCCAGAATATATATTCGGAATGCTGGTGTATAAAACATAAATTTCAAATTATATCTAAGCTAATTAAAATGCCAAACCCTTTCAAGTAAGCTTGGCAGCCACTGATCAGGGTGTGTTACAAATAAGAAAAACAGAACCAGATGAACAACCAAATGTAAGTTGTAATCTGCAGAAGATTAATACCTTCACTAACTAAACGAACCAAGAATGAAAACATCCAAGATTAATACCCTCCCGTCAACCCCCCTCTCCACCTGCAACCCATCAACCCCTCTGTGAACCATGCCTCTGACCCCTGCGTTCTTCCCTCTGTGCAAGCCCATACTCACCAACTCCCTCAATCAACTCTCTCTCTCTCTCTCTCTCTCTCTCTCTCTCTCTTTCTCTTTCTCTCTCTCTCTCTGCCTTCTCTGTCCGTGAATCCCTGTGCATCAATAATCTGAAAACCCAGTTCGATTTTTCATTGCTCGGATGGAGAAAATTGAGGAATGAAAGAACAAATTAGGGCTAGGACTAAAGTTGAGAGAGATGGAGAGTTGGGAGAAAGGGAGACTCTGAAAGAGAGTGAAAGAGAAAGGGCTAGAGAGAGGAGTGTGACAGAGATGAGAGGAAAACACGGGATGGGATTGCCAATCCCTGAAATCACTCTCCCTACCCCCAAATACCTGAAATCTCTCCTTCTCACACTGTCGCCCTCCCACTCACCCATGCCAGGATCGGCATGGCTTTGTCTGTGCCGAAGACAGAACGAAGTGACGGGGCAGTCTCATGATAAAAAGACGATTCTACCCCTCCATCTCATCATCCTCACCGTGGGATCTGAAGATGAGATGGGCAGTCTCGTCATTCAACACAATAAAAAAAATTTGAAGCAGAGCAATCCTGGTAAAACCGTAAATATTTTGAAATCTGGTCAGAGACAAAATTAACCTCCTAACTTTTAAAAACTACCTTCCAACCCAGCCCCAAATCCCACGGTTTTGTTGTAAATAAAGCAAAATCGAAGGGGGAGGAATTGACCTCAAAAGACAAAATTACCCTCCTAACTTTTAATAACTACCTTCCAACCAAGCTGATTACAAAAGATATAGTTGCAAAAAATGCTCTGTTTCCTGAGAAACATAAGCAACATGCAATTTAACACTGAAAATAAATCAAGAATCCAAAATAAAAATGAAAATTTCATGCCTCTAAGTTTCTGGGTTTTACTGTGGAATCCAATTGAAAACCACTAAAAAAGGGGAAAACTAACCATAACACGTTAGACAACGCAAGCAAAAGAAGGATTTCAGCGGAATTGAAAAAGGCAGAAATTAACAACCAAAATCCATTTAATCATACAACCAAAACCCATTTAATCATACAACCAAAACCCAATACCCATTTAATCATACACCAACGAAAAATCTAAACACAGAGTCACAAATTAACGAACTGAAAACCCACAAAAAGAACCTAAAAGAAAAGGAAACTGACCTTAAAACAAAGAACAATACACAGAACAGAGAGATGCATCCCCAAAATATGAGAAAACGAAACAAATAAAGGAACCCCCAAAACCTGACCTAACAGTGCAACAAAATCAAGAAATAATTCACAGCAAAAAGAACGCAGCAGCCAAGATACCATTCAAGACAGGGCTCAGCAACATGGATGAACTAATCTATCTGCGTCTCTGAGCTCACTGCATGTCATATACACCCAACCAACTGAGCATAGGAGAATAATGAGGAAAACTTTCAGCACCACTCTGTACCTGAAAAATGAGGGAGGAACTAATTAAAGCGTATCCTCACTTAGAAGAAAATAATGCATGCATAATAGCCACATGGACATCGCGCTTATAAATTGTTGTAGAGATAATTTGCAATAGAAAACGTAGTTATAAATAAGATATATGAAATACCAACATTGCAATGGTTTTTTTTTTTCCATTTGATTGTACTGAAGCAAGCATCTTAAATTAAATACTACGTGAGGTCTCTATAATGAAACAGGAGATTGAATACACTCAAGGAAACTGAAAATTTAAATATGCAAACACTTCATAGTGTATCTTCAGAACCCAAAAGAAACGTTTATATATATGACATTTGTTTTGACATTGTTTTTCCCCACTCAAATCGTCTTGAAAAATTTGACTACATTGAGAATACGCAAAAGAGTACTTAAAACCAAGGGTGAATTCAGCACTCTAAATAAGTGGAAGCATTTGTACCTCAAATGAATTTACAGCTTAATTTTGCTTGCTGAAAAATCTTGACCTACAAAACCAAATTACATTTATCAACAAAAAGGAATCCATTCAAGTCAGCTCTATTTAGATTATAATACCTCTCAGTTTAAGAAAACAAATACAATACAGAAAAAGCAAATATAATCCAAATTACCTTGATTTCCAGTCTGACAGGCTGTTAAAACATCGCAAAAACGAAGAAAACCAATCAGTACAAAATTAGAACACCAAATCTCAAATAATATTACAAACTCCGATATCTACTGAACTATGGGACAGTTAAGAACAACGATAAAATGGAGATATTACAGATTTTGATAATATAATTTTCTATAAGAAATTGTGTTAACAAAGATATTAGATGCTAATCCCAAAAGGGTCTGTTCCACCACTTAAAATTTGCAATACTAATTTTGAGCACTCAAATCATATTACAGTATATCACAAACTATGCCATCTGATAATCGAAAAATTTTAAGAAAATTCAAAATGAATACCATAATCTGAAATGTCCTAATTTTCTCAAACACTTTCTCAAAAGCCAAAAATAAAAACAAAACAAAACAAAACAAAAGGAGATGAATGAGAAATGAGAAATCGAGTAATTACCATGTCTGGATTTGGATGAGGCAGGAAGAGAAGCACTGATTGGCGCTCAGTCTTCCTGTTCTTCTTGTAATTTATGATCCCCTTTCAAATTTCAAAAACACAAAAACCACCCATACTTAATTCCCATAAAATAAAACTGGTATAAAAATTTAATAACACCTATAAAAATCCACCATGCATAGCTCTTTTAATTCTAACACAGAAACTTCATTTTAAATTAACATTCACACAATCCTAATCATTTGTGAATAACCATATTCTTATCATTATTTGAATATATCTTCCTATGTATAGGGTGAGCTCAAACCAGTCACTAAACTCGCTAATGTATTTAGTGATTAGGCTTGACTTACAATCTTCTTCAGTATCATCTCCATTCGGAATTGTTGGCGCATATCATAGCCACACCTCAGAAGCTATCCAATCTCTTCCCTGGATTGGATTTGATTGCCTCAGATTCTAACTTTTCAGCCGCACCCTTTGGAGTTTGGAGTTTATTTGGAAAACATCGTGGAGTCCAGTTGTGCGGGGAGATTCACGCAGATGCTACAGCGCGAGCCGTCAGATTTGAACAAAGTGGTGGTGGCGGCTGTCTAGAGGCAGAACAAAGCAAAAATTTAAACCATAATCCATCCGAAACATGCTCTCAGAATCAGAACAAAAAAAGACATGAAATCACAGGATTTAAGTGAATTAAGGCAGGGATGAAACTCATCTTACAGACGAAGAGCTGAGCAGCTCTGCAATTCATGGGCGCACCCCAACTCATACCGCCCCTGAAACCCCTACACCCTACACACACGTCCTGCACCCTCACTTTAGAATTCAACCCCAATATAATCAAACCTAAACAAAACCAAATTAGCCAAATTGGAATAGTTAGATCAAACAAAGATTTGAGCCAACCAATTACACAAATTAATCCATACAAAGAAATATGAAAATTTTGAGCCAACCAATTACACAAAGCAATCCATATAAAGATTTGAACCAAACAATTACACAAATTTCAGAATGAAGATTAAAATTTACAAAAAATCTATACAACTGACACCAAAAAACTTGCAATTTAGGAAATACCAAATTAACAAACCAGAAAACCCTAACAATCAGTGTTGTTAAAAGCAGGTGAATACATGGTCCAGCTCTTCATCAAAACATTTGCAGTTGGACTACAGAATAATCTAGCACAACTTAATTCTTGCAACATGAATGTCAATCTTCAAACGCAAAAGCATATTTAAGTAATGATTATTCACAGAAAAGCACATTTAACAAATGATTATTCACAGAAAAGCACTTTTACCAAATAATCAGGCAAGCAATTGAATTGTACTCATTCTAAAAACAACTAAAACAAAAGTTAAAATAAATAAACACATAGATAAGCTTAAGCACTTCTAGCATCATTTCCCTGAAGCTTATAAAATTATGTGGCCAAGAATTTGGGGAGAGAAAGAGATGCAGGAACCTTTAAGTGGAGTTGATGACGTGTTAAATTGGATTTGGAACTTCGAAACCCAGGCATGGTAGAACAACGTTGTGTAGATGCTGAGAGAAAAATGTACAACAACCAAACCCAATTCACCAAATGAAAAAATAAATTCTGGGTTATGACTACAGCAATTAAAAGAAAGTTTTAAATCCCTTTTTCAGATTTAGAAGCAAAAAAAATGGAGAACTACACAGCTAGGAAAATTTGAAATCAAAACTATTGGATCTGAAACTATTGCTCATAGATCCGTGAATGTTCGAACTCAAACAATAAAACCCAAATTAAATATTCAAAAATTGATTGAAAAGTCCTTACCTTGAGGAAGAAGATGAATGCCAACAACCAGAGACGCAAATTGGGAAAGGAAGGATATAGAAAGAGAAAATGACTGCACCCACCCTCTCTCTCTCTCTCTCCCTGTAATTGCACACCCAAACACTATGGAAAATACAACGGTCAGGTAAGGAATTGAATGGCAAATCCAACAGTGAGATAAGGAATTGTAACCTATATTTATATTAGAGATAAGCATAAATATAGGAAAAGATATATAAGATCTTCGAAAAGTGTAGAGAAATGAGTACCTATGCATGTATAGCACAATTTCTTGAAATGGTTGAAGAACCATTTCAATCAAAACAGAAAGGTATATGCAATTTTTAACACCCCATTTGACTGTGACATTCTACCACTAATTAAAATGGTAAAAGTGGGAGATTATATAAACCCAGCAAAGCTGACAGAAGAACATCTAGGGAAGGGAGAATGGGACCAGCCAAAGCAGACAACTTTGGAAACCCAGCCTCATGAAAATCCCATTTCTCCCTTGCAGCCAGAAGTAAAGAAAAACGGAAATCAGTCCCATTTCCCCTATGTTAGAATTACTGTTACAGTGAATGCAGCACCTCGGCCTTCCAGTGTTAGAATTAAAATCGTGATGGTCTGAGCTGCACAACGGCAATCGCATCCGCCTCCTCTTCCTCGACTCATGATTTGAATGCTTCGATTTCTGAGCTTCTTCTTCTTCTCTGGTTTTTAGGGTTCCTCCGACTTGGCGTATCAGACTTCTGAGCTTCTTCTTCTTCCATCATCGTGGTTCTGCAAGCCGCATGCTCTCTCTCCCTCTCTGCAAGTCGAAGCTCTCTCTCATAAAACCAAAATTACAATCTGAACGGAAATGAATTTTGTAAATAACGTGAAACCCACTCTCTCCCATACCTCCCTCAGCCATTCTCTCCTTACCAATCCCGTTTTCTCAAAAAGTGGACAAAATCCCTAAATCTCTCTCCCACTCAGTTGAAACCATGCTTTCTGCCCTCTCTCTCTCTCCATCGGAGGCATGGCCTCCCATCCCCGAAACCCTTGAATGACAGCAAACCTAAACCCACCCCAATCCGTCTCAAACGCAAAGGACAAAATTGCCCTTCCAACCCAGCCCCAATATCAGCACAAACCTGACGGCTTTGTTGTAAATAGCAAGAAATCGAGTGGCTCCCTGATAAGCCAAATGGACAAAATTACCCTCTGAAATTTTGAGAATTACCCTCCCACTCGGCTGGTATTGTTGCATGGCTTTGTTGTAAATAAAACAAAATCAAAACAAACGTGAACAGCGCCTGCCCTCCCCCCTACTTTAGAATAGATAATATTAGTGTGGTACTGCATGCCACGCGAGTGGGCTCGGTTTTTGCTGCTCTCAACGTGATCAGTTGCTCCCTTCCCCGCGCGCGCGACCCATAATCTAATTTCTTTGTTTTTTAATTAAGATTAATTAAAAAGAAATTTATTTAATTCTATATAGTTGGTAACTTGGTACTATATAGTAGATCAGCTCAGCCGTAGACTGTTTTGTAACTGTCACCAGTACCAAGGAGGAGCTATGATTAACAACTATATAAGGACATTGTTGGATTCATTCGTGGAAGCATCTCTTTATCATATTTCGAGACTAATTAGATTATACTAATTGATAAATAATAACTAATTAGATTATACTAATTGATAAATAATAAGTTAATTGTTCTCAATAAATCAAATAAGATCATATGAGAAAGAGAGAGGAAGCTAGACGACGGTCCAAACAAGTTAGATCTTATTTTGGTACAAAAAAAAGAATAAAATTACAAAGAAAAGCCACGACGGCAACTCTCACTAAAACAGTTAAATTGTCAGGCATGCAAAGCTTCACGAGGCAAAACATTAAAACTTGCAAAATATTTGTAGGATGTCCTCCGATTGCAGTTGCATCTGCCACGAAATTCGCTTCACGAAAGATATGCTTGAACTGAATATCGTCAAAAGAGGGAGCAAGCGAATATGTAATTGCCAAGATCGTTTTAATACGCCAAGCTAAATTGCACACCTCCTCATGATTTGAATCAATGAGAACTTTAGAGTCTCCCTTGTACGTGAAATCTTCCACCTCCTCCGATCAAAGTTATACCTTGTTGGTAGTAAATTAGTACGTAATTGCAGATCCTGGAATGTCCACAAGCAGCTGCATGACAGCCACGTCTGGTCTCGGATTTTGATTAATTCTTTAATTAAAGTATAACGTGTGTCAAAGTTGTATTTCTATTTTCCGAGTCTCTAATCTCGCGAGCAGTTGTGTATGCGACAAGGCGTTGAACATATATATATATACACACACACACACATAGAGGAAGTCTTGAAGGAAAGATATTTCTATTTTTAAATTAGTTGTGGGATTCACACTATATTGAATTTTAAGGATCCGAACCGTCTATTTTTTAGGTTGCACCTCATAGATCATTGTTGCAAAATATTAACCAAATCTGGAATATTTAAGACATCTAATTGAGTTAAAATAAATTAACGAATACTTTGTTATATAAGAAACAATGAATTTTTTATCTTGATAATTAAATAGTCAAATGGTTTCGGATTGAATTGAATTTTTGTAAGGATGATATATGAATCGAAACTTACAAAATAAACGATTTGGATCGTTGAAGTTCAATGTGGACAGGACCCCATAAATAATCTCCATTTAAAAAAAAATGAAAATCCCTGGTCTGAATATATATATACTGCACGTTGCTTCGCACGTGTGTATACATGGAAACTACAAATAAACCCTCCTCCCTCGTGTATCAGATCAAAGATGCCTCCAACGAAATTATCAAATATATATTCACAGAATTTTATCTTATTTAGTTTTCTTAATTTGCAGTTTTGAGTTCATGTCCCTTATGGAGGCAGATTGTCTGCCCTCCTGTTTGGATGTCCTTCTTATCTTCTCTTATTTGTGTGGTCACAGTTAAGTCACGTCAACATTTTATATTCTTATTGTTTTTTGTCTTATTATCTCTATAAAAGAATTAATATAAAATATTGACATGACTCAATCGTGACCGTACAAAATAGGAGGGGATGAGAAGGGTACCCATACAGAAGGGCAGACAATCTGCCTCCGTCCCTTATTGACCTAAAAAAGAAAGAGTAACTTTAGTTTGTCAGGATTAATTTACAGTGCTTTTCCACGTAGACATAGAATGTAGTTTTTCTAAATTAACTAATTGGATGGTCTTGTACAAGAGTACAATTTACGTTAATGTATGAAGAGGCTCTTGTATGTAGCAGGGTCACTGTTATTGTGGTGTTTTAATTCAACATCATGCATGTAAAAGACTTTTATACGTACATATATCGCTGACCTAAAACACCACACTGGAGATGAACGTTTTTGGTTTAAGTTCTTCTCTAATGCATGACACATACATATCGGTTAGAATTATGCTGAATAATTCTAATAAATTTGACGGGTGAATCTAATATCTCTTAAAAATGTGGTGGTGAGCCTTCAAGGTTGATAAAGTGAAAATGTGACTCCAAACATAGAGAGAGTGAGAGGGGTGAACTAGGATTATCACAGCTCCAAATCACCTTTTTTTCTCCTTCTCTTTCACTTTTTTCCGTCTTTTTTTTCTATAAAAAGTCATCATAAAATATTGACGTGACTTAATCGTACAAAGAGGAGAGGAAAATTTGGCGGGGAGACAATTTTAATTGAGAGAGGTGGCTTTTCCAGTACTCGTATTGAATTGACTGCATGGGAGACATGCAGAACCATGCAGGCAGTAACTTTATTCTGCACTTTTGCTTTCACTCTCTTTTATACATGGCTTCAGATACGCCAAATTAAGGGAACCAGATCCCCCTTCGGATCTAAAAAATCTAAGCCCAAAGATCAAATGATCCGGACCATAGAAATTTAATCTAACGGTTATAATTATTATAACATTGAGAGGGGCTTCCTGTTTGTAATTATTGAATCAAATTTCGATGGTCTAGATCATTTGATCCTTAAGCTCAGAATTTTTAGGTCCGGAAGGGATCCGGTTCCCAAATTAAGACCTCTGACCAGCTCGTCAACTACTCGGATGAGGACTACCCAAGACCATGGACTGTCGAGTACTGATGCTGTTAAAGATCTTCTGGACATTGCATGGGCTGCCTGTAATGTATATATATATGTATATCTCTTCGTGTCCCGTACATAACGGCGTTAGTATGGACTGTGTGCGCCTTTGTCCCCGTATTAGACGACACCGACTTGTATTTTTATATTTCATATTTTTGGCATGTATATATTTACATGTTCAATTTTGCATCGGATACTCATACAAGGCCATGCGACCACACCAGCGATTTTTGTTTTCTTCACAGTATACAGTTTATTAATAAATTTAAGAGAATAATATAAATGGATATTAAATGCATGGGATCTGCCCTTCATATCTAATATCTATGGTGTTAATGTAGTTATGATTAAAGTCAAATAGTGTATCCTTCAACCCAGGGCGGAGTCAGAAATTTCTTCTAGTGGGGGCAACCGAAAACAACTAAGAAAATCTTATTATAGTATGATTATACGCAATATGATATTAAAGATGGTTTCAAATGATGATGTATCACAATTCTAATGTTACAAAAATTTCAATATAGTAGTGGAAAGTGACAAAGTGATGAGAAAAATATAAGTACATGATAGGCGGAAAAGGGTTCTTTCGATTTGAATGACAGAACAAGAGCACTATTTCTCATATAATATTTAATATGGAGTATAAGTATAATGAATGTTGTTAGATATTGAATACATATATTTTCTTAAAAAATAACCCATGTATATTATATAATTGTAGTCTGCAACTAAACAAACGAATTACTTGAGTGGGGGCATCTGCCTCCAATGAACCTTCATTGGCTCCGTCCATGCTTCAACCCTAATGTAATGAGTAAATCTTCGATAATGATAATGGTACACAATATTTTTAAGGTATGAGGGTGATATGATAATGGTACACAATATTTCATGTATAACATAAAGACGTTCCCTTTTGATAATGATACATGGTTGAATTATTGAGAATGAAATGCGGATTTTAATGTGAGATTCACTTAGATATGTGTGAAAGAAAGATATTCCTACCCTATATTCTCAATCATTGTAAGTAAGCAAGCTATAGTGGGATCACTATGGGGTTGAATAGAACAAAATATACAGTCTCATACTTTTGTAAGATATGCCTACAATATCTTGACTAGGTATAAGCACCGAAGTTTTATTTCTAGTAGCACCGACACAGTTTAAGAAAAGTAACTTTGTAAAACACAGATACACTATCACCGTGACAACTATTACCAATGAAACCACCTTATAAAAGAAAACATGCGTTGGAATTTTTAGGCACAAGTCACCAACTGTGACTTTGTAACTGCGCCATAAAAATCATTCCCAACTCAAGTCTAAGTCCAAGAAGATTGGAATGAGATCCGCTCTATATTTTTGTGTTCGGAACCCGTGGAACGAGACATCCTCACCATTCAAGAGAGAGATAGAAATCCAGTTCATTCAAGTTTTTAGATTTTTAGTAGGCCAGTGGAATGTACTAATAGGGATCGCAATACTGCAGTAGTCTTCGGACCCCACGACCCTTGAGTTAAATAATTTAACCCATTTCCTAACCATGGTTAAATAAAAATTTAAAGTTAAAACGGTCCAGATAACTTTGCAACCTCCACCTTTTCCCTCTAGCGCTCACTTATTTCAAGTTTTCTGTTCTCTTTCTCTCTCCCTCTCGAAACTCGCGTCTTATTTAAACGCATGCGAACTCTCATTCGAGTTTGCAGCACCAGAGAAGAAGACCGCCACTCTCCAAGCTCAAATACCGCCACGTGTTCGCCGGAAATGGTATTCTCCGGCAAACAGGTGTTCCCGGTGGACTACGAGGCCGAGGTTTCGCAGCGACTGCTCGAAGCCTCGCTCTCCGGCGATCTGAAATCGGCGCTGGAGTGCGTCGCCGATCCGTTCGTGGACGTTAACTTCGTCGGCGCTGTGCTCCTCAAAGCGAGGAAGTGTGAGTTGTTGCTGCGCGACGAGTCGGCGAGCGAAGTCCGCGTCCACTACCAGGAGTTCAAAACCGACGTCACGGCTCTATTCCTCGCCGTTCATGCTGGAAACGTCGCTTTGGTGAAGAAATTACTGGTAATGTGTACTTCAATCTTTGATTTTAAACCGTGTGATGCCAAATCACCGTGTTTGAAGTTGAGATTTGAATGTTTTTTTGCTCACATCGTTGATCTTTCACCGAATTTGAAAGCATGCTGTGCTTAATTTGAATTATTTTGAACTGTTTATGCTTTTTTTACGATTATATTGTTTGATTTGAAGCTGTTTCTGTTTGCTTAGAATTAGAACTGATTTTGAAGTTGTATTAATACTTAATTAAAGAAGATTGAAGTGCTTTCGGCTTAATCACATTGTCGAGTTTTGATGATCTGCGAAGCATTTTTGATGTGTTTAGAAAGTGAAATGTTATCTACGTTTTCAAATTAGTTCATGATCCAGCATTTGTGAATTTTTGTTTCAACTGTAACTCTGTTTTCAGTACATTGCGGGAAGAAATTCACCTCGTTTTGTTTTCGCTATGCTTAATTGCTCGCCAAAAGGGAAGAAACTCAAGAAATTACTGCTAAACCATATTTTTTGTATTTAGGATTTATACAGCCGATCCCACTTAGTGGGATAAGGCTTTGTTGCTGTTGTTGTATGTTATTTTTTAGTACTACTTTATGGATTTTAACTTTAAATCACTGCTGATCCTGGATGTTTGGAGTGACTATTCATTCTCTACGTTTTGGAACCGAAAGTTTGTGATTTTCTTACTTCGGGCCTTGCTTTGCTGAAAATATAGGGCTCGTTTGGAAGTGCTTTCAAAATGACTAAAAGCAATGTTTTTTAAACCAATCATAGCATTATTTGGTGCTTCTTCCAAAAAGAACCATATTAGTTGTAACACTTACTTTTACTAAGGAATAGTTAAAAAAACATTTTCACTAAAACCGCTTTCAGTCATTTTAAAAGCACTTCCAAGCAAGCTCATATACCTTTATAAGATAGCTTCCATTAATGAATGGTCTGGAGATCCCACATCACTTGTCTCAAATTATATGTTCTGAGCCTGAAGTACATAACACTATGCTAAAATTAAACATCCCCCCTTCCCCCAAATTAGTGAACTGCTTGTTGAATGTTCCATGCTTCTATGCCTATCACGTCAGATTTGTTGCCCCATTTCGTCTGTATGTGTTTTCTGACCTTTTGTCTCCGACGAAAAAAACAATGTACCTGCTAGTGTACTAGCTTCAATCTTTTCTTCCTAGCCTTTACAAAGTTTATGTGGAAATTAAAGTGAAGAAAAGAAGTGGTAGGTTGAATAGTATTATGTCTGTTTGCGGAATTACTACTGTTTCTGGCTTTATAACATACTAAGGATTGGCGTTTTCTTGAATTACAGAGCATTGGTGCTGATGTAAATCAGAAACTCTTCAGGGGCTTCGCGACAACAGCAGCAGTGAGAGAGGGCCACCTTGAGATTCTAGAGATCCTACTGAAAGCTGGAGCATCTCAACCAGCCTGTGAGGAAGCTCTATTGGAGGCAAGTTGTCATGGACATGCTAGGCTTGTTGACCGGCTTATGGCCTCTGATTTGATTCGGCCCCATATTGCCGTGCATGCTATTGTCACGGCCAGCTGCAGGGGGTTTGCTGATGTGGTGGACACTCTCATGAAGGTAGAGCGTCGTATTCATTTTCCAATAAGATCTGTTCAACAACTTTCTGAATCCCGTAGCAGATAGCATTAGAGTAAAATATGATTCAACAGTTAATAATTGCTTGTACTTGACATCAGTAAAAAAAGATAATCTGCCTGTTTAAGCTCAATGTGAGAAATATCCCATCATATCTTAATAATCATGGATAAACAGATCTAATATCCTTCGGAGCGGTCTGGTGAAATACTGAATTAGTTAGTTTTATTAGCACAATAACATTGTTCGTGTTGCTCAATTGCAGTGTGGTGTGGATGCAAGTGCCGCTGATAGGATGCTGCTTCAATCGTCTAAGCCAGCTCTTCACACTAATGTTGACTGTAGTGCACTTGTGGCTGCAGTTGTGAGTAGGCAGGTCCCAATCATACGTTTGCTGCTACAGGTGATTCCCACATCACTTACAATTTTGCTTAGCTTAAATCAATGGTGATGCAGACATATGGACAAGTTTGGGGGGAGCCCGGTTATTTTACTGTCAATTACCCTGCATTCTTAAGCCTAAAATGTACCATTAGATTGATCAGATACGAACTGTCAATTACCCTGCATTCCTAAGCCTAAAATGTATCATTAGATTGATCAGATACGACCCCGAAAGCCATAATTTAGGAATAGTAGAGAAGTAAATTTCAACTGAGATTCCAACTGTAGGTCCCCTCTAAGAGGTGCATTAAGCTGGACAGCTGGATTTGTACCCTTCCATAGGGATAGAGTGGTACACATCTCTATGATTGCAGTAAGATCTAAACAGAAAATGATTCTGATTCTATCTTTCTGACAGGAAATAATACTGTTACTGTTTCATCTTCTGAATTACTACTCTCCTTGTATCCTTTTACTTTTCACTCCACATGACTAACAACCTTCGTTTGTTCTTTGTTCCAAAATTGAAAAATTAGGCCGGTGTGAGGACGGATGTCAATGTGAGGTTGGGAGCATGGTCATGGGACCCAGCTACAGGGGAAGAGTTTCGGGTTGGGGCAGGGTTGGCGGAGCCATATCCCATTACCTGGTGTGCTGTGGAGTATTTTGAAGCAAGCGGTTCTGTCTTGCACATGCTACTCCAAGGCCTTTCTCCGGATACCCCTCATTGTGGAAGAACTCTCCTGCACCACGCTATTCTATGCGGTAATGCAGGAGCTGTCCGTGTGCTCTTAAGTTGTGGTGCCAATGTAGAATCACCCGTTAAAGCAACTGGTGGTACCAGGTTTAATCCGATACACATGGCTGCCTGCCTTGGTTTGCCAACAATCGTTCAATGTTTAACTGAATCTGGATGTGATATGAACTCCAAGACTGATTCTGGCGAGACAGCTGTAATGATCTGCGCAAAATACAAGCATGAAGAATGTCTCAGAGTATTGGCGGCTGCTGGTGCTGATTTTGGCTTGGTTAATGCGGCTGGTCAGTCTGTTAGTTCGATTGCCAGGGCAGCTAGGTGGTCACTTGGTTTTCAGCAGGCGTTGATGTGTATAATGAGTGACGGAAAGATGCCCAAATCCAGCAACTTTTCTGTTTTCTCTCCCCTGATGTTTGCAGCTCAAGCCGGCGATATTGAGGCCTTGAAAGCCGTAGTTGGTTCAGGAGAATTTGACATCGATTATCAAGATGATAAAGGTTTCACCGCCGTTATGATCACTGCTTTGAAGGGGCACGTTGAAGCATTCAGGTTTCTGGTTTATGCAGGGGCTGATGTAAAACTGTGTAACAAGTCTGGTGAGACTGCAATTACTCTATCAGAAATAAGCCAAAACCGTGACCTATTTGAGAAGGTAATGCTCGAATATGCACTAGAAAAGGGCAATCGTTACGCTGGAGGGTTCTACGCTCTGCATTGTGCAGCACGCCGTGGGGATGTGGATGCAGTCAAATTGTTAACAAGTAGGGGATATGATGTGAATGTCCCTGACGGAGATGGTTACACTCCGCTCATGTTAGCGGCTAGGGAAGGTTACGGTCTCATGTGTGAACTCTTGATATCTCACGGGGCAAACTTGGATGTCAAGAATGCCAAAGGCGAAACACCGCTTTCGCTTGCGAGGAAAAGCGGCGGTGGTCTGAAAAATGAGGCAGAGCGGGTGATGCTAGATGAGCTTGCTCGCAAGCTGGTGCTAGGTGGGGCGCGTGTCCAGAAGCATACAAAGGGAGGGAAAGGCTGCCCTCATGGGAAAGAGATGAGGATGGTGGGAACTGTAGGGATGCTCTGCTGGGGGAAATCAAACCGGAGAAATGTGATATGCCGGGAGGCGGAGGTGGGGCCTAGTCCAGCCTTTAGGAGGAACCGGAGGAGCAAGAGCGATGCAGATGAACCCGGAGTGTTTAGGGTGGTGACTACCAAGAACAAGGCGGTGCATTTTGTGTGTGAAGGCGGGGTTGAAAGCGCCGAGCTTTGGGTGAGGGGTATAAAGCTTGTGACCAAGGAGGCTCTTTCGGTGATCGGAGCGTCATGAACGTAGGTGACCGACAAGAATAACGTCGATGAAGTAGGATGGTGTATAGAAAGGTTTCCGGGAATACTTCGTCTTGAAGTATTTAGAAGTAGAGTCGGTTTCTTTTCGTTGTAAAGGTTTTGATCCCGCAGTTGTAAATCTGTCATCGTCAAAAGGGACAACGAAAATTGAGCATTCGATAGCTTGCTTTGTTTGCCATATGGATTCCAAATTTTCAAAACGAAAAAAAAAAATTTAAAACGAAATGAAATGATTACCAAGCGGACCATTAGCTGATTTGAATCGAAATGAGCTCACTTTATAAATATTTCCAGAACGGAGAATTAAGTTGTAATAAATACGAAAAACTAACGGACTCTTTAACGAAAGGGAACTCCGATAGAGCTCTTCGGAAAGGAGTGGGATCGAGCGCCAACCAGATTCAAAATACACTGAAACACCACCCTTTAGCCAGAACTGATCTCCTTCTCCTTTGCCTTGCACAAGTCCTCTGCTGTCTTGACAAACTTTTTAGTCAACTCATCAACCTGGAAGATGTAGCCATTCCAAACAACCAATGAGCAATACAAAAACTTGCATCGTATCAATTGGGGCACTTGGAACCGTTAGATCCAAGTTGTGAACTGAAACTAACTGGATCTAACGGCTCTAGGTGCCAGAGTATGCCATACTCCGGTGTAGTATTGTAGCGAAACTTCATATCAATTTAAGAGCGGTTAGTTCTTAAGTTAGAGCTCACCTCTTTCTCCCATCTCTTTAAGTCGTCCTTCGGGTAGTTTTTGGTCAACTTTTTTATCGTATCCATTGCCTGTAAAAGAAACCAACAGTCTTAGTCGGGGTGCAAAGCCACCAAACTTAGAGTCCGTACTCACATATCAAGCACGTTGGATCGTACTACACCCCTCATTGTTTTGGTCTTCAGTACTACTAATGATACATTTCTTCCTAAGACCACGAGACTAGAAACCAGGAAACTAAAGATTTAACTTATCGTCCAATAGTACTGGTAAAATTGATATCGTTATAATGAATCATATCTTACAAAAAAAGTATTTTGAGTTTTACCATAAATAAACTTGCAATTGAAGCATGTGACGGTAAATGTTCATAAGATGGTCTGGTAAATTTGTTAGACGGATATCGTGCAATGGTTAGGAGAATCAATGACCTGGCCTTACGGTTTTTACGACTAAATATAGAGTAAGAACCGTGCGGTCTAAACTTCTCTGACTTGATGGGTGGTGATTATAAAAAATAACAAGGCGAAATCTTGCAGTCGCCTCAATCTCGATCATATATGCATATATTAAAAAACTGTTCTAAAAATCCCTGCCTCACCACCCAAGGGGCCTAGGTGCTAGGCGAATGGCCACTTAATCCGCGTAATCCGCCTATACCTCACCTAGCTGCCAAGGCGCTAGCCCCAATCCGCCACCCAACTAGCGCCTAGAGTCTTTTAGAACCTTTTAAAAAAAAAAAAAACTGACTTCTGTTACCTTTTGGCGACCTCTTCGAATACTTTGTTTGCCATCTTCAGCGGACTTGGTAACCACTTTACAAATAGCCTGGTAGAAAATGTTCACTGATAAGGTATGGTAATTATCAGGCAAGGCAAAAACGAAGAGGGGAAAAGCAGTTGTACGTCACCTGAACATGCTCTTTCGTCAATCTGGACATCATAAAAATTAGAAAAAGATAAAATTAGTCAAGTAATGAAACACACGGCTGAATCCAAGTTAGCTTGGCGAGTATTTTCGAGTTATTATTAAGAACTAAGAAGCGAAAAAAACTATGAAAACCAAAAATTCATGACAGCATAAGTGACAATCAGATGCGTGCTTACGGAGGAATAGCTGCAATCAGTCGGTCCCCATCAACTTTAGGATTTAACCCCAATGGAGATTCAACAATGGCAGTCTCCAAGTTCGATAAGGCCTGCACAAGATCGTCACGTTATTGGAATATTTTTACCAGAATTGAGTTTAGATATATCACTGCAGACGATAGGTATGGTAAGGATCTCGCTTAATCCAACCCGAAGAACAGAAAATGTACTTAAGATTTACCAAAATCAAAGGTCACTACATACAAATACAACACAATGTTACTGAAACGCGCTTGCATTGCTTCATTACCGTGGGATCGAAAGGGTTGATGGATAAAGTTTTCGAATCAATGACCGAAACAGCGGCTATCTGATGCAAGGGCAACTTCACACCGCCGGTTTCCACAATGATGTGATCAAGCATTCCTGCACAAACATTTCAGACAACTTAGAACAATAAGAACCAAAATTGAGCAAATGAACATCGATTTGGCACCGGAGAGACTGCGAGTGTACCAGGAGATGCTCTTCCGGTGCGCAGTTTGCTTAATTCCGCCGTTAGCGCTGCGATCGCCGCCTCCATATGCGAGGTGGCATTTGCCTTGATCGTCGGCCCCATGTTTGGCAAAATTTCAACTGTACTCGCAGCCGATTCATCTTCTTTTTCTTTTTCAGAAAATGTGCAAAAAATTTGAAAGATCGTATCAAACGAGTGCAATTTTAGAAGTTACATTTGAGAGAGAGAGAGAGAGAGAGAGAAAGAGTGAGAAGGTACTTTTATTGCGGCCTTTGGCGAAGCCTCTGCGGCTTTCTCTGACGAATTCAAGGGCGGGAAGAGATAAAACCCTGTGCGGTGACGCGGAGTTGCATTGCCGGAGCTCGCGACTGAGCAGCGCGGAGCTACGGAGGAGAAGGACGTTCCGGAATGAGAGCGTGCGTCTCAGAAAGATCGCCATGGGCGGAGCTCTCTAGGGTTTTAGATTTTTGATAAACCCCCGCGCGCAGCGAGGCCTGAGATTTGGGCCTCCAAGCCTGGGATTTGGGCCTTAGAATATAGTAAGTTCATCTCCAACCGACTCGGCCAAATGGCTAAAAATAGCTCGTTTTGATACGAAAATCGTCTCCAACCAAGGACTAGACCAAAGGGCTCGTGGTTCCCACCTGGAAAAAAATGGGAGAACCGGCAAAAGGGATGGCCAAGAGCAGCCAGCCCACTAGCCTTATAGCCCAGCCCTCAAGTGCCAGACTGTCAAGCTTGACATTTTGCCAGCTCTCCAGCTTAGCCCATTTGAATGCCAACGGCTACCTAGCATCAGCATGACGCCAGCTAGTAACGGCTAGCTGATGTCTTGCTGTAGTTAAGTTACCGTTGGAATTTGATTTTTTTTTGACGAAATTTAAATAAAAACAATTCTATTTTTTTTCCTATAAATACCTAAGTCATTAATACACTATTTCTCACATATTTTTCACCATTCCATACTATCTTACCTCATTTTATTTCAATTCTTCACATTCTATTCTCTTACCTCTTCCAATAATCTTTCCTTTATTTTTTTTCAATAATTTTCAAATGGCCACATCTGCAATGAAAGGAAGGGCTTGAACCCGAAAAGAAAATGAAGCTCTTTGTAGGGCTTATAGATGGGTCTCAGAAGATAGTGTCAATGGTAGTTCTCAAACAAGTGAAGGTATTTGGAGGTGTGTGAATTCTACCACAATATCTAGCCAATTTATTAACATTGGAAGTTGAAGATAAGAAGTACCACATAAATACGAATCCTATCTAGAATTTATCCGAAAAATTATTAAGATTACATAAAGATAAGAAATCTGGAGAGTTACTCACTTTAGAGACACATGTCACTCGAAATCTTATCCGAAAAGTTATTGATATTATATAATGATAAGAAATCTAGAGAGTTATTCACTATAGCGACATGTTTTACTCGAAATCCAATAAAAAAAAATATTGAGATTATATAAAGATAAGAAATCCAGAGGTTTATTCATTTGGCGACAAGTGACACTCAAAATATGTTCGAAAATTTTATTTTAATCTGGTAGTTTAATTTAAGTAACCATATTAATTAAATTAAAATAATAAATTACTTTTGGCCTATGATCCTTTGGTCATCTCGGTTGGAGATGATTTTTTGTCAAATGGCTATGTTTGGCTTATGGCCCTTTGGCCATCTCGGTTGGAAATGATATAAAATATGGTCTGATAATGTTTATTAACATATAATTTCTTGCAAGACTATCGGGCTAAAAGGAGTCTTTTGACCCTCATTCAGTTACGTAGACTAATACGCCCTTCCTTAAGAGAAATGGTAAAGCATCAATATCTAACTTCTAAAGGGCAAAACAGTAGAAGGCAGAAGCTTACCAACTATCTAAAGAAGCGTTCGGCATAAATTACCGAAACCTAACGAAAGACATTCGGAATTGTTCTTCGAATATTGAAAGCATCATGAGGCTCGAACAGCGTCATATTGGTGGTTCGGTATGTTTTATTTTTTGTTTGTTTGAATACATCGATATTTTTTTGTTTGTTTGAATACATCGATATTTTTAATTAGGAGAAGAGAGAGTTCAGCTAAGTCAGAGCAATCTAATTTAGTATTATATTCGTCATTCACGAAATTTAAACCTAAAATATCTCGTTTCTAAATGAAAATGAATACTACCAGATCGTAGTATTAACTGAATAATCAGGTTTTGAAAGCAAATCAGAGCAGATTTTGCACGTGGCAACAACACACACTACTCTCACATCATATCCAAACAACAAGAGAGGCCGATAAATCCCCTCGCCCCTCTCTGCTTCTTCTCTTGAGCTCAAATCCTCTAAATTCAATAATTTTGGTGATTTTTTTGTTGGATTTAAGCTGAAAAATGGAAACTTTCTGCGCTATCCGCTTCGCCCACTTCACAGCTCCACTGAAAGTATCGTTCATCAGCACCAGGTTTTCACTCCACTATCCCTCAGCTTATTTATGCTTAAATTTTGTGAGGTTAAAGCTTACTTTTTTATCTTCTTTGGGTTAATAAAGCTTAAATATTTGTTGAATATGTGAATTCAAAGCCTTGTAATGGGAAATGGGGTGGTGGAAAATTTGAAAATTAGAGTGACTAATTGCATGTTAAGACATTTTTAAGTGGATTTTGTTATGGATGATTGTGGTAATAGTGTGGTTGAAGGAGGCACGGGTTCGATTCGTGGAAACAACCTCTTTACAAAATAAGGGTAAGGCTGCATATGATAGATGTTTCTCCCGACCCTCGCAAAGCGGGAGCCTTGTTTGCTTGGGTTCGCCTTTAGTGTGGTTGAAAGGAGGATTAGAGGGATGGTTAGTGATTCTCGCATCAGTGAAGTGTTGTAATAATGCTAGCTGAGGAGAGAAGGGGAAGAAAAAAAAAAGTGAAAGTTTATTGGTAATGTATTGCTCGTTGCCTTGGTGAATTGGCGCACTACCAACTTAGATGTGGTTGAATGGAGACTAAGGAGTAAAAGATTTCATTGTGATTGTGAATTGCTATAATTTTGTGATGGGGAAACTAGAAACTAAAAACGAAATGGTCATAAAACGAGTCCTAAAGCTTAATCTTTGTTCATATGTCAACTCAAAGTCTCAAACCCTTTGTTATAGGGAACTAGGATGATGTAAAAATTAAAGTTACCTACTTGCAGACAGATGTTTTCAAGTGGATTATATAACGGAGATTGGGATAATTGTATAGTTGAAAGTAGGACTTGGGGGATGGTTAGTATATTGGCACCAGTAGAAAGAGGTGTCAAAATGCAAGCTGAGGATAGAGAGGAAGAAAAATGAAGATATATTGGTCATAAGTTAACACTAATGTGTTTGTTATTGGTGCTCGGTACCAACTTGTATATGGTGGAAGATTTCGATATTTCCAGATTGCTTTCTGGAAGCATCCAATGTGATTAAGCAGGTCATGATAGGCGGGAATTACGGTGTTATTTGTTAGATTAAGTAGATTTTGGTCGGCCGGAGTTATGGTGTTTTTTGGATTATTTTCTCTGTTCTCTTAAATAATTGTCATGATGGATACTGATTTTATTTACTTTTTCTCCAGGACCAGACTTGCTTTCCCTCAGAAACTCTTTTTCTGTCAAGCGAGGTTTGGTAAGCAACTGTTTATACACTCCTCTAATGCAGCCTTTGTAGTAACAACCATATAAGCAACCAGTTCTGCACACAGTTTATCTAGTTCTGTTTTTAACCAATACATATCAACATTTGTACAGCTGACTCGGGTGTAGATGGCTCGTTTAGCTTAAAATTGGTATCTCCAGCTCTATTGGCAGCTGAAAAAGAAGAAGCTAGGGCTGTCCTAACCTTGTTCCTAAAGAAACAAGGGCTTAGCCCTACAGTTGCTGCGAGAACCATCAACAAGTCAGAGCATTTCGTTGACCACCTGGTCGATAGACTTCATTCTGTGCATAAATCCCGGTATCTAGTAGGTTCGAATTCAACATGTTACTTCTTCTCCCTTGATCCAGCTTACGTATATATTGTAAACTCTAAATTGTTTGATCAAATATTCTTGTAGGACGAGAGCTAACAACTCTTGAGATTAGGGAGGCCCTAATCCCTTACCTTGAAGCCCTTCTTGAGGAGCATGAAATGTTTTTGGTAGATGTGGTGGAAAGCTTTCCAAATGAACCTGTAAAAGAAAAGCCCATTGTACCAGTTACTAAATCTCAACCGTCTGTGGATTTGAACTTGAAGAAGCTAAAGGCCATTTCTCGAGTAAGTGAGATAGGCACAGCTGGGACGCTCCCACCTCACATTGTCTACCTTTTAGAGCTTGGCATGGATCTTGATCAAATCAAGGGAATTGCACGCAGATTTCCATCTTTTGCGTATTACAGTTTGGAGGGGAAAATAAAACCGATTGTTGAGTTTCTTCTCGAACTTGGGGTCCCAAAATCTGATATCCCATCAATCCTTAACAAGAGGCCACAGTTGTGTGGAATCAGTCTATCCGAGAATATTATACCTACCATGAGTTTCTTGGAAGGCCTGGGTGTAGACAAGAAACAATGGGCAAAAGTGATTTACCGCTTTCCAGCGCTTCTCACTTACAGTAGGCAGAAGGTGAAGACAACTATAGATTTCCTATATGAAATGGGACTTTCAGCTGAGATGATAGGTAAGGTTTTGACGCGCTGTCCGAATATTATAAGTTACAGTGTAGAGGACAAGTTACGGCCAACGGCTCAGTACATTGTCTCATTGGGGGTGGATGTTGGTGTTCTGCTCCATCGATCTCCCACGGTTTTTGGTCTTAGTATTGAGGCCAACTTGAAGCCTGTAACACAATTTTTCGTTGAGAGGGGATACAGTATGGATGAAATTGGGATCATGCTTTCAAGATACGGAGCTCTGTATACTTTCAGCTTGGCAGAGAATCTGGTACCGAAATGGGAGTTCTTTTTGACCATGGATTATTCGAAATCAGAGCTGGTTAAATTTCCTCAGTATTTCGGTTACAGTTTGGAAGACAGGATCAAACCAAGATATGCACTTATGAAGGATTGTGGAGTGATGCTGCTGCTGAACCAGTTGTTATCGCTGTCCGGTAGTAACTTTGATAAGGCTCTTGCAAAGAAGATAAAGAAATTTCATGCCGGGAAAGATCCAAATACAAGCAGCGATGAATCGGAGGTTGAAGAATGAAACTCCTGAGCATGATATGGTAACAACACAGGGTGCACACGCGCAATATGAACGCAGATGCAGTTCAGTTGCCACATCGAAGCTACAAATGGATGCTTTCACCGAGCAATACAATCAGTGCATTGTTTCTAAAGCCGGATAATCTATGTGATTCTTCTCAGCTGCGTCTGCAGACCGGAGTTATTCCGGTGTTGTCAACTTTCCGTTAAACTTGAGAGCAGATCATGCGTTGCTGATTGACATCCTCCAAATGAACCATCTGCCGCTGTAAAACGTTTCCCTTGCTTGCATATTTTATGTACATTGTACCCAGCAATATCTGTAGGAAGGCTGGTTCTGCATTGATGTCAATACATTTTGTAGTAACAGACTAACAGTTGCGTCGACACAGTTTCAACGGTCGTTCTTTAGATTCTCGTTTCATAGCGGGATTATTAACATCTAAATACCATTGTGTGTTATAGTTAACCAAGTACTTACATGATACATATCTTAATGTTTTCACGATGTTTCGTGTTTACAATTGTCATTGTGACTTTCCGTGCTTATAATATTATGAAAGGTGATGTCACGATGTAATTGATGAAATGTGTAAGTTCTTATATCCGGAGAAAATTTTCAGTGTGTCGGAACATGTTTGGTATACAAAGTATCATAATACAATTGGTTGGAAATTAAGTTTTCAATTAATTATATTTTTACACTTAATATACCGATTAGTGTTTTAACACATTAAATTTTTCTTATTTTTTGCACACTGAAAAATCTCTTCCGTACTTTTTGTATGTTACTCGCGCCAATTAAGTTTGCTTTTCAAAAGGTCAGCGCACAAAGTTGCAGTCCTTTCCGGATTGGTCTGGTTAAAGTTGAAGGTGGAAAGACACGAAGTGCATGAGTTGGCATTTTCTGTCGGTTAATTCGGAAAAGATTCTTTTCGGATTTCTCCCAGCTCTGAATCAAGTAATCCGAACTTTTAAAATTAGTTATAAAGGTTAAAAATTATTATAGCTTTTAAAATTTTTATACTAACTTCTTTGTTTTTAATTATTGAATTAATAGGGCTGTATTCAATTAGGACTTTGAGAGATTTTAAGGGATTTATAAATTTATGAATTTTTATGGAGTTTAATTGATTTGTAGAGATCTTATATGGGGGTGTATTAAATTAGGATTTTGAGAGATTTTAATTCTTTTAATGAATTCAAGAGTATTCAATCATGATTTTAAGATAGTTTATTAATAGGGAGTTTTAACGAAATGTCCATTGTACTGTTCACTTTAAAGAAAAACCACATTTTTACACTAAAAAGTCAAATCTGGTACTATTTACTTTACTCTTTATTTTATCCTTATCGTTAAAACTCAAAATTTTCAAGCATTTTTCATTAGTTTTCCTTTATTAAAATACTTAGAAATCTAGATGTATTCAATTAGAATTTTAAAGAAATTTATAAAGATATATTCAATTAGAATTTAAATTTAAAGAATTTGGAAAAGTTGAGGAATTATAGGGAATTGGAGATGTTTTGTAGTGTATTTTAAGCATCCATAAATCTCATATCTCACCATGAGATTTCGAAAGAATTAAATCAAAAGTTTATATGGAATATCTACAAATCAGTTAAACTCCATTAAAATCTCTCAAATTCCTAATTAAATACACTCTCCTAAATTTTAAAGGGAAAAAATTATTATAGCTTTTAAAATTTTTTTACTAACTTCTTTATTTTTAATTATTGAATTAAATTTTTAAGGTGCGAATCATATGATATGGACTTTGAAGTCTCTTTCCAATTCAAACAACTCTATCTATTTATCGTCTTGGTCCTGGCATTGTTTTGTCTTTTCCCATTTTTGCATAACGTTTTAACTTTGGATTTACAAATTCAAATAATTTCCCTTTTTGTTTAAAATGTGTTATTACTTAGTACACCTTTTTACTCCAAAAAGAAAAGAATCTACGTTGAATTTTTTAATTCTAAATATGGTATTGTCTTATCTAATTTATTTTTCACTCCATCATTTACTAGTTTCTTGTCAACGCATACATACTTGTGTATTAATTGAAAATTAAACGATTTAGATATTATAAAAATTTCGTAATTTTTTTTTAGCCTTCACTCTATAATTTTTTTTTAAGGAAAATCATTTATGTATTTGGAATGTAATGGTGTATCATATAAATTTGGAATCCCACCAAACATGGGAATTAGATTGTCACCTACCCAATTTGGCATCCCACCAAACTAATTACCAATGTAAATTATTTATTTTGTACAAGATATAAATTATTTAAATCAATTCAAATTACGAACATAAAGATTCAAACTCACGCGTTTTGGAGTGAACACATACGTCTTAACCAATAACGCTACGTCCACTGCTACACCGACGATTTCACAAATACGAATCCTAAACACCCATTTTTTGTCCAATAACTAAATGGGTAAATGTAAACAAATGATTTTAGTAATTTAAAATTTAAATTTTGAAAAATACAAAAAAAAATCAGTAATTTTGTTTTCTTTTGATCTGAAGGAAAACTAATGAAAAAAATTTAAAAACTTTAAATTTTAACGATAAGAAAAAATAAAAAATAAAATAAATAGTATCAGAATTAATTTTTTAATAAAAACGTATAATTTTTCATTAAAATAAATAGTATTAGAAGCTTTTTGTAGGTTACTTAGCCTGAGGGTTTATAAGGCACACAACACCGCCAGTCGACCGTTTCTTCACTTTTTAACTCCCTCCCTCCCTTCCTCCCGTGGCCGGTACATACATTTGTCAGCAGTTTGCTGACATAACCGCTGTCCTCTGTTTTCTTTCTCCTTTCTCTCTCCGACTCTCAGAGAGAAGCAAGTACAACAACAAATCGCAGAGACTGAAAAGCTTGAAGCTTTTCAAAGGCGACGATGTTCTACTCGCAGTGCTTGCTGTCGAGAAAAGGGCCGTTGGGCGCCATTTGGGTTGCCGCCTACTCTTTCAAAAAGCTCAAGAAGTCGCAGGTCAACCAGACCGACATCTCCTCCTCCGTCGGTTCGTTTTCGTTTCGTTTCCTCTCTCTCTTATTTTTTCCGTTTCTTTTATCTTCCGTCGGTTGGCATTTGATAACAAATGAGGGAAATTTAGAATTTGAAATTTGAAAATTTAATTTAATTTATGTTCTTGAAAGGGTGTTTCCTGTTCATGGGTACTTATATTTTGTTGCTTAATTATGTGTATTTGCATTGACGTTGATCAATTTTGTTATCTTGCTTCTGGGTTTCCCATTAGCCACGTTATCAACCATCTGGGAAAATTTTATTGCTCTAGTAATTGTTGTTGGTTGAAGAAATTGTAAAAAGATGGCAGAAAATTTGGGAAATTTTTTGACCTTTTGGTGTGTTTTAAATTTGAAATTTGAATTTAATTCGAAAAGAAAAGGTTTTGTTGGCTTTTTTGTTGGGAAAGATATTGGGTGGCTAGGATTAGTAGAGAAAACCAAATCATATATACAGAAGAGTAGGATTGGTTCACTTATTGGGAAAAGAAAAATTCGAATTGCTTTTTACTTGCGTTTTTCGGGTTTTTGTAATGCCAGGGGGAAGTGGATATGATATCTGGAATTTTGAAACCGAACTTGGATGACTAACAGATTACATTTTCTAAAGTAAAGTATTATTTCAACTTTATCATGTTTATTTAGAGTGTTATTTTTCGGATCGGATGCTGTCCGGATGGTTTCATATCGTTTTATTAGGTTTAAACGTTCATAAGGGTTGAGGACATTTGCTTCGAATTTATTAGGTTTAGACCGTTTAGTGTTGGGAAATATCCTAAACCGTATTGTGTTGCTGCAGATAAAATTTTGCAGGATGAATGGGATGCTGTTGCTTACAGGGTGCTGGCCTACCTTCTTCTTGGCGTTGTTCGAATATACTCAAAGAAAGTTGAATATCTGTATGATGACTGCAATGAAGTGCTGGTTAAAATCAACAAATTTGTAGTCAGTACAAAAAAGAATGCAGGCCCAGATAAGCTGCGTGCACCTTATTACACTGTTACCCTACCTGATAGGTTTGAACTCGATGCTTTCGATCTGGGGATCCTTGAATTTGAAGATGTCAGTGGGTAAGCTGTGTAACTCATAAAACTGTGAGGATATTCCTGTATTTAGTATTCATATTTAACATGTGTGATTCCCTTAATTCACAGAGGCAATGTGGTGTCTCATGAAGATATCACACTTAAAGGTATTGTGTCTATGATCCCGAATACTATTTTACTTAGTCTATTTGTATAAGTTTACTTGATTCAGCATGATATGAAACAGATAGTGCATATGGAAGAGGACAATTTTATTCAGGAATGGTACGTCACTTAAAGATTCTAATGCTTATCTTTTTCATGTCATTCATTTTCTTATATAAGAATTAGTTGTTAATGATTGCAAAATTTCCTCATACGCATTTTCAAAGGCTTGATTAATTTGTATTCCGAACATGCATTTAAGATTGTGTTTGTGTTTGTGCAGTATGATTATGAGGAATTTGATGCCTGCGACACCCCAGTCAAAGAGTATGTAAAATCATTCCAGATGCTGAAATTTTAGATTAGTTTTGCAATATTATCCTTTAATCGTATGTTTGATAAGTATATCTTATTTCAGTGTACTTTCATCTCACTGGTTGGACTTTGACATGGAGCTACGAGCATCGAGTAGTGGAGCCAAGTCAGCACCAGTTATGGAGGAGTTTCATGAGAATAGGCTCTCTCAAGAAGAATGCGTTGGCCTAGAAAGATTTTCTGGAGTTGAGGATGAACCTCCAAGACAAGTTAAATCATCTGGTGAAGGTAAAGAAACTAATGGAGAGCAGTTAAAGGTTCCAGATATAGCACTTCTTGGAGATGCTATTCGAGAAGAAGCAAACCTGGCAGAAAAACTTGAAGACCATAGGTTGTCTCATGAAGGTTTGAACCTTGAGACATTCGATGGGACTGAGAGAGAACCTTCCCACCATGTTAGAACATCCAGTGAAGATCATCAGATTGATCGTGAGGAGGTTATGGAACCAGAGTTGGTACAACCAGAAAGTCAGACATGTCCGAGTATAGTACAAGACCATAATCTAATCACTGTAGAAGCTGGCATGGAAAAGTTGCAGAGTTGTACAGTATCTCAAGAAGACTACATGGACATTGATACATTTAATGGGGTGAAGCAACCTAGAGAACTTGTTTGTCCATTTGGTGAAGCAAATCATAATGATGGAGAGCCAAAAAAACTACCCGAGATGATTTCACCAGATAGTAAAGAACGTCAAATTATTATGCAAGAAGATCCAGATCCTCTCTCTGTTTCATGTGATGGAACTCCTGGTGTCAAAATCCCCGATGCAGGTACAACACAGTCAATAAGGGAATTTAATGTTATGTTTCTTATAACTTCTTAATCCTTCAATTCCTATAGTTGTTTTCGTACTGGTAAGGGGCTGCTTTTGCACTATAACATACACAGTTGGACATTATTTGGCGTAGTCTGTCACTTTTCGAAGTTCTTTCTTATACTTTGCAATATCTGTGAAATTAAAACCTTCATGTGTTCTTTTGTCCTAAATAAATTTCTCCTAATGCAGGTGTTACTGTACCAAAGTTTATGGTTGTTCATACACCAGCCTCTAAGGAGTTCACTCGATTTTCTAAGAAAAGAAAATGTGTCATGGATGATATGACAGTCCTGCCTAATGAGTACGTGACAATTTACTTCCCCTTTACATGTGTTAGTTGAAGTGTTTCTGTTTCGCGTATTGATAGAAACCTAGGCTATGAATCATTTCTATTTTGTCTAAGATGCCTGCTCAAATGTTAGGAAGAACAATGTGTCAGGGATGGTATGACAGTGCTGTCATTGATGATAAAATCGTTCAGGATGCTTTGGACTTTAATTATGTTTTAATGGATTATAAGTTGACCATGGACTGTAAATTTGAAACAAAATTTTTTACAGGATAATCAGGAAAAGCATAAATGATGCAAGTGACTTGGTTTCTAAAAGAAAAAAAGTTCCTCAAACTGCCCTTGCTGTCTGGAAAGCCAGTCGAATTGCAAATCTTTGCTGTGATTTCTCAGAGCCATTGATACCTGGTAATTTTCTATCATTATTTACTTTACGGTTCACCAGTTGTCAAATCGTTGCTAACTATATATTTTCAGCTGCTGTTTCACGAGAACTTATATCCCTCGTCTGCAAAAAGAAATTAAAGATTACAGTACCTGCCAAACCAGTTGCCCCTCCAGAAAAGTTAGACGCTCCCGAATCTCCAAGTGTTGTTAGGTCAGAGCAAATAGAAATTGCACCAGAAACCCCCATTCTTCGCTCACAAGCAATGAAATCATTTGGGAGTCCAAAGAGCCCTGATGCTGCTGATATGGATATCGTAACACCTGAGACATCTGGAAGGGTAGAGAAGGAGGAGCCACCCCTTGACAGTGAGCAAGCTGCACCATCTGGATATGCAGAAGAAGTACCATTTATGGACAGGGATCAGGAACATGATTTCAATTTGTTGAATGAGGTATAGTAATGATTATTGTGTTGTGTTAGTACACCGCATAGCCATCCACCAAACCTTTCTGTTTGTGGTCCTCAAACATCTTTAGTGCACGTAACAAGCTCGCACATACCAAATTAAAAGGGCGGAAACAAGCATGTAGGATATTGATGCTGCCACACGTTATTATGTTGCATCTCATTTGGTTCCAGAATAGAACCAGTTCGTATCTTTCGTTGTTCCCTATTTTTCCTAACTTTTTTAGTTGTATCTTGCCTCAGGACATTGATTCGTACGAAGGAGTTAACCCACAACTGGGTAAGAGCCTCAAATTGATTTCATTAAGCTAAACTTCTGTTTGAGTTGTATATTTTTCTCAATAATTGAACCTTGAAACTTATTTTTGTTGCAGAGGGATTGTCAGCGAGAACAAGGTATGGTGGATCGCCCCCCCGGGGTTAAATTATTCTTGTACAAATTTTTCTTCAACATGTTGAACTTTGTGTATACAGAATTGTCGCAAGGTACTTGCATAGACACTTTCCAAACTGTAAAAATCAAGGAGAGGAGGAAGTGAACTTGTTGGAGGTTTCGGATGGAAGAACTAAGAAAGAAAGTGCAAGGCTGTTTTATGAGCTACTGGTATGATCTCTCTGTACTACATGGTTTAGAATGTTCGTGTCCATAAGCCAGCTTCTTTTCAGTTCTTTTAGAATTCATGAACCGAAATTGTAACTTCCAAACATGCCGATGCAAAACCAAGCGTAGCACATCATCATCTTTTCTTTTTTTTTGCAGGTGTTGAAAACTCAAGGGTATGTGAATGTGAAGCAAGATGATGCCTATGGTGATATACTGATCTCAAAACGTCAGAAATGGGACCAAACGTGGGGAGACGACGATATGGACAACAGAGGCACCTCGGAAACTATGTACTTGTGTGCGTAGCATACGGAGTCCTGCATACATTGTATATGGTGCAAGTTTTTGTAGTCGTATAGTCCCCTTGCAGCAAGTTTTTAGTTGTAAATTTAGTGTTTTTCGAAGTTTTCGTTGCAAGAATTTTAGATAGAAAGGGTACAGTCGTTGTTGATTCAAGTTTTAAAGCCTTCTGGTGGACTCTCAGCACCCACCATTGAGCATAGTTTTGTTGAATCTCCAATTCTGTAAACCCATCACCAATTTTTCGGATTTTGACAAATAATTGTTAATTCAATAGTTATGTGAATGTGTTCTTAATTCAGCACCAAATTTACTCTGTAAATCACTGCTTGAAGATTGTAACCCAAATCGAAACGGCCTGAACCGTGCCCAGCTAGGAAAAATCTTGAATGATTGTAACAAAAATGGAACCGGTTCGAACCGTGCTTAATCTGAAAAAGATCTTGGGTAGCCGGTTTTTCACTCCATTTATGGAATGAGACCCACTCTCGATCTGTGTTCGGAGCTCGCGGAATAAGGAATCTAGACCATTCAGGGAGAAAAAGATTTGAATCGTTCAACATTTTCTGTTATTGTAAAGTAAGATTGAAATTGAATGATTCGAATCTTTTAATCCGTAGACTCTGAACACAGAGATTCGGAGTGGATCTCAATCCTATTTAGCCTTACACAAACCTTTGTATTAAATTGAATAAATCAAATAAAAACAAAGATGCGTGAGAAGAAAAAAAACCGGCTTTCATTTTGGGTCCTATGCATTGTCCATTTGTTTTTTATTTTTATTTTTTTGAGTACATCGATATATTTTTACACTAGGGGAAAAGGGTATTCGGCTAAGTCATACAATATGCAATTTTATTTGGTATCGAATTCGCCATTCACGATATTCAAACCTAAAGCCTCTCACCTCCAAGTAAGGAAGAATACCACCAAACAGTAGTACTGAATGACAACGTACATTTGTTTTAAACTGGATGTATAATAAACCGTCAGATCAATCCAACGGCTGATATTAAGCTCCAGCAGCAATAGAGAAAAACCCGGTCGAAGCAACCCAACACCTTGTATTCATTTGCCCAAACCCTATACCTCCGCAGGGTTTTACAGGTCCATCTCTTTCTTTTCTTCTGAGAATTTGAAGTGATTAGATCTTCTCGAGCTTTCTGCTTGTTTGCTTAAATCTTTGATCTGCTTTCCCAGGTGGATGATTCGCGTTTGAAAAAAAGCCCCAATCGGAGAAAACGAAGGAGAGAAATGGCGGGCCAAGCAGCTGCCGCGTTTAGTGGCAACATGAAGGCAATGTTTTCTTCTAATTACGTTGATTAATCGTGTTTAAGTTGTGTTTAATTGTTATTTTCTTCTTAATATGTTGATTTTGTAACCTCGTCAGATTGTGAATTAGTATATCAATGAATGCCCGCCAACTGTTTGTGGAATGTCCTGAGAGAGACCTTGTGTTTAACGGAGTTTGTGCTTTGATTTTCATACAGAGAGCTCTTGCTGGCCTGAGACGCATTGATCTTGACGGTCTGCGGTGGAAAGTTTTCGATGCGAAGGGCCAGGTTGGTGGTTGATGTTTGTAGTTATTTCGATTTTTATGGTAGCATTACTTGTAGGCGTGGGATATAGTGTTGCATTTTTGTTTACGGAATTAATTTTGGTGAATTTTTCATTCAGTTTTTAATGAATTTGAATCAAATACTTGAAGTAATAGCCTTTGCAGCGGATAATGATAACGTAAGCGTACTTTTAGGTTCTTGGAAGACTAGCAGCTCAAATATCTACAGTGATTCAAGGAAAGGATAAACCAACATACGCTCCAAACCGAGATGATGGCGATATGTGCATTGTGCTTAACGCGAAGGATGTTTGTGTCACGGGGAGAAAAATGACCGATAAGGTTTATTATTGGCATACTGGGTAAGTGCCACTGTTTTAGCATTACCATTACTTATTGTGAAAATTTTTGGTTGCTAAAACTATGGAGGGACTTCATGGGATTAACGTCATTCAATTCTTGTGCACGGTCGATCGATCTGTCCTTCAATATGATAAATATATGTCTTCATTGTAGTTGTAAATTTATCACCAAAACAACCTTGAAATAAAAAATTTAGCCTTTTTAATTCTGTTCTGAGAATCTTCGAATCTACTCAGTTTTTCTATGAACGAGCGAAGGATATCAGTAGAATTGATTCCTGATGTTTCCTGAGACCCTCTAAATAAAGTCATATCCGTTGGTTTTGATACTGAATCATTTATGGCCTGTATAGGTATGTGGGTCACCTCAAGCAAAGGAATTTGAAGGATCAGTTTGCTAAAGATCCTACAGAAGTCATTCGCAAAGCTGTTATGCGCATGCTGCCGAGGAACAAACTGCGCGATGTGAGTTTTATAGTAGTAGATTTTCTTGTCTGTTATATTTAACTTTTATCATAGAATTCGTTGCTGGTGTACTGAATTCTCTCTCAATGATGCTTCAAATGGATGTAGGATAGAGATAGGAAGCTGAGGATATTTGCTGGCGATGAACATCCCTTCGCTGACAGGCCCCTTGAACCATACCTGATGCCCCCTCGGAATGTAAGGGAAATGCGACCCCGTGCAAGACGAGCCATGGTCCGTGCTCAGAAAAAGGCTGAACAGCAACAACTGGATGCCGGTGATCCACGGAGGGGGAGGAAGAAAGATAGAGCGGAAGTAACCGCATGAAGAGGTATTTGAGCTTATTTCCTGTTTCGAAAGCTGCCGGTGTATAGCTACCATATATGGGGCTTGATTCACGACTTATTTGGAGCACTTTTACTATAACTATGTTTGATGATCATTGTCTGGTCAGAATTTTAATTTTTGGTTAGAGCTGTCAAAAGTTTAGTTGTCTTGTGGAAATTGGCCGGCATTTTTCCAGTAATAATGTTTTTAGGTGATTCTTCGGATGCAGTTTCGAATTCTAATGATAAACGGTTCAGTTATTCGCCACGAATTTGTTGTCTCTTTGAAGCTTATTCTTTGATTTGTGCTCTGTCGTTGGATGAGTTTGATTTAATCTACCTGCTTAACGATTCTTAAAAATCAAATTCATTCAATTCTTCCACTCAAGTTAACACATCAGAATCATAACCTTTCACAAACAATGCAACCAAACACGCCGTACACGAACAAGAAAGAAGCACAAACGAGTGTCATCTGATTCACTTCTAAACTCAAAAACTCTTACAGAAACCAATTCAAAAAGTTCTAAACCAAAACTAGTACACAAACCAATATAAAGTTACTGGGGTTCTAATCGCTCGAGGACCCATCATCAACGTCTTCATGCTCTGTCACAACCTTCTCTATAAACCTCCTGCGAACTCCATCGATCACAGCTTGCCTCGACCGATCATTTCCACTCAGGCCATCATTAAGTACAGGATCTGATTGGCACAGAAGTAATGCCACACCTGATATATCAGCACAGCACAGAAAACTTCATCAAAAAGAGTTTTAAGCATTGCAATACAACAACGGTTCACATCAAGAGCCTCAACATACTAATCATGTACAGCAAAAGGCCACAACTTCCAGCGTATCTGCTCCAGTCACCCAAGTTCCAATCCCCCTCCCCGTAGATTAGAACAACACAAAGCCTTATCCCACTAGGCAGGGTTGGCTAGGCAGGGTTGGCTCTATGAATCCTAGAACGCCACTGCGCTCTTTTGCGCCAAGGATTTCTGTTGGCACCAAGTACTCAAACCAAAAATGTCCACTTCCTCACAGTCCATGTCATCTTGAATCCATTTCTCACAGTAATTCGTGTTCTAAACAACACATTATGTTAACTTAATCAAGTTAAAAGCTTAAAATTTCATCGCAGACATGAGCGTAACTACATAATATGTTTCTCTACGCACTCGAGTCCGAACTCTATCCTGCTGTTTAGATTGGTTTAAAGTAAATATCACTTGTATAAAGAAAAGAAATGTGAAATACCTTCAGGTGTGCATCTGCGGCCAAAGCTCTGCAAGCCGACGTAGTTAGCTTTGACATTCCCACTGTTGTATACTAAAACAGTCGGAACATTCCGATCAGGGTAGTTCGGAATGCAGTCCGTCGATATTATCTTGACGAATTTTGTAGCGGGATATTTCGTCGCCAAATCTTCCATACACTGCATCAAAACCCCGCACTCGGCGATTCCTTCTTTGTACAAAATCACAACCACCCAGACATCCGGCGGCGCCTGAGACACCTCCCGCACGAAATCCGATCCCGAAATCGGCACCACCGATCCGAACCTTGCAACTTTGGCTGCTTCTCTCAGCTCCGCCAGCCTCTTCTTCCTGTCCAACCCGCCAAATTTTTCACATTTACGGTCTCAATTTCAAGTAAATAAAGCAGTAATTCGGTAGAAAAACAAATTGAACTGTAAGGACCTGTATTCTTCGAGGAAGCGATCGTCGTCGAGATCGGGATTGTCCTCGAGGTCTTCGAGGTCCTGCTCGGATTTCTCATCGATCCAGGACTTGTCTTTGGGAAGGGAGGCTTCGTCCTGAGCCGGTGTGAACTTCGGCGGCTTGAACGGCGGTGGCTTCTCGGGAAGGTTCCCGAGCTTTCTCTGTATGTCGTCCCACTGAGTCGATGCTCCCTCCAAGTCCTTGTACACAAAGTGATAGTCCGCCATTTCTCTCTCTCACTCTCCGGTATTCGTCACCAAACAAGTAGATGAGAAAAACTCGAAATTGATATCTGTGGTTGTCAATGGCGTCGACCAATTTGGGAGTGAATTTCGAATTGGGGTTCAAATTCGAAGACAGAGAGAGAGCAAAACTATGAGGAGAGAAATAGGAGAGACAGCGAGAAGAGAAGGATCCAGTTCTTCCCAGTAAGAGAAAAAGAGAGAGATATCCCTTCACTTTGGGCCTACTTTTATTTTTAGGCCCCGAACAAATGGGCATTTTTTAATTACTGGGCTCTATTGAATGGGCTTAGTTTGGTAGGTGGTTTTTATAGGCTCAATTAAAGTGAGATAATCCGCCCTACTCTCTTGACTATATTTTGCGTCTCACTTTACGATAGCATGTGAATAACTTCTTTAAAACGTGACTCTAAGGCCTTGTTTGATAGGGGAGGATTAACTTGAATAGGAATATTCACTACATCGAAGATATTTTGAAAACATAAATGGATGAGAACTTCTATATTTTGTACAGCTTGAAGTTTAGTCATGAAGAAAATATATCTCTTTAGCTCCCACAAAAACTGATAGGATTAAAAGGGACAGTTTTTGTTTCCATGAGTAATCTTCAATTTGGACAAAGTAGAAAAGTTATCGGCCATTTCTGATTTCAAAATGTCTTCAATACAGTGAATAATAAATTTATGTCCACTTGAAGAGGGCAATGCGGGTTTTCTGTTGATAAGCAATGTAGTCTTTGAATATGAGTGGCGCCAATCAATGCAATCATTTTGTTAAAGTTCTGTCAAACTTCTATTCATGTGTTGACGTGTCATATATATGGACTCACAAGTCGGCTTTTTAGCCAAAATAGTCCATGAGATTTGCATAACTCCTCGCTTTGGTCCCTAAGATTTGAAATTAATAAAAGTGGTATATGAGAATGTCTATCATCAATCATTTCGGAAAAAAATTATGTTAAATAAGAATCAAAATGATAAATATATCCTCAATTTAATAAACAATAGGCCAAAAAAATTTGACAAAAAAAATAATTTAGGGTATTTTTGTTATTTTATGTTTATTTTATAGAGATTTTTCATGGAATGACCAAAATGATTGATTGTAGACAAACTCGGGACCAATTCTATTGATTTCAAGAACCAAAGTGAAGAGTTATGCAAACCTTATGAACCATTTTGGCTAAAAAACCCTCACAAGTCTAATCAAAATTTACCACGTCAACCTATTAACAGAAAATTTGACAAAATTTTAACATAAACGTATTAATTTGCGACATTCATGTTCAAATATTACATTGATAATTTCAATTTCAAATATCGGAGTAGCTCAATTTCAGGACCATTTGTCATAAAACTCCACCTTTCCTTTATTCAACCGAGTTTTACTCATCGAACCGCCCCCACTCAATTCAGCTAAATGGGCGAATCGATCCCCGTGTTTCATTGATCGTGTTTCGAATCGAATCGTACACTAAAAACACACACACACGGAAACCGAGACCGAGCTCCCGAAGCTTTCTCTCTCGTCTCCGCTCCCGGGTCCTCAGCAATCGGAAACTCGACCGGAAACCATGGAGCCCGTGCAAGCTCTGGTGGCGAACATCCAAGGGCTTTCGAGCTCAGGCGACATCCTGCACCTTCACGCCCTTCTGAAGCAAGCGCAGGAGTTGCTCTACGCCGAGTCGACTCGGTTGCTTCCCGTTCTCGACCAGCTCGACCCTGCCAAGCACTCTCTCGGATACCTCTACATTCTGTGAGACTCTTCGTCGCTCTAGCACTTCTAGTTTTCGAATTTTATTCGTGTATTTTTCGTTTTCGGTATTGGATGCAATATTATTGGGGGAGAGAGAGCGGGAACTGTGTGACCTAATCCACTGTTTGGTGATTGAGTAAACGATTTTAGATGCATCTTTTAATAAATTCTACGAACTCTGAATTAAGAACTCTGTCAGTGCTTGAAATTGCATTTGAGATCACAAGTTTGATTGTCGAAAGCATGTATAGCGTGTGGTTCATTTGTTTATAATTCCGCGTGGTTACTAGTTACCAGCATTTGAAAATCGGTGAAACTGACTGTATCATGGGTTTGTGAATGCGGTGGCAGGGAGGCATGCTCAACTGGTTCGATTTCAAAGGAGCAGGCGAGTGCGTTGGTCTTGCCCATTGCCAGATTTATCAATTCCTGTGCTGCAGAGCAGATTCGTTTGCAGCCTGATAAATGTATGTATTCATCTTTACTTATTTATTCGACTTGTGTAAATGCTGTTAAACTGCACCTGTCGTTTCTCTTTCCGTTGATTTGTTTGGTTTGCAGTCATATCTGTTTGCAAGAGGTTCAAAGATCAAGTTATGCTGCTTGAAGCACCATTGCGAGGCGTGGCACCGATGCTGACAGCCATTCGGAAAATTCAGGCCTCCTCGGAACACTTGACTTCTTTGCATCCGGAGTTTCTTCTTCTTTGTTTGTTGTCAAAATCCTATAAAGCTGGATATTCTATTTTAGATGATGACATATTTGAGGTTGATCAGCCAAGGGATCTTTTTCTCTATTGCTATTACGGGTTGGTTGCTCTTTCTTCACAGTGTTATCTTTGTTTCAGTTTGCTTTCACTTAAGTTAGCTGTTTTTAATTCTTGAGGAAATTACTTTCATTTTCTTCTTGGAAGTATCCTTGCTTTGTTAACATGTTTCACTTTGGGGATTTTGTGTTGCTCAGGAAATTTCTGACTATTTCATGTTTGACATCATTGTAGGGGGATGATATGCATAGGACAAAAGCGTTTTCGCAAAGCGTTGGAGCTTCTTCACAATGTCTGTGATCTATATTCAGTTTACCTTCTTATACATTTAAGTTATCTTCTATAAGAAGTTTGATTTACTTGTCCATTCTAATCGCAAATCATATTTCCCAGGTTGTAACGTCTCCAATGACTGTTGTTAATGCTATAGCTGTCGAAGCGTACAAAAAGCATATATTGGTTTCACTCATTCACAATTGGAATGTATGCCTTTTCTTCTCATAGATCCATCTACCTTTAGATTTAATTTGACATCGTTTTGACTTGATGAGTTCATCTGTTTGCGCTGTAAATTTATTTGAGGATAATTTGATGACTCTTCTTTTCCTGGTGACAGTTCTCTACCAGTCTTCCTAAATACACCTCTTCAGTAGCTCAGAGGAATCTAAAGAACTTTTGTCAGGTAATGCAAAAGTTGAGCGCTGCTCTTTGCTACGTGTATTTTCTTTAATTGATTGCTTTATTTAAATCCTGATATAATCAGTCATTCCATAGTAGGCTAGCATTTAAACTTACCCGCTCTAATGACTTTATTTGGTTTTTAACTCCCTTTCGAGCAGCCCTACATTGAATTGGCAAACTGCTATGTCAGTGGAAAAATTGTAGATTTGGAGGCATTGGTTGACAAATACAGGGAAAAGTATGAAAATGTGAGTTTTTTATGATGATTTCATCCTGTAGTTTTTCACTTTAGTTGTTTGTTGAATCCATGGTGTCAAAGAAAAAGATGATGCAACATGATCTCTCTCTAACCTACGAGTCTCTGACTCGAATTCTTCAGTCTTCTTAATGAGGCTTTGGAATTGTGTTTTTCCCTAGGACAACAATCTTGGACTGGTGAAGCAGGTTATATCTTCCATGTATAAGCGAAACATTCAGAGACTGACTCAAACATACTTGACTCTTTCCCTTCAAGACATAGCCAACAGCGTTCAACTAAACAGCGCTAAGGAAGCAGAAATGCATGTGCTACGAATGGTAAATCATAAGTATTAGCAATAAAGTATCGGAATCGCAATCTTTGTATTGTACCCTAATGTTATCTTTTATCAAAGTATAGATTGAAGATGGTGAGATATTCGCAACAATTAACCAGAAGGATGGAATGGTTAGATTTCTTGAGGATCCTGAGCAATATAAAACCTGTCACATGATTGAACGTATTGACTCATCAATACAGAGGTAAATTGTTTGGATATCAATAACATTTTGCATTATTCTTTTCTTTTGTCTGTGGGAGAGGCGGTGGCACATCGTTTTTACCATTTTATTTTTCTCTCCACTCCATCCAGGATAATGGCACTATCAAGGAAGCTGACTGCTATTGATGAAACCATCACATCCGATCCTTTGTTCCTGTCAAAGGTGAGTGAACTGTTTCCGTAGTGTTACTAAACTAGTTAGTGGTTAATCAGACTAATACCTGCATACATGTTCAGACTGGAAGAGAGCGGCATAGATTTGACTTCGATGATTTTGATGGCGTCCCCCAGAAGTTTAACATATGAATCAAGCAGTATCACTCAACATATCGACTTGAAGTTGAGAATGGCGATGGACAAAGATGCTGCAGCACCGAAATTGTTATTTTTGGCTACTTATTGTGCAAAGAGACGGAAAGTTCTGAGTCATTTTCTCCCAAACGAGTAGTAGATGTCTCTGGCTACCGTCTATTTATGGAACCAATTTTGAACATGCTTTATGTTAGCTTTTCTTTTGATCAGTTTTGAGCGAAGGCCGAAATTATGCATGTGCAGTGGCAAGGAAATCAACAGATTACATTTTACTCAAAAGGTATGCATATTCTGAACTCAGTAATGTACATTGAACGCAACTGGACTAAGAGACTGGTCATCCCAATTCGCATATACAGAGAATGACCAAGATTACATCTGCTACCAAAATCATCAAGGCATGCATCCTTCATACCATTTCCATTTCTCTTTGTTCTTTTTCCGTTCACAAGGCGGTTCTCAGTTGGCACCGCATTCATCTGAAGGGAGGAAGAAAATGAAATCGGGGGAATAGACGATGGGGGACTGTCGGGTGGAATCATATTGTATGCTGACAAGCAAGCGGAAAGGAATTTACAGGTTACTGAATACAAATATGCCTGATTCTCTCCTCGTTGATGCCTGATGAAGCGATGGACAAATATTACGGTTCTCCTCGGTTGCCCTGTACGTTGCCCACTTCCTTCGATCTATCTGCAAAAATAAATGGTTTTGGAAAGGAACTTAGTAGGCTGCAATCAGAAATTAACGTTAAAGCAAACGCAATAAGGGTAAAACTCCAGAAATCCCCTAACGACAACGGATTCAAACAGACAAACGCAGTAAATTCTTGTCGAGGAAACTAACACAAGTAATGATCAGTTCTCAAGGAAACAAGACCTCATATGTTGTGTACCAGAAAGATACGGATAAATAGAGTTCGAATAGTTTTTAAGGTTTCCCACGCTCGGTTGCAGAATGTTCATTATGTTTGGATGAGGGAAATAAACTTGGAATTTGGGTAAAAGTCAGTAACATTTGTTCCCACGCGCACACTTTCTTTGCCCGTATCCCAGCACATTCACAAAATTCCGTCAACTTAACCGCATTACGTTCTCCCACTTGAACCAATAAATCACGTAGTGCACAGAAGTTCCATGGTCTTGCACAAAAAAGAAACTAGTGGTTTTTGCACGCAGTTCGTCCATATCAAATATAGTTGCAAATGACAAATACATAAGCAACGCGCATACCTTTTTATTTCAACGAAGGGCCATAAGGTGCCGGGCATGCTGATACAGTGTCATCTGGTAACCGGTCTATCAAATCAACTACCACCTTCAGGCATGCATGGAGCATTTTCTTTTCGAGTCTGATAAGCTGTGTAGCAACTCGCTTCTTTGGATTCAAATTAGCGTCTTCCAACTGCGCAAGAGTGAGGATATTAATTTGGATTCACCTAGCAATAACCTGGTATCGCAACTAATTTGACAGAGCCAAGATTACCAAAGACTCATCTTCACTCAATGTAGTTGGATAGCCGGCCAGCCGCGTTCTAAAATAATCAGCAAGTTGGTCCAACACTGCTGGTTCCATACAAGGACTCACCTACAAGTTTATAACATCCAGCAGTGCATGTCATTTATCACCATAAAAATTTTGGCCTCGTTAAAGACGAGAGACATAAATGTTAACTTACAGGACAAATTGGACCTTGAGAAGAGATAACAGACTGCATCTCTGAAGGATCTGAAACATAGCCCAGTCGCAGATAGGGAAGCATATCGAAGACCGTTTCCTTTTCCTTTCCCGCGTATACCTGAAAGCAATGAGGCAGATTAAAGAACTAATGCAGAAAATCATGTTATAACTTTCTTAAGGGAAATAGTTTTTAAGTACACACCTGAAAAGTTTGTACCGATAGTTTTCCATTTCCTTGCGCAACCATTCTTTTATCTTGGTATTGTGGATCCTCGGTATTCAAAGCTGCCTGGAACACATAGGAAATATGGGATGCTTCAAACAAACACACATTTGACATAAACAGAACCGGAGTTTATGAAATTGTCCAGAATTTACCTCAACCACCAAACGGTCATAAGAATTATCTTCATCAACAAAACCATAGTTTATAAGCAACTTTGAATTGGGCTGTGGTCCACACCTGCAATATCTTACCAAATTACATTTTAATGACTTCTACACGGCAGTAACATGATAAGGCCACCCTATAGCTACATAATCTTGAAAAATTCAAATAACATACCAAACAGCAATAGACTCCCCTGCTTTATATGGCCTATCGACCACTAGTTGAACAGCGCCATCAATAGCTGTCAACATTGCCCTACAGTTGCTTCCATAAGCTAACAATGGGGGCCCAAGAGGAACCAAAGCAAATCTTTGAGCCAAACTAACTTTCTGTGTCGGAAAGGGGAAAAATATGTAAGCAATCCAGAGGGCTTGATTTAGAAATGCACAGCACCAAGAGGGATGTGGAGCACTTAAGAAACTATTTATACCCTTTTTCTTATTTTTGTGTGAGTTAATTGTAACAAGAAAATATATTACCAATGGAATGAAGAACTTACCTGCAAATGCACCACACAAGACTGAACCGCAACAAAAGCTTGTTTGAATATCTCAAAAGGGAAGGCATCCGTAGGAATGTCATATGGGTATTGCTGAAAAATGAAGTAAATTTAAGTCCATATCATTGGCTACAACAACACTGGTGCCAGTCAAAGACACTCGAGTAATACCTGAAATAGGGAACCAGCCATAAACCAGACCGTGTCAAGCTCGTTATATTCCCTTTTAATTCCTTTGGCCCTTGCATGAACATCAGCCTGATTCATCACCACAAGAAGGTAAGGTAGAACATTTTGAATTACTGAAGAATTCCATAACTTACTTTAACAGAAGCATGTACAGCGATCGTAGCATAAGATACCTTTGTGGGGCTTCCTGTAAGATAAGCCAGTTCCGCCTCTGACCATAAAAGGGGTGACTCCACCGCTAACTGACCCCTCCCTCGCTGACGATCAAGCTCTCTTATATAGGGATACCAAAATGACTTCTTTCCTTGTTTCTTCTCATACATCAGATACAATGCCAAGCATGCCAATTCCGATAATTTGTTCGTAGTTAATAATTCAGCTGCAAAATAAAACAAGCAAAATACACATTAATGTATGCCCCCCATATCCCATTGACTACGAACATTCATTTAGAAAGGTCGAGAAATCGAACAATAAACAACGCACATTACCAAGTGTTTCGTTCCCTAACACTCTCTTCAGAGTCACAACTAAGGAATCCGGCACCGAAAATGCAACATCACCAACCTAGCAATCACAACAATTCAAAGAACAAAAAAATAAAAACCCATCACCAAGAAACTCAAAGTACTAAAACCCAATGAACTTATGAATTAAATTACTCAGTCTCGTCACCTCAAGATCTTCGCTTGCAGCAACGTAATGAATGGGCCGGAGCTTCTCGTCGTAGGAAGGTTTCTCCTTGAGCACGACCTTGCAAGGAGGCAGCCCGTTCTTGTGCATCCAAGATTTCAAGTCTTCCTCCTCGTCTTTCTTGCTCACGACCTGACTGTGCTTGCCGCCGTCCTCCTTCCGCGACCCAACCAACGTCTCGGAGCTGGAGGCGGAGCACAGATTTCTCCGGCGAATCGATCTGAAAGAAGGTACGGACCTGAGGAGCCTGGTCTTCCGAGGCGAAATTGAAACGAGTAGAGGACGGTGAGAGGAGGAGGACGAGCGAACAGTCTCCAAGCAAATGCACCGGTGGTGCGGAGGACTGAGCTCCATGGCGGAGTGGTGGGATTTGAACAATTCACAGAGAGAGAGAGAGAGAGAGAGAGAGAGAGAGAGAGAGTGAGGGGGAATTGGAGGGATACGAGCGCGGAATTTGGCACCGTTGTGTGGACTCACACTCACAGCTGGGAACTTGCCATAGGATGATTTGATGAACAAACAATTTAATTTTTATTATTTGATATTTCGAGAGATTTTTGTCTATACACAGAACGATACGTCATATGTTATTATGTTAGTAAAAAAATTATTCTATAATAATATATAGTGTGTGCTCGTTTTCGAACATACTGAACAATCTTTATGATATTTCAATGTTGTATTTATTTGTCTCAAGATCTTAAATATTGTCTTATTTAAGCTTGATTAATTAGAATGATTAGAGGAGGTAAATGTTTTATCTTCCCTAAATAAAAGTTCTTCAAATACCATTAGCACTTCTAAAATTCACTTTTTAGGTGACTAAGCATTCGGGTCGTGTGATTATTGGACTTCACACGAGTATTACATACTCTAATACTTAAAAGTTCTAATTTTAAAGGGCTTTATCCAAAATAGTTTTTGAGATTAACAGAGCTCTTCATTTTGATCTCTAACAATGAAAATCGAAAAAAGTGGTCAATGAGTTTGTTCATCGTAAATCATTTTGGTCATTTCGTGAAAAATTTGTCCATATCCTCTCGTTAACTGTCACATGAACGACCACATGACCACCTTTTAAAGGGTATTTTTGTCAAATCAACTCATCCCTTAATGAGAATATTGACAAATTTTCATATAAAGACCAAAATGATTTACTTTGCATAAACTCATAAACCATTTTTATCAATATTCATTATCAAAACAAAAATAGAAAATTATGTCAATCTTAAAAACCATTTTAAATAAAAAGTCAATCTCAAGTCAAACACGATGAGATAGCACACATATAACTCTTGATAAACCTATGCAAAGTGCCATAAGGCCCATAACTATAAACACAATGTCCAACGAGCCCAAGTCCTCGAACTTCTCTTATCCTAAAAAACTTTGCAAAATAACTCTAAACCAATATAATTATAAAAATAAAATATAAAATAGAGATAAATGGAGCCATGGTCTTTTAATTTCTCAATTTTAGAAATTTGATTTATGAATTAAAAATTTACAATTCCTTGAACTTGTAATAATGTTGAGCAATGATCATTTTGACTAATTTTGTTAGAATTTTCATCCATTTTTTGCATTTTTAAAATCTTTATTTTGGACAGAAGTTCTAATGAAATTAGCCAAAAAAAACCTATTGATCCACATTATAACAAATTCAAGAACTAGTACTCACGAATTTTTAGTTCAGAAGCCAAAGCTCAAATTGAACTAAAGTTTAAGACCATCGCTCCACATTTCTCTAAAAAAATAAATATATAAGTAGCCAATACATTGTAAATGCGATTGTCATAACTACTCACCTAAAAAAAAAAGGTCGTACCCAGTGCACAAGGCTCCCGCTTTACGCAGGGTCTGGGAGAGGTGAATGTCGGCTAGCCTTACCCCCATTTATGGAGAGGTTGCTCCCAAGTCTCGAACCCGAGACCTACCGCTTATGGGCGAAGGCACTTGCCATCGCACCAAGTGCGACCTCTTAAAATAATACTAAAGGTCGTACCCAGTGCACAAGGCTCCCGCTTTACGCAGGGTCTGGAAGAGGTGAATGTCGGCTAGCCTTACCCCCATTTTTCATAACTACTCACCTAGAGAATGAAAAATGAAAGGCAAATTTGCTTACTCGCAGTTTTCGTATATAAATGTGTACACAAGTTCGAAGTAACATCTATCGAACAACGATCTAGGTAGAGAAAAAAAGATCTGACAAAAATGATCCGATTAGCAACCAAGGAGGTGCGAGTGGTTGAGGTGACAAAATTGGACTACAAATGTAACTTGGCCCTGAACATATCTCCAAGGACCTGTCTAGGCTGTGGATTATCCGGTCCCCTGTCCCGCTGTCCAGACGTGAAATACAAGTAACCGTTCCAGAAACCGGTGCACGTGGTTTTTATCCGGTAGGGAAGCCTTCCGATCACTGACCAAGTCTGCAACATATAAGTAGATAGAAATTTTCAGCACAATGAATGATTTCTGATGTAAAGTTTCTAGTGATGGGAGAAGAATAGTACCAAGTTGTCCAAGCGAAATTGGAAGACCTCGCCTACGAGGATCATCCTTTTGGTCACCGGGTTCTTTTCTGTTGTCCCGCCGGTGATGATGATAGAATTGTTGACAAGAACCCAAGAGCTCTCTATGTGAGAGTCTGGTTTTGGCATACGAGGTAAAACTTTCCATTTCATTTCGTCATCCAGCATATAAACATCGCCGTAAACCACCTGAAACAGTAAGAATCGAGGCTATAAGGAGGATAGTAGCAGGGATAAGTCATGAACATCATGGCTAGCTGATAAAATCCAAGGACGGTAGATAGTCTAATGAACACGATAATACCTCGTGCCTGCGTGAACATTTGAAAATTGGTGACCCAGGCTTGGGCATAAAATCACCCTCTTGACCACCAATTACGAAAAGGCGATCATTGTACACTACGCAAGCCCTGTTAGAAGATTGATTATCACGATTAGAAAACAGTAAAACGAACTCACAGGATTCAAGTTTTTCTGAGAGGAAAATTTTGAGGTCATTAAAATTGATGTCAATACAAATATCAGGGGTAGAGTCAAGAAACCTGTGAGGTCCCCCGCGTGGTATGGGTACTTCTTTCCGCCACACTTTCTCCAATGCTTTTCCATCCTTCACACCAAGACTCCAGTGCTCTGTGCCGGGCGTATGGCGGTTTTCCTTGCTGCCACCCATCACGTGGAGTCTGCCTCTCCACAGTTGAGTTGCTGGAGCATACCTGCAAATTATCTGTTAAATTAACCATATGTATTTTGACAGAGTATGGCATAGCATGATTGACACAAGACTTAACCAAAATATATACCTAGGTGAAGGTAATGGGGGCAAACTGCTCCATTTCTTTGTCTCCGTGTCCAGCACAAATGTACGAGCTGTAGGCCCTCGGCATTGAGGACCATATTGGCCTGATACCACAAATATGTATCTTCCATCAGTGATCACTCCCAAATGGGAATGCGCCATCTCTTTCGGAGTATCCAACCTTCCCACCCATGTGTTGTCAGTGAAATTGAATATATCGACATGAGAGTGCACCTATAACGCGAAGGCGTGTAACATGAACAACAAAACCAACAATTTGAAAGGAACATCACATTGCACTATTGAATCGGTTTAAATTCATCAGGCATTCGAACAGAAAAGCGCAAGATAGATAAAGATCCTCACATAGTCAATGGTTCCATATCCCGCAAACACGTAAAAGAGATTTTTAATCTGTGCTGAAGCTCCGTCTAGACGAGGCACGGGTGCTGGTGGCATAGGCTCCCATGGTAATTCAGGTGCAGCTATATCAGCAAAAGTTCCAGACAATAATCTCTGCGGAGCACGTTCCTTTGCTTCTTTCACAACTCCTTTCTGCATATGAGAAAAAAATTCATAACCATCCAGCAACTACAAAACAAGAAAACCCATTTGCATATGGGAAACAGTAAAATTTCATATATTTACCATCCAAATTCCAAAACAACATAAATTACATGTCTCAAGCATAAATTTCCCATCTTTTTCTTCTAAATTCCCAGAACCCCAGATTCAATTCGAAACAATGTGGCTGAAAATTCAAAAAAAAATTCAAAAAAAAATTCCAAAAAAAATTCCAAAAAAAATTCCAAATGGGTATCAGAAAAATGGGCATTTGATGCAATTGGCTCACCACATTAGCTTCATTGGCGGTGGCATCTGGTACAACAAAGGTCCCAGCTTTATCAAGCACCAAATTAGAAGCAATCAAGGAATACGCAGAGGAAGAATAGGAAGAAGAAGCCCAGAGGAAATCTGCAGCGAGCGCCACTCCGAGCAGAACAGCGCAAGATGTGAGAACTACCCATTTGGCCGCGTAAAAAGGAGAATGATGAGTTTGATCTGGGGCCGTAAATCTTGTCATTTTTCATCGGAAGCCATGAATGCGCAGGAAAATATTTATAGAGAGAAAAGAGAGTGATTGGAAGAGGAGAAAATCGTCGAAGAGGAATTCAGAGGAGCAAAAGAGTTGGGCGCCAATGGTTTCCATTCACTTTCGCATGTGCCTTTGCCGCCCCTTTGGCTAATTGTTTTTTCTTTCTTTCTGGTTTTCCTTTTTCGAATTAAAATTAGCTTATTCTTTTATTTCTTCGATAGATAATATCGTATGTATCTAAAAAAATTTAAATAAATAATTAAGAGTGAGTATAAAAGCAATTTCGTGTATGAAAGTCATTTTTCTATTGACTATTTAGGAACCGGACTCCCTTCAGATCCAAATAAACTGAGTCTAAGGATCAAAGAATTCAGGTCGTTGAAATTTGATCCAACGGCTACAATTATTATAACTTTTAAAGAGGCCTTTTGTTTGTAGCCATTAAATCAAATTTCAACAGCCCCGATCATTTGCTCAGGAAGCTCAGTTTATTTGGGTTCGGATAAGATCCAGTTCCGATTATTTATATCTCATATTTTGAAGAGAGACAGCTACGGACCGAAGCACCCCTACACAAGTTTTTCTCCTCTCATGATCGGTCTACATTGTGTTTTACTCCTTACAAGCAACGTCCAGGGTCCTAACATGCTATCCATAATAAGCCCACTCTGTACCATAGGCATATCGGTCCAGTCCAACTTCAAGTCCATATTCGACATTGAAGAAGCTCAACATTTGGAAATGAGAGCACAATTATAAGGAAATGAGATTTTGGAGCCCGCAGATCGAGAAATTTAGACTGTTCAAAAGAGAGAGAAAAAGATATGAGTTGTTTAAGTTTTTATATCATTGTACAAGTGGCCAGTAAAATAGGCTAATGAGGAACATAAAATTAAAAATAAATTATCCGAATCTCTCAATCTACGAATTCCGAACTCCGAACACGTCAATCCCAATTATAATTCGAAAAGGACCGTCTCTCAAGAGAAACGAAGACTTGTGGCCGAAAAACAGGAAACCGTGGCGTGGAATTAACCAACGATTACGAAAAAAGCCCAGCCCAAAAACAGAACCCGCCGGGTCCCACAAATGGGCCAATCAGCCCACCAGAACCAATCACGCTACATCGAAAGAGATTAGAGAGAGAGAGAGAGAGAGAGAGAGAGAGGGCGTGTGGTAAAAAGGCGTCGTTCCCCATTTTCTCAAGGTCTTCAGCTGCTTCTTCCTCTCCTTGTTCCTTTGGATCTCCAAGCTCCGGCAGCTCCTTGACCTTCCCATCCCGGAACCCAATCGCCGTCCGACTGTGAGTTCCTTCAATATCTCCCTCTCTTTCTCTCTCATTTTTCTGGTTCCCCCAACTCTCCTCAGATCTGCGCTCTCCTCCCGAATTAGGGTTCGTATCTGTATGTATTTATGCTTTGTTATATGTTGCGCCGGTCAAATTTTTTAACTTTGTGATTGTTCCAATCGAGAAATGGTAGTCGATTACGAGTATCAGTAAGATAAGCTTACGATTGAAAATTTGATTTCCGTTTTGCGCCGGGATTCTGTTTCGATGATTGATCTTATGGTTGTTTTATTCATATTAATGATTTGAATTATTTTGTAGACTTGTTTTTGTTTTCGTAATTTGGCAAGTATGTATGGTCAGTTGAGAAAGAGTAAGACTTTTGTGCCTCCCATTGCTCGCTCAGGATTTTCCCGGAACATGGGGCGGAACACCACATGTCATTATACATTTGGAGGGACAACACGGGATGAAACACAACACGTCAATATACAATTGGAGGGACACTTGAAAAGCTTTCCTCCAATTTTATAATGACATGTGGTGTTCCGCTCATGTTCTGGGCACACTGAAAAATCTCTCACTTAATTGGATGCTTTAAACCGATGAGTTGTGAGTTCTTTTTTTTTTCTTTTCTTTTTTTTCTTTTTTTTTGAATTTATTTGGTTTTGGTAACTGGCAGGAATATTGACTAAAATGGCTGGAGGAGCGATCCGCCAGTTATTGAGGAGGAAGCTTCAGTCTCAATCTACTGTAAGAACCTTTGTCCCGCCTCGTTTTCCTTTTTGTTTTCTTTGACATTCAACATTTTCAGTCCTTTTTGTTTGCTTAATTGGAACTTTATGATAACATCCAGAAACTTTTGGGGTTATGTTAGTATATCTTTCATTTGTGATTGTGAGTTATGTTTGCTTCTTTGAGTAAATGACATTCACATTTAATGAAGAGAAGGAAAACAATCATTTAAGTATCTCTTTACCTTTTCTTTTGTGGAAATATCGTAAATTTCTGTTCGAGATTATCATGATAATGGTTGTTGTATGCTACTTGATTGCAGGCCTCTCCATTATTGGCTTCCCTAGCACATAAGAAAGATGATGCTGGGTCTGCTGGGGCAAGGTCTCTCAGAGCACTTGCGCTCCTTGGAGCTGGTGTTTCAGGACTGTTAAGTTTTGCAACTACTGTTGCATCTGCGGATGAGGCTGAACACGGATTAGATAGCCCACACTACCCCTGGCCTCACGCGGGAATCCTTAGCTCATATGATCATGCTTCGTAAGTTCAAACAGAATCCATGACACGTGTGTGTGTGTGTGTGTGTTTTCAATTATTTATTTCTTGTGAATACAAGTTTTTTACAGGATGCAACTAAAGCTTAATGGTGTCAAATCTTATAATATATTGAGCTTCGTTTGTTTTTGCAAAATGTTTTGGGTTATATCCGTAGCCCTGCACTCTGGTGTCCCCCCAAGCAAGAATCCCGTACTTATTTTCTATCTGAAATGTTGTATCATAATGTGGGTTGTTGATGGTTCAAGTTCAATTCTACTTGCAGGATTCGTCGTGGTCATCAGGTTTACACACAAGTCTGTGCATCCTGCCATTCCATGTCTTTAATATCTTACCGTGATCTGGTGGGTGTTGCTTATACCGAAGAGGAGACAAAGGCTATGGCAGCTGAGATTGAGGTAACTGATGGGCCTAACGATGAGGGTGAGATGTTTACTCGCCCTGGTAAACTTAGTGATCGATTCCCGCAGCCATATGCAAATGAGCAGGCAGCTAGGTTTGCTAATGGTGGAGCATATCCTCCTGATTTGAGTCTTATTACAAAGGTACTCGCAGTCTTCCGCTAATGAATTCTTAGTGATTTGTATTTTTTATCTCCCGTGGAAATATCTCACCCATGTCCTTTCAGGCTCGTCACAATGGTCAGAATTATGTATTTGCCCTTCTCACCGGTTACCGTGAACCTCCAGCTGGTGTTCAGGTAATTTCTATTCATATATTTATTCTGAAAAAAATTGTGGATGTCATGAAAAAAAAAAAAAGCTTACATGTTTATATGAATTTGCACTACTATTGCAAAGTGTATATTTAGCCTTTTACGGACCCAACTATTATCCCATCTAATTTTGAGTTTTGTCTAAAATGGAAATACCATTTCGTATGCTTGTCAGCCCTCTGGTCCCTGTTGTGCTGTTGTCATTGCTAATTTGTTGTTCGGCTGTGAGTGTTTGGTATTTGCATCAATGTCAGTGTTGTAATTCATTAGATTTTTTTTTTTTTTGAGGGAGTTAATTAGATTAGATTAGATTTGAACGGTGAACATCAATTTGGTGTTTAGCTCCATGTTGCTGAGAATTATGTTTGTGTATGGAGTTCGTGTATTTGTGGTTCTACGAAATGGAGGTGATGTCATGTAATTCTTATCAACTGCAAAATGTTCTTTGGTCTTTGTAGATCCGAGAGGGCCTGCACTATAATCCATACTTTCCGGGGGGAGCAATTGCTATGCCTAAAATGCTTAATGATGGTGCTGTTGAGTACGAAGATGGTACTCCTGCAACCGAGGCTCAGGTTGGTTTACGATAGAATTAACTGTATATATAGCGTGTGAGTCTTATTTTCTGAATGGTTGCTCAAACTAATCGAATACTGCTACGTTGCAGATGGGGAAAGATGTTGTATCATTCTTGACTTGGGCCGCAGAACCAGAAATGGAAGAGAGGAAACTCGTAAGTTTCATTATGCAATCTCCCTTATTGACATTGCTGAAAGCCGGACTCTATTTTGTATCCTGACACGATGAGTCTTGAAAATGCAGATGGGATTCAAATGGATCTTTGTTCTCTCGCTGGCGCTACTTCAAGCTGCGTACTACCGGCGCTTGAAGTGGTCAGTTCTCAAGTCCCGCAAGCTGGTTCTTGATGTTGTGAACTAAGCCAACCCGCCATACTTTGGTTTCTTTCAATGTTTTGCTTCCGGGGAGGACCTATTTTGGAAATAATTTTTTCACATTGTAATCATAGGCTTTCTTTTCTTTCCTTGTCAAATTGGCTCGAATCCGAAATTGGTGATGGAGTTGTGACCCTAGGAGTGTCATTTTAAGAGAGATAATAAAGCTACTCCATACAGATGGAATATTTATGTTTTTTCCTTGGGCATGTGAATTTTGATCAAATTTTCTCTTACTAACAAAACTCATTTTGTCAACCAAAAGAGTGTAGACCCTCTATTCACAATTCAATACAGATATCGGAAAAAAAAATGATGGGCATAAATGTAACTCTAGACAATTTTTTTCGTTTTTGTTACGGTGTTTTCTTTTCTTGCTCACATTTGCACGGACTGAAAAAAACATGGACCATCCATTCTGCATTGATCCTTATTAGATAGTAGACATTGAACTCGATGACGTTGATAGTATCTCACTCATCACGAGATTTGAATCTTGATATATGTATCTTTGTCCTTTCATACTAATTGGCGGAGTTACCCCGGTCTTCTCCCTTTTGTTCTAGATGGCTAATAGTCCATTGGAAATCAAGGTCACGGCAAGTCCCACATGTAACATAAAATTAATAGTAAAATTAGCCGACAGACCTGGTTGCAATTACATTAGCTATAACGGTTATAATTTGATTGTACCCAAAAAAACAATAAAACCAGTGGTTTGGCGAAAATGGGCTCCCTACTTACAAAGATGTTAGCGTCCGTTTGATGAGTTAAACGAGATTAGGTTTTTAAAATGTGATTGGATTGATATGGACATGCATAACTTTGTTAGGCCTTTAGTCTCTATATATCCCAATTCAATATTCAAAAGTTTGGCACCATGTTGAAGAAAAGTTAGTGTGAGATGAGATGAGATGGTGGTTATTCACAAGCAAGAGATTAATGACTAAGTGATGAGTTTGTTAAACATAATCGAGTTAAGTGGTATTTAGATCAACTAAATCTTGCAATTGACTCATTGCCCTTATCAGTCATAGGACCCACATGGCAACGTTATTTACTAGAATTTTTTTTACAAAATAACTAAAATAATTAATGGTGGACAAATTCAGAAATCATTTCTATCGATTTCAAAATTTCAGAGACCAAAATGAGAAGTTAAACCAACCTTAGAAGCCATTTTAGATATAAAAAAAAACCTTGTTTGTGAGTGGCGAAATATCATATGTGAAAGAGGGATTACTTTGACTGCAGTTATCGTAAGACAAGGAAACTTTCTGTATTGTTTTCTTATTCAATACTAAGATAGTCAATAAGAGCGAAAAACACGTTAAATTACTCGATACGTCGTTAAATAATAAGACATGTAGCATTTTTGTAGATACTCCTTCGCAGTTCGAAGTCGAACAAACAAGAAAAAAACAACCACTCATTCTTAGTAGAAAAGTAAGAGACGATACGACCAAGCAAAATGCACATTGACTAATAAAAACGAGTATGAGGAGGGATCTTTCAGTGTAATCGTTAAACGAGATAATACATCATGTGTTTTTATATAAATGGTGAATTATATGTGTTAAAAGGTTAATAACTTAAAAATTAAAACTTTTCACCATTTTCATAAAAACATGTAATTTACTATCCGTATTCCTATCACAACTAAAAATTTATCAATTATGAGAATAGCAACTACCTAACATGTACTAAAATTTTGAAACTTGGTATATAAAAGGCGATGCGTTTGTCTGTGACTGAGACAGGGGCGCCTCTCATAACATTACACGCGTCGATACATCATGAATTCATGGAAAAGGCACGTGGTCCAGTCCGACCACCCCTCCAATCAAGTCGTACGGTTTAACCAACATCTTGGGCCGCAACCTCACGCGCTGCCGGCCCACAGTGCCACCCACATTCCTCAACTATTATGAAAGGCCAATTCACTTGTTTTGGCTAATCTGGTTGGTACACGTGTGCACATTCCCCAACCTTTCTCAATCACAAAGTAGGAAACCCCAATTTCCACTTCAGTTGGAGAAAATGCGCCGCCGATCTGTTGTTACCGTTTTTGTGTGTCTCCTTTTTTATTGTATGTGTCCATCCACTTAAATCGAAATTTAACATGCTTAAGTTTAAATATATGAAGATGTGGTGGAGACCGACGAGGAGGTGGTGATGTTCGAAGAAGAATTCGGATTTTTGCCGGATTTTATTTGTTAGGATTTCAGAAATTTATAAATTATATCCGTTTATTGTACGTTGTGCAGTTATAAATCATTTTAAATTAATTTATTTAAAATTAAACACAAATAATACCTGATAAAAACTGATCGCATGATGTATGATGAACATACACGATTTACGGATCTTGTTGGGTTGAATAAAAGGTAGACAGCAGAATGGGGGTTGAAAGTGGCTCATGTGATGGTTGGACTTCGGTGAGGAGACGAAGAAGGGGTAGTGGACGACAAAAGTGTGGTGGCCATGGCTACCAGAGTCGTGTGAGGGATTTGGGTGGCTCCTATGTTCCCCAATCTTCTATTTTTAGTTTTGATTATTGTTTTATTTATTAACAATGTTACTTTCTTAGTTAATCAGTGGAACACGTGTTAAATAATTAGAAATTAGACAAAAAAGAAACACAAAAAGAAGGATAGCGTAACCTTAATCAAGAAAATTATACTTTCACCAAACCTGACTCCACATGTCCCTCATTGGCCAACATGTAGGTCCAACTCCAGAACTCAGAAATCAATTACACCGCTAGTATCGAAAGAAGCTTATGTATGAACAAATTCACCGCTTCGTGAAGTTTTAATCTAATAATATATTGTCATGTTAAAAAAAATAAATTTACACGTGATATAATTTGGATTATGAACCTATAATGACAATAAATTTGTTCCATATCATCTTTCTTCTTGTTTATGAGCAAATTTGCACTGTATATTATATATTTGGTGATACTATTGAGATCATTTACTTAAACTTTATTTTGTTGATCACATGATGTGAATGTTTGATTGTATTTCTTCTTTATTAAATCATTAAAAAAGAATCTAACCATTAATCGCTTGTCATGTGTCTACATAATATAGTTTAAAAATATAATATCTGACACACCCCGGCCGAGATCAAGGCATGTTGGGCGTCACGTGAGAGTGACGTAGCCATGTGCACAGTGCGGAAGCGATAAAGATAGCAAATATACGAATAATTTAAAAAAACACATTTCTAGAGTGCACTATTTGCAGGAAGTGATAGGAGTTAGTTACAACCATAAACACTCCTAATCAGCATAATAAGTCTAGGTGCAGTCCAGTATGACAAGTACTAGTTACACAGTACCAGTTACACAGTACCAAGAATGTCCTACTAGTAATCAATTAGGTCAGAACTGCCGACGATCTCTAGCCACCAACAACAAGCTCACTTAGAACCTAGAGGGGCGCAAAACAGAAAACGTGAGTGGGCAAAAACAAATATTTTACAAAATCATTTCATTTATCAATATATTAACCCCTCGTTGTAAAACATATATAATTTTCCCACAATCAAGATATAAGCATATATATATATATATATATATATATCTGAAATCATATCAATTCAGTTCATGCTTCACATAATCATAGTCATATGTATGCCATGTCAAAATATAACAAGGTAAACAATCCAGGTAAGAATAATTTCATAGAAATATGATATGTTAGTAAGAATAATTTCATAGAAATATGATATGTTAGCCAGAACTCCTGTGGTAGTCTGTACGGCTGAATTCATAGCTCAAACTCAATCTAGCCGGAGTCACTACTATGACCTATACGACAAGATCAGGTGAAATATAATTATGCTCAATTCTATTCTCTCATAATAGCCGGGCAATAAATTGCTAGTCACCTACGAGTCGAAACCATAATTAAGGTCTATACGACAAGACTGTGCACTTAAGTTGGATCCAATATGAGCATATAGTGCGGGAGGCAACGTAAATAAACAGACATGTACTTCACATCTCTGGCTAAATCACAATCACCCTAGGTGCAGTTTTATGAGCTCAACATTATTCAGTCACATATCATATCATCGATGATTCATATAACCAAACATAATTTATCTGAACTTACTTGTGCCTCCACAGCACCACATTTATATATATATGCAACCATGAAATGCATATTCAGAATATAAAAGCATTTGGCATATTATTTCAAAGCATACTTTCCTAAAAATGCATTTCTGAGAAATATATCAAGTATATAAATATATACTGAAAACAAAAGCCCACTCACTGATATGTTGACGGGTCGTAACCCCCGAGTCGCCCCTGGATACGCTTGTTATCGGGATCAGTCTCATTTATATGCGAATTAACTATAAAAACGTTATTTTAAAGCACATAGATAAAACTAGTTAATAACTTCTCATACATTGCTCAAAATGAGTATATGAATATACCACAATGATCTACACAACCTCAAGATCATCCCCATATTTTTAGAAATATTTTGGGACCTCCCACGCTCCACCAATCGCCGGCGGGTGCACGGTAAGACGCGGCACCACGAGCAGGGAATCCTGTGGATTCCCTAACTGTCGTTAGGAATATTCTTCCGAGTATTCTGTTAAAACCCAACAGAAACCGTCCAAACTAACTGACGTCGTGAGAATATTCCGTCAAACTTGACGGAATATTCTTCCATCTCCTACCTCCAGCTCCCGCAACCGTCGCCAGCGCTGGAAACTGGGCAATTTTTTCAAACTCCTTAATCTCGCTCATTTATTCACCATTTTTCATGCAATTTATACCAAAATGAAGCTAGGGACATCTACAATCACGTTATACCATTTTAAAGCTCTAAAAGTCACGGGATCTCACCGGAGAATTCCAAGAAAAACCGATCAAACTTCTTCCACACGATCCCGACGTCTAAAACCTTCAAACGAAGCACTCCGAGCTTCCTTGGGACTTCACTAACCTTCCTACAAGCTTGAAATTTCTAAAAACACGAGATTTAATGTTTGCATGAATAGTACCCCAAATCGGGGTTATGGTTTCGACGTGAAAACAAAGTTGTGCTTACCTGAAAATGGTATAGATGTGTTCCTGAGTTTGCAAAGAACACAATGGTACCTTCAACGTCCTTGATCCGTCACGATTCAACATGGTTCCACAAGTCTAATTAAATATTATTATAAAATTAAAAAAATAATTAATAAATAAAAAATAAATTTTTATGTCAAAATAAAAAAAAAAGTTAAAAAAAAAAATCTCAATCGTCTTCGTTGAGCGAGTTTGGCTGCCATGGCAGCCCTGCCCACCATGGCTCCATTTTTTGGCACTCAATCCATTCAAACATAATATACCACAATAGAAATCGAGTCGAACCAAACCATTTTCTTTGTTTCTGACTCCAGCGTCGCTGACACCCACCTTCTCCCTACCATATCCTACGATCTACAGCCGCACCCGAGGCCTAGATTGACGGCCCCACACCAATCTTTCCAACGAGTACCACAAGATTTGGGCAAAAACCTGCCGCACCCATGGGATTTTTTGCTTTGGCTGGTAGTGGGAAGGGCTGCCATGGTAGCCAAACCTGCGCGAGGAAGACAACGGAAGAAAAATATATATTTATTTTTATTTTTATTTTGACATAAAAAAATATTATTTATTATTATCTAAATATTTTTAATATAGATGTTAATATTTAATTAGATTTGTGGGATCCACTTATGTGACACATAAGTACATAACAGAAATTTTAACGGAATTGTAATGGAATGACCACATTGATTTGCAACATCCATTTTCAGGGACTATATTGATTGATTTTCAATTTCAGGGACCATCTTGATGGGATGGTTCAGTTTCAGAGCTCATTTGTAATAAAAACCCAACTTATAAATAAGACATACCAATTGTTTTATGGTTAACACTGATTAAACACGTAGAATAATATATACTACACGTGTTATGAGTTATAAAAAAAAGTAAAATACGTTACATTACGCGGTACATTACACGATACGTCTTTAAATTATAAGACATGTGGCATTTCTGTAGGTACTCCTTCGCAGTTCGAAGTCGAACAAACAAGAAAAAAACAACCACTCATTCTTTGTAGAATAGCAACATCCTAACATTTACTAAAATTTTGAAACTTGGTATATAAAAGGCGATGCGTTTGTCTGGGAATGAGACCGGGGCACCTCTCACAACATTACACGCGTCGATACATCATGAATTCATGGAAAAGGCACGTGGTCCACTCCGACCACCCCTCCAATCACGTCGTACGGTTTAACAAACGTCTTGGGCAGCAACCTCACGCGCTGCCGGCCCACAGTGCCACCCACATTCCTCAACTATTCTGAAACGCCATTTTACTTGTTTTGGCTAATCTGGTTGGTACACGTGTGCACATTCCCCAACCTTTCTCAATCACAAAGTAGGATGGAAACCCCAATTTCCACTTCAGTTGGAGAAAATGCGCCGCCGGTCTCTTGTTATCGTTTTTGTGTCTCCTTTTTAATTGTATGTGTCCATCCACTTAGATCGAAACTTAACATCCTTAAGTTTAAATATATGAGGATGTGTTGGAGACGGACGAGGAGATGGTCGTGGTTGAAGAAGAATTCGAATCCTCGTCGGATTCTCTTTAATTTTAGAGGTTTATAAATTGTATCGGTTAATCGTACATCGTGCAGTTAGAAATCATTTTAAATTTATTTATTTAAAATTAAATACAAATAGTATATGACAAAAACTGATCGCACGATTTATGATGAATAAACACGATTCACAGATCCTCTAGGTTGAAGAAAAGGTAGACAGCAGAATGGGGGTTGAAAGTGGCTCATGTGATGGTTGGACTTCGGTGACAAGACGAAGGGGTAATGGACGAAAAAAGTGTGGTGGCCACCAGAGTTGTGTGAGGAATTTGGGTGGCTCCTATGTTCCCCAGTCTTCTATTTTTAGTTTTTATTATTTTATTTATTAACCGTGTTACCTTCGTAGTTAATGAGTGAAACACGCGTTAAACAATTAGAAAAGAGATACAAAAGAAACACAAAAATGAGGATAGCGTAACCTTAATCGAGAAAATGATAGTTTCACCAAACCTGACTCCACGTGTCCCTCCTTGGCCAACATGTGGGTCCAACTCCAGAACACAGAAATCAATTACACCTCTAGTATCGAAAGAAGCTTATGTATGAACAAGTTCACCGCCACGTTGAATTTTAATCTAATAATATATTGTTATGTTACAAAAATAAATTTACACTTGGATTAGGAACCTATAGTGACAATAAATTTGTTCCATATCGTCTTTCTTCTAGTATATGAGCAAGTTTTCACTGTATATTATATATTGGATGATACTATTGAGATCATTTACGTAAATTTTATTTCGTTGATCACATAATGTGAATGTTTGGTTGTATTTCTTCTTTATTAAATCATTAAAAAAAGAATCTAAATCATTAACCGCTCGTCATGTGTCTACATAATATAGTTTTAAAATATAGTATCTCTAACTTATTTCTTTATATTGTATGTATTAACATGTGTATTTGTTTCTAAGGTAACTTATAAATAAGACATACCAATTGTTTCTAGTCAACACTGATTATAACACGTAGAATAGTATAGTACGTATATTATGCTTTTCTTATAAAAATGTCTTCCTAGATAAGCCAAACTTTAGGCGGGCCCTACAGGCAAACGAATCAGCCAATGGGTTGTCAACACACTTGGAGTGGTGCCCTAGACAAGTGGGGGTTCCTCACCCAGCCACCACTCTCCTTCCTGCTATGATTATCCCTTCTGCCATCCGGAGAGAGAGATATTGAGAGAAAGGAGGAGAGCGAAAGACAGACAGAAATCTGGCATCCGCGGGAGGGGAGAGGAAGATCGTGCGTGGAGGGTGGATGGACGCCAGAGATGGATGGCACGTGCCATATGGTGAGACCGGTGCTCTGGATAAAGCGATAATCAACCGGACAATGATCAGATTCCGGCCGATCGCTCCGAAACCGGCGGATGGCGGCTCTTCCTCCGGTACGACTTCGGCGGATGGTAAAACCGTTCTTAGTGCAAGCAAGAGAGTCAAGAGGAAGTACATTAGGGTTGCAAAGAACCCTAAAAATAATAACGGCGCCAGAAAAATAATCAACAGTAGATCTTCCACAGTAGATAATCCGACGGCTGTCGTCACTCTTCAGCTGATGCCGGAAAAAACAGACTCGAGAGATTTTTCAGGTAGTGGATCTTGGTGTACTTCTGTTGATCCTACGGTTGTTAAAACATCGGATAACAGGGAGTTGCCTACGTGGATGAACCTAAACCCTAAGATGAACTGGTCCGTCTGGAACGCGGACACCCGATCCGGCACAGATCTTACGGCGGTGGTGCCTCGGGTGGCGGCGGTGGACTCGTGGGTGACGGTGGAAAGCGTGACAGACACGTGCATGGATGTACGAGGTTTAGGTTGTACGGACGTGGAGAAACTGAAGAGTTTGGATAAAGACACGTGTCCGGGGTTTACATCGGACGGTTTTAGCAGAGTGCAGTGGGTGAACGAGGCCTACAAGAGGATGGTGAACTACGTGGAGGGGCAGTCGCCGCCGGCGGAGGTTGTGGTGCGGCTGGCTACGAAAGAGAGCCTGCCGTATACTCACCCAGCGTTCAGTTGCCGGGTGAGGCTGCAGTACTACACGAGGCAGAAGGAGAAGTGCTCGAAGATGGTGCCGTGCGATGTGTGGAGGATGGAGTGCGGGTTGGCTTGGAGGCTGGACATCAAGGCGGCGCTTAGTTTGGGTCTTTGAACCAGAAGCAAAGCTGGAGTGGACAAATACGGATCAGGTATATGTTTATTAATACTTGTTTCTATAAAGCAAACTACCAAAACAATGGAAAGAAATGAGAGGAAAGAAGTTCAAACAAAGAAATAATAAGCAGAGAGAAAGAAAAACGCGGCTCCTCTCGTTAAGCCATGCATTTTCGGTCGCAGGTGTGCTTTCCAAACTTCGTGTCTCTTTCGTGTTTTTTTTTTTTTTCAAATTTGCTTAACAAGTGTCTTTCAACTACTAAAGGGTTAATACTGTTAACTTCGTTAGTTTTCATTAAAAGTAGAGTTCCCAAAAATTCTTTGTGCACACCCATCTAAACCCTGTCGGCAAAACATCCTCTCTCTCACACACACACTACAGTGCAATATTTCGGCCAATGATATAGACACAACTTCTATTCACAAAACGCAAGCGTTATACCTCTGTGCACGTCTATACCTGGACAAAATCAAGATGAGAAAAATCGAGAGCAACGATACATGCGGATTTCCATCGTTTTAGAAATGGAACTGAGTCGGCCGGTGATTGAAAGCGAATTGATTCATAGCCTGCGAAGGCTTCGATCTGAATCGGAGCCAGACAATTAGAATTGGGGCTGATGAGGTTGGAGAAACAACAATCTTGTTTCTATAAGAGCAACGGATGTGTCTTCGATGGTTGAATCCATACGAAATCCAGAGAGAGAGGCTTGGTCGGTGTTGACGAAGATAAGAAGAAGTTGTCGGCGTGATGGGCTGTTTGTGGGTTTGGGCGAACCACAAGAATGGATGTGTCTTTGATGGAGGCAGATTGTCTGCCCTCCTGTTTGGATACCATTTTCATTTCCTCCTAAGCTATGTCAACATTTTATATTTTTATTATTTTTTGTCTTATTATCTCTATAAAAAAATTAATATAAAATGTTGACATAGCTTAACTGTGACGGTTAAGTCACATCAATATTTTATATTCTTATTATTTTTAGTCTTATTATCTCTATAAAAAAATTAATATAAAATGTTGACATAACTTAATTGTGACAACACAAAATAGGAGGGTATGAGAATGGCACCCAAACAGGAGGGCAGACAATTTGCCTCTATCTTTGATAGTTGAACCCACCTCGCCGACGACTTCTCCTTTTGTTTTTTAATTTCCAATACAAAATAATAAATTTAAAATGTTAACTTTTTAATAAGTTGAAAGACACGTGTCAAGCAATTAGATAAGAGACGTAAGAGACAAAAAATTTAGGGACAACAGACCTGTGAACTACATTTTCTTATTATGAAAAGTTTTTATTTAGAACCCCACCTATTATTAAGTAGTAATTTTCTTTTCTACCAAGGCATTTATGTCGATTGGAAAACTGAACTTGATTCTAGTTTTCTAAAAATCAAATTTTTACAGTGGGTTAGAAAATTTGAGTTCAATGTGAGTAATTCAAACTTATATGTTCAATATATAAGTTTGTGGCCACTTAATATTATGGTATAATAATATTTTTTTTTACTTGTAAGTGAAATCGTCTAGGCATTGCCCATGACTTTTAGATGGTCCAACAGCTTATAAAGTAATGCCATACACCCTGATCTACCAAACATAGGCATCTCTCCAAACTTAGTAAATTAATCTTACATAAATAAAATACAATATTCTCACTTCATCATGTCCGTTCGCCTGTCATCCTTTGCCATAAATCTTTTGAAATTTTATATTTAAAATTGAACACAAATAGTGATGAGAACTGGCTGCACGATGTACGATGAACGGACATGATGAAGTGATCTCCAGGATCCTCACAAAGAGAATCCGGAGAGAATCCTTCACCACCCCCCCACCCGACCCCACCTCGGAACTTATAATTATATTTGAACAATAAATAAAATAAAACATGAGTATTATTTGGAATTATTTTTAAAATGTCTGAACGCATTTTTATAAAAATATTTTTGGAATCAACTTTTAATAAAAATGCAAGTGAATCTTATAAAAACTCTTAAAGTGCTTCTTAGAAGAAGCACATAACTAGTACTTCTTACAAGAAGCACTTTAAGTGCTTTTGAAACTCAAATTTTTTTTTTCTAAAAGCACTTCTTCATTCATTTTAAAAACACTTCCAAAAAGTCTGTAACGTGGTAAACCCTCAAACCTCAACCTTCAATTACAGAATAATATGTAACATGTAGATATGATAGTTATGAACCTTTTCTTCCAAATCTTATATTTTCATTGCCATGTCTAGTGCTTACATACAATCTTAGCAACTATTAAATAATGAAGCTAGTTTTAGATTTTACGAAAAAATTGTAGCAATGATCCCTCAACTTGAACCCATTTGGAGCTACAGTCTCTCAACTAAAAATTCATGACCATTAGTCTCTTAACTCATTAAAACGTACAGATTTAATAGTTGCTATGTGCGTGCAGATTTAATGATCCCTCGATTCAGTTACATGTGCGTGGGACGTGACTCACTTTCACGAAAATTCTAACGGAGTTGAAGAAAATGACCATAGCTGCATGTTTTGAAAAGTTAATGGACCAACAGTTACGGATTTTTAGTTGAATGACCATTATTATAATTAAGTTAAAGTTAAGAGATCATTGCTACATTTTTCTCGTATTGTAAATGTATATTTTATTTTGAAAAAAAATATTATTACAGCAAGGATACTATTTGAATATAATTCACAAAATATTGTCATACATTCATAGTATAATCTTTTGCTCTATCCTGGAGTCGCATAAGAACAAGAAGTCTTTAAATAATTAATTGAAACATTGAAGTTATATATGTTGGGTTAAGATCCTCTCCGGATCTTAATTGTCCGAATCATGTGGATCAACCAGCAAGCAGCAGCCCCAACGAAGTTGTCCATTTCGTTCTCCCCCTTCCCAGCTGCCGAAGATCCATTTGTTTGACGTGAATTAAGACTTGGACATCGACTTTGCTCGAAGCTTCTCCATCTTGCGACAGTACTAGACGACGATCTTCGCCGGAGAAGCAGCTGGGCATCTCCGAGAACCGTCGTCGACCCAATTTTGCAGTGTGGCCCTGAGGTTCCGTAGTGAAGGGTTGCTGCTTATTGTTGATTCCTGGACGCACAATCTTCTTTCGGACGGCCATGATTGTTTAACCCACAGAATCCGAATGGTTAAAATCCGAAGAGCATCTTAACCCTATATTTATATTTGTTTTCATATATTGGAAAGTCGTACAATTAAATAAACCTCTACACTCAGAACTAGTAGATCAAGCTATGGATTTAAGGAAGGAAACTTTAACGAAAAACTTCCAATACAGTTTATTTTAACTAAAAATTATATTTTTACACTAAAAACTTTTAGTACTGTTCACTTTATTTTGTTTTTATCTTTAAAACTTAAAGTTTTCAAACTATTTTAATTAGTTTTCATTTCTAAGAGAAAATGGATCATCTTTAGATCTCTTCCACCTAATCTTCCTCATTAAACAATTCGGGCTCTTAAGATTTGATCTAACAGCTAAAAACATGGGCCCGTTTTAAAGGTTATAATAATTTTAGTTGTTTGATCAAATTTAAAGAACCTGAATTATTTGATAAAGATGATTAGGTAGAAGAGATTTGGAGATGATCCCTTTTCATGGATTTACAACAATGTTGGCCAAACATTTTAAAGAAAACTAATAAAAATGGTTTGAAAATTAAAATAAAAAATTCTAATTTCTTAGTATAAAAATATAAATTTTCATTGTTTTTTCGTTAAAATTCTCAACATTTTAATGTTGTTAAAAGAAGAAGTATTTTGTCGGTCCAATGGGTTGTCGGTCCAATGTAGTTCCTGACCACGTGGCAGCGAATGAGGAAAGGCATTCCATAATAGAAAATTTTCCCTTCTGTAAATAGAAAAAATAAGAACTTTAATGAAAATCTTCTAATATTATTTACTTTAACAAAAATTTACATTTTTACATTAAAAAATTAATTTTAGTACTATTAATTTTATCATTTATTTTATCGATTAAAACTCAAAAATTTATAAATTATTTTCATTAATTTTTCTAAAAATAAACATTAAAATGTCGCTTTTGTCGTATGACGTCGAATATCTTGCCCTAAGATTCACTTGCACATCCGACCAACCACGTGTCCATATCATAAAGCACCAAATTTATCTCTTTCACTCGCACAGAGCTCTCGTCGTTCCCCTTCCCTTCGAATTGTTGCCGTGCGCGAGGAGGCGTTGGTGGGAGAGTGCGACTCACGCGGCATGTGTCGCGTACAAACTTTCAGCGTTACTGTTTTCCAACCGAATTTTGATGATCTGCGGCAAATGAAAGGCGACCACGTATTTGATATCTCGAACCTCCCCAAAAGGCAACATTACTACGCTAACCCCGAGCTCTGCCCCACGTGTACGTCTCCTTTCGGCAGTGTCTGACACATAACGCTCTGTGATTGGGTAAGACAGTTGGACAATGAATTCGAGTGGGCCCCACTGGGGGAAAAGATTTAACCAATGAGATCCCGCGCGTCGTTGTTTTGGAGCTGTGACTAGGAGAACTTTTCTAATATGTCAGAAACACGTTACGATACATTAAGTTTTATAATACAATAGTTAAACTGTTTCAGCGTTTTGGGTTCTGGGGGTTGCTGATTTCAAATCGGCAAGATAAAGAAAGAATATTATAACCCCATTTTTATTAATACCAGCTTTTTGTGGTAACATTCGTACTTGTCGAATTGTGCATGTAGTAATTAATTAGTTGAAAGCAATATCAATGTTGTTGAATGTTGATCTTTGGCCCGTTTGTCTAATAATTTGACTTGATATTAGAGCCAAAGAGTGAGCCTTACTGCCAAATGATGGGTGGATCTCCTTGGCTCTGCCTGATAATGGTGGGTCCATGTGGCCACATGTGTTGAGTGTGTCCTCTTACTCCACGTGGCTGCTGAGTGTGAATTTTTCACGTGTGATATGCTAATTGGATCTCACATGAGGAGCTTCTTGAATATCCTATATCGACAAAAAAATATATTTAAATTTGTTAACTTTAATTAATATTAATGTCTTTTGAGATAACCACACATGTTTGATTATTTAAAATGTTAATTAACAAATTAGAGACAATATAAATATTATCGCAGTTGATCTTACGCATGTCTCTCTAATAATTTGAAATGCGTTCTAACCAATTTATATTAAGACATTTCATGTCTGAAGCATTAAAAAATCTCTCCTGGTGCAGGTGGGGGAAGTGCACTGTTTGTTCACGCGCGCTTCCTCTCACGCTTCACGGTTAGTACTTCTGGCCGCCTCCTGTACTAATAGAATCATCACCTGCTTGAGCTACCACTCCGACGAGAGGGAGAAAGAAAGCAAGAGGGAGAAAGATGGTGTAAAGCCGGTTGATATGGAAGGCGGAGAAGGGCGGCGCATACTAAGATGCGCTGGGGGTGAGCAGGATAAGCATGCAATCATGAACCGGAACATGCTCAGATTCCGGCCGATTGCACCGAAACCGGTGGCCAACGGAGCCGGAGAGGTTGGTAACAAAAACTCGGGTTTGAGTGTTTTGACAAGTGCAAGAAGAAAGAGAAAGTACGTTAGGATTTCCAAGAATAATGTATGTAGGGCGAAGAATAAGGATCCTAAGCGCGTGGTGACGACGCTGCAGCTCTTGCCGGAGAAGAACGATATAGAGAGCTCGTCGGACAGTGGATCCGGGCGTCCTTTAGATCCTACGGTGACGGAAAGTAATAACGATAGAAATAATCAAAATAGTTATCCTGCTGGAAAAGAAGATGAGGGCTTACGCCTAGGAATTCCCATGTGGTTGAGGAATTACATGGGTGGTGGAGGAGGATCAGATCCGACGGTGGGTATGCGGCAGATGGTGGCGATGCAGTCTTGGGTGACGGTGGAGTGCGTGACAGGCACATGCATGAATGCGCACGGTACGTTTGGAAGTGTTAGGACTAGGGACGTGGAGGGGATGAGGAGTGATCTGGAGAGGGACACGTGTCCGGGGCTTATATCGGACGGTCAGAACAGGGTGCAGTGGCTGAACGAGGCTTTTAAGAAGATGGTGAGCCAGCAGAAGTGCGCGGCGGAGATAGCGGTGTGGTTGGTGGTGAAAGAGAAGCTGCCGTACGCGGACGCTTTAGCGTTAACGTGCCAAGTAAAGCTGCAGTACGCGGTGGGTAAGGAGAGGTGCTCTCGAATTGTGCCCTGTGATTTGTGGAGAATGGACGGTGGAGGATTTGCATGGAGGCTCGACGTCAAGGCTGCTCTAACTCTAGGCCGTTGATTTGAAGCCGTTTAAAATTTATATGGATTATCAGTAGATGGAATGGAAGGCTGAAGATCTCAGGTATACACATTTGCATTTGTTTGTATATCTATACATGTATATTTTATACATTTGAGTGAGTTTGGTGCAGTCTGTCTTAATTAAGTTCACAAGTAAGATAAACACGGATTAATGGAAAAAATTTATTAATATTTGTGGTGTTGGTAGACAAAGTTAGCTAACAATTTAACTCTAATTTTCGTATCAATATTATACAACATTTTACTAATAAGTCAGTAGAGAGTCCGTAGACAATCCCACTTTTGAGAAACATTGCTCTTTGTACAATTATCTGCTTTTTTAATACAATATTGTTACATTTGTGATCATCCAGTGCCCTAATTATTCAGATTAACAAAAACTAATATTTAAACACCAGGTTAATTAAACTCCATGTCTCTTATACATTTCTTGTTTTAGTTAATTTTAATTTCCTATTCATTCCGTCCTGTCTAGTAATGCAACTTTTAGTCACAGTCATCTACATCTAACCCTTTAAATTAATTGGATCCATCTATAAATAACCATCTGGCTGGTTGTCTTAGATATATATTCTTAGCCAGGAACATGATGTTTATACCAAAAACAGATTAAAAAACAGATTTATATACCAATAGGAGGGAAAACGAAGCGATTAACAAAATACACACACACACACACATATATATATATATATATATCTGAAAATAACATCTCTAATTAATCATGGGAAATTCAATTAGTATAAATTGAACTTTTGAACCCTAGCTAGATGTATGATTTATTGTCAATACTTGAAAAAATAGTTTTTATATATGCACATATATAAGAGGAATAACTCCTGTTCCTAGTTTTGCATTTAACAGAAGTAATAAGAAACTATTGTTGCATAATAAACCTAATTGGGAAGAGTACATATACTGTTATACAAATAAGAGACTGACATGAAAAGGGGCATAAAAAATGTGGTTGTGACATACGCGTATCTATGTAATTTAAATTATTCTATTCTTTTTTCTGATACATGCATCGACAATTTAAGGATCTCGTTTCCAATAAGTTATTCTTTACATAAAAATTGTATTAGATGGTGAGTATACTATCATTTGTTTTTTTTTTTTTTCACTCTTTTTCTTTTTCTTTTATTTTATTTTATTTGGGGGATTGGCTGGGTGTTATAAAAATAGAATTTCCCCATTCAAGATCAAATCCCCATTCGTTTGCTGATGGGAAATGAAGAACTTACGTTGGTGTCGTTAAACTAACCCCAGTTACTATGATCTTTGAGGGACTTTTTTGGGTGCTCTAGAGTATCCGAATTTCTTCAGGTGTTTTAACCGTTAAATTTTACAATTAAAATATTCGAAATACTGGGTACTTTGGAACACTCAAATTTTTTTTTTGTTCTTTTGGTCTGATAAGTACTTAACTTATGAAGAGAGTTATAGTGTTGCATGTGATTACCAAAAAAAGAAGGGTAACAACTACATTGCAATATTATTACCCATTTGAATTTCCCTTCTTCCGCTTGTTGTTTTATCTGATAATTAACTTCAGTCTTTTCATTCATCACTTTATATTACATGCGTGCATGCCCTGTTCAGGTGAAATAATTGGTTCAAAAGAAAAAGGCCGAAATATATGGATTAGTGGAACCAGCAGGAAGGAAAAACATATATAATATAAATGTTAAAATATTTTTACGTATACTGTATACTTGATGTGATCTCAATTATACAGTTTTAAAAGTGCCAAAAGTTTGAGAAAAAGACATCATATCAGCTAAAACTGTAGCTTATATTCGGATATTTGTCTTACGAAATTGTTTAAGATAGATAGAGTGGACTACCAACAATATATCTACTTAATTAACATAATTAGCAGACATATATGTATATATATATAGACAAACTTTGAAAGTAAGGAGATGGAAGCGAAACTGCTCGAATGAAGGCTCTAGCGAGGAGGGAAGCGAAGCTGCTCGATGACAATGGATCGAAAGAGAGTAGACGACCGACTCGTGTAAGTCACTACAGAAAAATAGACTTTTTGAAGAAATGACAATAAGAAAGAGCGCTTGCACTTGAAGAATATTGAATATAAAAATCATATCTTCTGCGTTATTCTTTTAACTCTAAATTAAACGACAATAGAGAACTCACCCTAAAAGGCTAATTGTACATCCTCGAATCTCCTAGCTATCCAACCATATGTAGATATAGACTATTTTCTTCTTCCTTCTGTTTGTTTTCTTATATATTTAACTATCCACTGGAAATAGCTAGACATTGTTTTCGTTTCTTGTTATATAATAATTATTATTGTTATTATTATGTAACAGGGTTTAGCTATCCACTGGCATATAATAGTTAATAATGTTTAAATTTTGTTGCTAAACGATAATTAAGTACATTCATTATTGTAACAGGCTTTGATCTTTTCTGAGGAGGTAGCTGGCTTCTCTGGATCTCCGAAGAAGAGTAGAACAGTAGTCTTGAAAGTGTACATACTAGTAAGCTCGAAGCAACCGCGATGAAATCATATATATATATATATATATATATAATAGAGAAGTGGAGTACGCACTCTTGATTTAGCAGCAAAGCAGCTGCTGATGAAATCCTCAAAGGTTTGAGTACGTACATGTAGAGGAGAGACTGTACTTATTAATGCAGTAATGCATGACGCTAGCAAGCTATGAAAAAACCCGCTGGTATGTTTATATATATTTTTCATATGCAGTAATGCACACCTTCATATCATCAGAGTGATAGCTGTCCAATAATATATATATTGCCCGTCGATCTGTCTCTGAAGTTTCAATTATTTTCTTAATTAATTTTTCAATTTTTGGTGGATAAGTAGTTTCCTCATCAGCATGCACTAATTAAATGAAAAATTTATAAAATACACACTGATTTGAAACGAAGGGGACAATACAATCTGCTTAGCTAGATAAACAAACAAAACATGAATATACAGTCTGCTTAAGGGATAATTATTATTATTATTATTATTTTTTTTAGGTTTTAGTTTTTACTTTTTGTGCTTGAGATATGGAGAAAGTATATAGGAAAATGGATGAATGAAGAAGGTTGGTGGGAGGGAGATTGAAGAACAACTAAAGAAGAATGAATGAAAACAAAATTTTGAATGTGAAAACAATTTAAAATAATTTTGTGCGTAAATTTTCTTATACATGTCTTCAACATCTATCATTCATGCATCCTTCCTTCATTTTTCTCCCACTTAGTTTTTCAAAATCTCAAACACAAAGGTTAAAAACTAAAAGCTAATTAAATACTAGTTAAAAACAAAATGATTACAAAAAAAAAAGTCACTAATATCTCCAAATAACAAAAGGATAATACTTGTATTTCCCCTTTAGGGAATAAGTTCATTACGCTACTTGCAAATAACTTCTCTTCAGTGTAGAAATTTTATTGGAACTGTCAATATTTTAAATTTGAAGATCATCTTTACAGAAAATCATTCGAATCGGTGATTGTTTAATTGTCCAAATGTATCAAACAATTCAAAGTTGTAGGTACCAAGTAGCATATTCATGATAAACCGTTGAGTTATTTGATTCATTTGGATAACTAAACGATCACCGATTCAAATGATTTTTAGTAGGGATGATCTTCAAAGAAAGATTAAGAGATTGAATGTACCAATTATAAAAAGTTTACAGTGAAAATACATTATTTGCAAGTGAGAAAATGAGCTCATTCCCAAAAGAGAACGCAAGAATTATCCACAGAAAAATATGCCCCATTTTTTCTTCCTTTATTCTTTCTTGCTTGATATTTTTAGTGATCATCACTTCTCAATATTTTCTCCATTCCTTCACATACATCACCCTCCATAACTGACCATCAAGGCTGCATGCAGCCATTGGCTTTCTTCCTTCAGAATCACATCATAATTAAACTTGAAGGCCATTCATTTACCAAAACTTCTTGCATATATGTTGCTCCAAACATTCTTCTCGACTTGTGCTCCAATCTTCTGAATGTGTGTTCTTAAAACTATATATTATCCATAATTTAAGTACTTTGAGAAGGTGTAATAATTACGAAAGATACAGCGGCTAATTAAACCCTTAACATGTATTACAGAACTTTTAAATGCACCTAATTACTATGTTCAGTTTTTCCATAATTTTGGCCCGTCGATGGAGCTTGCATTTTCACCGTATGAAGTTTCTCATTCTCTTGAAACTCTTTCTGATCATTCAAGCTAGGAGATTGCCTGATGTGTCAACTCTCCTTTTGCGTCTCTCTCACTCTCTTGATCGAACATTAACTACTATTTCTTTTTATTCACTTAGGGTGGTGCTATTTACACTCATTTTTACTGTTAGTTTAACTAATCCTTTGATCTTTGTTTCATTCGTCCCAACCGCCAGAAATTAAAAGGCGTGTGTGAGTGGTAAAGGGGGTGTATGGATAGCACCACCATTCACTTAATTAGTGAAGTGTTTTGTTTAGTTGTTAGGATTGGATTGGATCAAATAATTCATTATATTCAATTCAAGGTTTGTAAAAGGAAGAAATGAAAAAATAAATCAATTGTGTTTAGCTTGAAGATAGAATATGGACTACTCATTATAGAACTTATATGTTCAATTCCCTTGAAATAGATTGAAAGCGATAAGTTATTCACCTTCATTCTAATCTCATTCGAAGTCCCTTAAAATATACGTCGTTGTGTACTTTACATATTGTAAATTATCCATTCTAATCCAATCCTAAACATCAAGCTGATGCCTTAAGCGTTTTGGGGAACCTTGCTAATTAATTGATTTCTTCAATTATTCTCCTTTCGAAGGAGGGAATATATATATTCGAACAATTAACAATACAAAGAAAACATGAGAATATGCGACGATTAAATAAGTCAACTTAATATTTAATCGGAGGAATATCTTCACTGCGTAAATTAATTAAGTGAGGCCACCAAAGCTCTGGTAATTAGAAAAATATACAGATTCCTCCAAAAGCTGTATGATCTATAAAACCTTGACACATGATCTATAAAGTGTATTCAGATACCTCATAAAAAATCTAACCTATAGAACTACGGCACGAGGATAATGCGTTTGGTTGCTGAGAATAATATTTAGAAAGAGAAATGCACTTACTTTTCTTATGTTTGGTCCATCGAACTTGAGTTTCAAGTAACATAATTAACCATTTATTTATCTAATACATTCTTTGATTATGATTATATAATTTGTATTAAAAAAGGCTTCCACAGCCACCGACCCTAGCCTTTGACTATAGGGTCGGTGGCAGCCTCCAGATTTTTGTGATTTATTCTTCTCTTCCTCCCTATTTCTTCATCTATGCTTCCTTCTGAGCTTGTCGCAGTTGTCTGAGCCTTAATTTGTCTCAGCCATTTGAGCCTTGGTCTCAGCTTTCCTACCTCTCCCTCGCTCCCACTCATCTTTTACAACCTATAATCATAAATTAGATCTCGGATTGTTGGGCTTTATCTTGACACCAGACCCAACACTCACAATCCACTGTCGAACTGATTTGCCGAAAAAATTGAACGAAGTGTGGAACAATTAACATCGGAACAAGGATGTTTTACACACCCCTTTGCCCTCCCCCCTCCTGTTACGTTTTGTGACCTCCCTCGCTTGTGTGGCTATGGATGTTGTGGTTCTTGGTGGATTGATTCTGCACAACATTCACAAATCTAATTTTTGGTTCGGGCGCTCTTTTCAGTTAGGGACGATGTCTTCCTTCGCGGAGCAAGCCTCGGTTACAAATTACAACCCTCGCAAATTCCTGACGCAGGGCTTGGGGCCTCATACATATACATCACCATGTATCCTGTCACTTGTCATGCCATATGTTGAGGTAGAACTGCCAAGACTACAATCAAATTCATTCAAAAGAACTCGCAATCTCGTCTATTTTAGTGAAAAAAAACAATTACGATACATTAATAGTCATGGACAACCACAAACGAAGTACTGAATCCGCGAAACTAAGAAAGACTTTTACCACAGATCCCGCTTTTCGCTGTTGATGGAGTAAACAACACTGAATCAACTCTTTTAGCACGAGTAAAATAGTCATACAATCCGAGATGAAATATGCAGCATTCGACCTTCCACAGATACTAGCGTCTTGCCCTTTCCGGGGAAGAGAAAATTTAACCAGACCAGAGACAAGAGAGGGGTTTCCCTTCTTGGCATGTTTTTACACAATCGAGTACCATCTTTTGCAACTGTTCCTCAACTTCCTCCATGGATGAACAAGCATCTATGATCTGCATCAAGCCAAAACAAATTTAACCTCGGCATAGTATCCACGTAATTCAACTCACCTAAGAATGGTATAATTCGAGAATAACAGTTGCAAACCAAACAATTTAGCAGTGTCGCAGGGTTAGTTGTTTTTGAACAGCTAATGCGATGAGCCTCCGTACTATACAAAAAATTACCAACTTGCAGCATCACTCCAAGATAAACTGTGTACTCAATAATCAGATAATGGTAGCCCAGCCAGCATCTATATTATATATTAGGAACAGATTTCACATCAGTGTTTGTTGGAAAACAAAAGAAAACTTGGGCATGAGAAAATGAAGTTGGAGGAATACGTTTGGCATCACAACCCCACCTATGCTCTTGGTGAGAGTGAAATCTTTTTCCATTTCCGTTCATTCTGTTCCTCTAAATACTTGTTTTAATGGACAACCGTTGATTCAATGTATTCTTTACAGTACAAAAATTAAAAGTTTGAGTAAAAAATTGCATATAGGATGATATGGTCAAGATAGCATCACAACCAGAAGCAAATATCCAAGGTTCTTTAGTGAACTACATGAATGAATCAACAAACTACCTTCCAAGTGGGACCGTGGAGGACCTGATAGTTCTGACCAACCTTCTTCTGAAACTCAAGCTGCTCGTATCTCTCACCTCCATAGCCTCCTCTTTCTGCAGCTTTCTGACAATTATAAATTCATACTTCATATCAACAAAGGGGAAAAATCACTGTGTCGATCTGATTTGCAGAGTAACCATCCAGGCTAATTTGTCAACATCATGCCAGGCTAAATGTAACTAACAGCTCTATTTTCCTCAACAATAAAAGTCAGCATAGAATAAGGACCCTAAGATATCAGTAGTTAGCCATGAAGGGCCAAAAATATACACCCATTATCTATTTTAAGAACCTATTGACTGCAAAATCAATTTGCATACCTAGGAAACTTCTTATGAGGGGCTGTTTGTGTATCTCGGAAGATATGTAAGACCACATAGGTAGCAAGGAATCACCTTAACCATGTTCAATATTAGATATGCAATCACACAGAAAATTAACCGACATACCAAAATCCAGAATTACAAAATATGGGCCAAATCTTCATGTTGTTCTTCCCTAGAATTCAGTGTGAAGATGAAAATGACTACATACCTCAGGTGGTATGTCAAGGTACACTACAAGATCTGGAGCCAATAACCCAATCTCCGGAGCCTGCAAAAGAAACCTCATCTTTTTAATATCCTTATGTACAGAATTTAAAGATCATCAGGGGTAAAACATAAAGCATTTCCCCACCTTACACCATTCAATATCAAGTCCTTTGGCAGATGAAAATGCCACCCCTGAATAGGAATAACGGTCAACGACAAGGGTGGTTCCACTTTTCAATTTGCTCTCCATCAATGATCTACAGGGAAATTATAGATTACTTAGAAAAATGATTTGACCATCTCATTCTTCACCCTAAGAGTGAACTTCAGCTAAAATTGAAGTGCACACACTCTTATAGTAATCAAAATAATTATTAAACAAACTAAAAAAGCCAACGACTATGTCATACAAAATGGGACATGGACTGTTCCTTCCCCTCTTAAACTATTCCTTCCACATTTTGCATAACACCAACTAAGTTAAAAATAACAAGGAAAAACTTCTAACTTTACTAAAGTCTGCCCAGTCGAAATAATACCCAACACATTTTGTAACCAAACATTGTTCTCATCTTGATCAATTTTAGCCAGGTTCCTGAGAAACCTAAATGCGAAATACACGAGGTCATTACAGATTTTATGTAAATGAGCACTGGGACCTAGAAAAACAGTGCATTTGGATGCCCATGAAGACTAGAAGAATCCTGTAAACATATACAGAAACACTCAATAACTTGTTTCCTCACTATCAGCCATACAACTGAAGTAACTTTTGCTGCTTATGAGTTCATTGTGTATTTTACCGTTACATTGGTTTCTAAACTCATCAGAAACTAAACTCGAACAATGAAAGATTAGGTCATTAAACAAGATTGTCACACAACTCGGTAATCAAAAGAAAAAAAATATATATCTCACTGTGTATTGTCCTGGCATCAGTTAGAAACAAAAACAACAATCAGAAGAAGTGCAATATATAGGAAACCTCACAACAAAGAATAGCATAACCAACCTCTTCTCCCAACGGTTGGCACTAAAGAGTAGATGGATTGTATGATCATCCAGTTGTGATTCGTTGGAAAGATACGAAGATATCATTTTCCCAACACTTGTAGTTCTGTCAGGAAACCGCCACAACTCAGCTGAATACCCTACCCTCTCCAAGTTTTTGACTAGTCTAGTTGATTGTGTTGTCTTCCCACAACGATCCAAGCCTTCAAGAACAACCAAGGCACCTCTTGAATCCTCCTTGCCACCTCTTAGGCTACAGTTCTGATTATTACTCTCCATCCGAATCCGCCTGATAAAATCCTTGTGGGGAAAGTTTGAGTGAAAACCCAACGACCTTCGTACCGCCCTGGCTCCAAATTTCCTAGAGAAGCAAATGCAATCTGTTAGATAAAGCCCTCAACTTCAACCAATTTCGAACAATTTCTGAAATCTATCATCAACATCCATCCTAATCTACTCAAGTTCAAATTTTTCAAAAATGGGTATCAATTTCTAAACATGGCTAGCTGGGAAATGAACCAAAAACACAATAATTTGCAAGCTCAAATTCTTACAAAGCCTTGCAAACAGTAGGATAAGAAGCATGGATCATGTCCCTCTCAACCTACAAACTGGAGATTTAATATTAAAAAGGAAAACAATTCACCAAAATTTGTATGATAACTGTGAACAGAACGTGATCTTGGCTAAAGAAAGAAAAAGGAAAGATTACCTTGAACGATTTGCGCTTCTGGGTAATCAGACTGTCAAAGCAAATGTCAGACAGAAAAGAAAATAACAGTAAAGTAGGAACTTGGGGACCTGTGTGATTTCGCCGGCCAGTACGGTATCCGCCGGGTGGGGAAAGGCGGCAAGTGGGGTTGAGTCGGAGGAGAGTTGCGGCAAGAGGGCTTTGAGTAGGAGGAGAATGGCGGCAAGAGGGCTTTGAGTGGTGGTCTTGATAGAAAGGGTTTTGACTTTTAAAAGCTAACGATACTTTACTAATTTACTTTGGGCTCTTCCTTGTGAATGAGAAATTTTTCTTTGTGTCGAGAACATGGTTCATTACACTAAGTTTTATAATATAATTAGTTTTTTTTTTTAAGTTTTATTCAATTGTGTTATTATACTTGATATACCGTATCCATCTCATTCCCAAAATGCAACCATGTCCATCGATCATCTCTACAAAAATCATACAGATCCGAAATAATTAAACTATTGTATTAAATGATAGCCTTAGTATTTATATGAAAAACCGTATTCGTTTATTTTTTCAATGCAATTGGATGTCTTAATAATTTTATATTTGTCCAATTTTTTACAAAAATAATTTATGAACAATATACTAAAATAAAAATAATTTAAATCGTTGAAGAAAATTACAAAAAGAGTAGGATAAAGTCTCTTTGAGATAAGCTTATTAAGTAACTGCATTTATCAAGCTCTGTAGTAAAAGATCAGCTAAGATCCAGTGTAGGGTCAGCAGAAAACGCATGAGACTCTATCTGGTTTCCCAACCTTGCAAATTCCTTTGCTGGCCATCCTAGCCTTTGCTCTGATCTGTAGACTCTGAGCAGAATATGGTTGCCAGATTTATTTCCCTCCCTCCATGTCCCCTCCCCAAACGGCTTGCCATATTTCCATCGAGGCCTGTCCTTCATCTTGCTTCTGCAACAGAATCAAGGGTTGCTAGGTGGGACTTTGGTGGCGGCTGATTTATTGCTTTTTGTGTACATTTTGGTTTTTTGTATTTTAATTTTAGGGCTTTTTGATGTAGCTACCTCATTTTTTAGATTCTTAGATTATACATCTGTTTCTTTTAAGAATATGATTGAACATTTTCCTAAAATTTTAGTGTCATGTGTATTTTAATTAGCCCATACATTGTACCTAAATTACTAGGCTTGCCATAGGGTTTCCAGTTTATATACCCCAAAAAATAAAGAGTTCCTACATTCTTGCTAACTGATATCTTAGAGTTTGAATCGAAGCAAAAGACTAACGGCTCAAGATAAGAAGAGTTGTTTGTTTTTTTTTTTCCAACGGCACATTCTTCCCATAGTTGAATGTAGCGCAAGTTTTAGATGTTGTACCATGGTCGACGTTGCTATTGAAGTTCCAGGTATTGCTTCTTTAGTTCAAATTATTAGTTGGTTGCGTTGGTTTTGATTGTCTTTTGAAGTCGAGTAGGTAGGTTTTAATTTTTACTGTAGACTGACATCCTCAATCATTTTTTTTTGGTACCACTGTTGAAGTTCAAATGAATTTTTTAATTTGTTTTCATGTATATATTTGATTTTTGAGTCCTCTGATCGGTACGTTTGTTCTTGCTCAGTACTTTGTTTAAATTTTGCTTTATTTCAATTAAATGATTAGATTATAGTTGAAATGGAAGGATTGGTACGTTTTGATTCACTTTGTTAGTATTTAATATGGTAACAATTGGTACGTAGGTTTATCGAGGAGAGAAAACTAACATTTCTTTATAAGAAAATTAATAAAGATGATTTCAAAATTTTGAATTTTAACCAAAATCATATACTAACTTTATTTAATGGTTAACTCTGAACCAATCCAAATAAAATAGTCAAAAATTAAGTTTCTAATTTTACCCCTGACAGCAACACAACACATCGGGCTGGTTTGGTATTGTTGTGCTTTGAAAAAAAACTGCTGTGAGAATAAGCGGTTGTGCTGTGAGAATAAGCGGCTGTGAAATAAATCAGCAGAGTGTTTGATAAACTTTTTTGTAAAAGTGCTTTTGGAAAAGAAAAAAAACAGTCTGATAGTGGGTCTTTTCATTAAAGGAGCACTGTAACTCCGTGTGCTTTGAAAAAAAGCCAGTTTTCCAAAGCTGCAAATAGCAGCTTCAGCTTTTTCCTTTGATTTCAGCTTATTCTCACAGCAGCTTCCAAAATAAGCTTTTTTTTTCAGTTTACCAAACACCTAAAACCCTCACAGCTTTTTTTCATGGATACTTTTTTTTTAATCACCTCACTCCCAACTCATCCCCGTCGTCTGTCCCTCCTCGTACCTCCTCTGGATTTCCTCCATTCATATAAAAAAGACAAAAGTTGATTTTTCCTACCTCTGTTGCATTTCCTCCATTCATATAAAAATGACAAAAGTTGATTGTTTTTTGTTATGTCCTTTAACGCTATTTTGACGTGTAATGATTATTTTGGTGTATGGAAATATTATTAATTAGCAAGTACAAATCATTAGGTACGTAAGGGAGAAGAAAATACTGGAGTCTTGTTCTGAGAGGTAGATTGTCTGCCCTTCTAGTTGTGGTGTCCATCCATGCCCTTCTATCTGTACGGTCACGGTTAAGCCATGTTAATATTTTATATTTTCTTTATTTTTATCTTATTATCTCTTATATAAAATGTTGACGTGACTTAATCGTGACCGCACAAAATAGAAGGGCATGGAAGGGCACCACAACTAAGAGGGCAGACAATCTGCCTCCCTTGTTATGTGTCATTAGTCAGTATAATGAAATTTTTAATAAATTTGGTCATTGTAAAAATATGCTGAGGCAATCGCTCCAAGTAAAAACATGCTCTGGAGTAGCTTACATAATGAACCCAAATCCAAAAAATAAAGGGGAGTTCTTCCAAAGAAATACAACTCTAACAAATCAAACAAACAAAAACCGATAGACATCACTAATTAATCAGCAAACAAGAAAATTGTTTCCCTACGAAAAAAGGACACATAAAAAAGGAGCAAATCTTAATCCCGTAAATAGAAAGAGAGACGAAATAGAGAATATGAGAGGAAGAGATGAAAGGGAATGGAAAGAGGAGGGGAGAGATTTTTAATACCGTAAAAAAAAATCTACACATTAGGAATTCAATAATTCATATTTTAATTTAAAAAATATCAATAATGAAATGTAATTTAAATTCATCTGGACCGCACAAATTGAATTCAATAGTCCCCATTAACTTATTTTCCTGGCTCACCACATAAAACCAACAGCTCTGATTTCTTTTACACGCTAATCTGCAATCAAAATATTAGCTTTTAAAGGTAGATAATGTAGTAAAATACATTGACGCGTCCGATTTAAAGTAACACTTTGGGATTCAGATTCATTCGACAAAGACAGATATGGTCACTTTCAATTTGCTAGCATTTAAAGCAACACCGGCAATTTGTAATAAAGTGATGTTATCCATATATTCATTTTTAATTTTTATATTTTTTTTAGTTTTTAGTTGTCCAAATAAATGAGTTAAAGAAAATTAAATTACAAAAATTAACAAAAAATGTGTAAAAGATAGAAGATAGTGTGATGATAGCATCCCTTAGAGCATGTCAATTCCCCTAAGACAATAATTGTCCCGTCAATTGGGCAAAGAGAATTATTACTTAGTACATAGTTTGTGCCCATGTACATCTCCATCCAACATAAATTGCCTAGACAGTTAATATTAAAATTATTCCTAGAAAAATTAGTAAAAATACAATATTATTTTATATTGTTATATATTTCTACGTTGTCTATGAACTTCTCCATCTCCTCCCTCCTTTTTCTCCGTCAACCTTCAACTTAACACCAATTTAACAACGTTAACTTGAAAGAAAAAAAACCTAGAAACTTAAAGAAAAACAACAGCATCCCCCAAACTATCCGACAACCATCTACCCTAACAAGTCCCACTCGTCGTCGCAAAGCACCTCATCGGCGGCGAAGGTTATCTCTTCGCCCTTTCTGTCTCTTCCTCTCTCTCCAAATCAGAGAAGTGGGAAGGCCAATAATTAGAATCATCTAACTCATATCTCCGCAGACATAACCGGCAACGTTGTTGCCAAAAACCTTATCTGATTGATCTAGCCCACCAACAAATTTATGGGTATTTTGGAACAATTTTTTCTTCTTCTGGGATTTGAGGATAGCCAGTTTTTTTTTTTCTTGGGTTTTTTGGGTTCTTTCTGGAATTTGGGGATTGCCACAATTCCTAAAAAACCATAGAAAACCCAAGATTTCAATTCATTAAAACGTATTGTGCTTTAATTTTTACATAATGTTTTTTATATTAATGATTCTAACCATGCGCAGAAAGTTTCGTGGATCAGCCACGAACCACTCGTTTTTACTAATAACCACAAGTAATTAATTAAGTGTCATATATCTCAGTGATAATTGAGCTTGAAGTATTATTCTAGTGTGTTGTTTTTAAGAATTTTTATGTAGAAAACTCTTAAATTAATGTGTTTATTATTAATTTTGATATTCATTTATGTTCAATGCATGTTTTTTTCAGACTAAATGCATTTTACACTGTTGAGGTTTAAAATCAGTTTTGAAATGATTCACAAGATTTCGATTTTTCTTATTAGACCTCAACATTTGACATTAAATCAATTTTCATATTTTTTCAGACTTGTGAGAAAGTAGGAAAGTGGTCATTCAGTAATGTGACAAAGTGATGCAAAATCGACCCCTATGATATAGGTTGTTAATTTAGTCATAGCTTCGACGCTGCGATAGTGTGTATCTTGATAAGTTACTTCATAAACATTTGAACGTATCCACAATTATTTTAAAGAAAAACTAACGAAAAATTCAAAAAAACTTCATTTTTAATGAAAAACCCGTTTTAAAGGTATAATGAATAGTACCAGGGAAAGGTATAAATGTGATTTTTCGTTAAAAGTGAACATTACCGGGAGTGTTTTGTTAAAACTCCCTTATTTTAAAGCAACTGACATGATTTTAACTCCTCACAAACCTCTTTATTTTTCAAGTCATCAGACTTAATCAAACAGATAGCTTATAAAATTAAACTTAGCCTTCTTATTTTAAATTACACACATCATCAGTGAGTATTCATGACAAAACCAAACTAGTTTATGGAAGTTGCACGTTGGTAAACAAGGAAACAACAATGTCCATCACAACGTCACTCAAAGTCGGAGGCAAGAAGTGCAGAACTGAAACACCAGTAGGCAGTAGCCGGCGTCGACACAAGGACATACGGCTAATGGAATTTCTTAATGAAGTCGTGAATGTGTTTGCTGATTTCATCAGGCTTTTCTTGTTGCAGAAAATGGGCAACTCCTTCCAACACAATTACTTCTTCCAGAAGCGGCACAAATTTCTTGAACCCGCCTTTGTGTATGAAGTCCTGAGCACCTAGAGAGTTGTAAACTAGGTCCTGGTCTCCCACAACAAACTTCACCGGAACTTTCACTTGAGCCCTAGTCCATGGTGCAGTCAGTTCCCAATTTCTGCATTGTTAAAGCGAATGAAATTAATTAAAACAACGATTACCTTTAGAGTCATCGACACTCGACAGCATAAGTTCGAAAAAAATTACGTACATGTCCAAATTCCGGTAGTAGTTTATGCTGCCGGTGAAGCCCGTCTTGTCAAATTTGGCGGCGTAGTAGTTCACTTCATCCTCAGACAACCAACTTGGCAAGACAATAGGAGTATCTGTGGGATGTCCAAATCCTTTGCCTTTAGGCAGGAAAAGTGGACCAGGATTCCTATATGTTAGAAACTCCTTGATAACTCTTGTAGTGCCCATCTGAGCAAACTCAGCTTCTATCACTCCTGGCTCCTACAAATATGAGTAAGTTGTCCAGTCATAACTCATAAGCAAAGATTGCAATTGATATCCGCGGGTATGCAATTTCAGAATTACATACTAATGTTTTCTTGTTAAACAAACAGTAATATTTTTTAGTAGAATGATAGGGTTAGCAGGTTAGACTTAGATAGTTAGTTGTTATGAGGAGAAGAATCGGTGGAGATCAAATCCGCACCATAATGCAGATGCATGACTGCTTTCACCATACGATAAGACCCATCTACAACAACAATATTTTCGAATAAACCCAATTGGATTATTAGTTCAAATTCGCAGTCTAGTTAGCAACAGAAATATTCATAGCAACTTCAACCTAAAAGAAAAAAATCACAATCAATTACATTACAATAAAACGTTCATATATCTATTTTTATTTTTCACTCATTTTTATTTTTGTCCGTCGGATTAAATGAATTGACGTCAATATACAAAATTTAACAAAAATGAGAGATTAAAAAAGAAATGTGTAAATAGAACTGCTCTTTAAAATATTTGCTTTTGAAAGGTAGAAAATGTAATAAAAAATAATATTGTCACATCCTATTTAATATAAAATAACACTTTGGGATTCAGATTGATTACAAAGAGCGACAGATGGTCGTTTTCAATATGCCAAGATGGTGTAGAAAGTTAGCTCTTTAAAATAAAGAAAAACTAAAGAAAATTGCTTGAAAATTTTGAGTTTTAACGATAAGGACAAACAATATTGGAGACTTTTCATTAAAACTCTCTTAAAATAATCACTTCCAAAGTGAAGATGTCCACACACACTTTTATTTTTCATATTTCTTTATAATTTTGATTGTCAGATGAAATAATTAAAGAAAATTACATGACAAAAATTAACCCTTTAAAAAGTGTGTTAAAGATTAAAAAAAAAACATGTGTGAAATAGCTATACGATATGTTATAGCTTGTATTTAGAGATTGAATTAATAAGCAAAAGCAAACCTCAAGACCTTTTATTACAGTAATAGAAAGAAATTGAACATTTGCGAGTTCGAATTCTGTCGGTAATTAATCTAACATTTATTCTAACTAAATTTGTCAGTTGACAATAAAAAAAACTAAAAAAAACTCAAGGATAATTAAAAATAAAAAATATCGATTATACCAAAGTGTATCTTTTTAGTTTTGCGAATCTGTTCCTCACCATTAAAATCTGTGAATTCTTATGTCGATTCCTTTATTCCGGACAAAGAAAAAAGAGTGAGAAGCTTGATGTTCGAATTTATTGTTCTAAATTGAAAGTCCAAAATGCAAATCGGAAGCACAATATGTACCTCACAACTAATTTGAGTAAGGATGATTAAATGTTAATCAAATTGACAATTAGTGACTGATGTGGAATTTTAGGGGCTCAAAAATTCCCCAAAAAAAAAAAAAAAAAAAAAGGTAGAGAACCTGAAATCTGCACATGTAGTAGTCATCGCCATAAGCAGCTTGAAACGATTCGATGAACTTCCTCTGAGGGTTTCGTGGGATGAACTGCACGCTCAAGCTGACCAAGGCTTTGACCCGGTCGGGCCGGAACAGGCAGAGGTACCAAGCGATGACGGCGCCCCAGTCGTGGGCCACCACGAACACCTGCTCCTGGTCGGGTGCAATGGCGTCCAGGAGCGCCACGAGGTCTCCGGCCATGTGGAGGCAGGTGTAGCTGGAAGGGGAGGCGGGGGCATCGGTGTCGCCGTACCCTCGGAGGTCGGGGGCTACGGCGCGGTAGCCGAGGTCGGAGAGGGCTAGGATTTGGTGGCGCCAGGAGTACCAGAGCTCAGGAAAGCCGTGGACGAAGAGGATGAGTGGGCCATTCCCTTTCTCGGCGACGTGCATGTTGATGCCGTTCACTTGGACTGTTCGGTGCTCTATTCCCTGCGACTCCATGATCGGCTTTTTTTTTTTTGTAATGGTTATCAGCGAGTGAAGGTGTTTGGGTGATTTTGTGTCATTTTATAGATGGAATCCGGCGGTAACGAATTTTTCGTCGTTTGGGGATAAACAACCTGTTACAACTTACGTGTAATAATGCAATTGACAAATATATATATATATATATATATATATATATATATATATATATTTATTTAATTTCCAATCAATGGGACTGCGGTGCCGACTGCCGACCTGCCGTCCACTAAATAGTGTCCATCTTATCTTTTACTTTATCTTTTTATGTGTCATACCACTTAATTTTAATTTAACTTTGCCAATTTTTTTACATAGTATTATGATGTTGTGATATTCTTCTTCATTTATAAGTAAGAGGTTTTAAGTTTTATTCTTTCTAAAGGTAAATTTAAACCACATTGTTTGATAACCCATTGAAAAGCTTAACCCACACTTTTAACCCTTAATGTCGTTTGTTTAAAAAAAAACTGATGAAAAATTAAAGAGAGAATTAGAATTTCTTGCATATTTTTAATATGTTTTAGATTACATTGATTTCATTTTGAAATTTGATTAAGGTGTTTTAAACAATAACCACGTCAACATATTTCTATTCATTTAAATTACATTTCATTATTGATATTTTGTAAGTTAAAAATTAATTATAATATGTAGATATTTTTTTACATGTGGTTTTTTGTACGGAAACAGTTTTCTGTTTTGCTGATTAATTAGTGATGTCTATCGTTATTTGTTTGTTTGATTTGTTAGAGTTGTATTTCTTTGGAAGAACTCCCCCTTATTTTTTGGATATTGGTTCATTATGTAAGCTCCTCCAGAGCATGTTTTTACCTGGAGAGATTGCCTTAGCATATTTTTACAATGACCAAATTTATCAAAAATTTCATTATACTGATTAATGACTAGAGTCGAAGGCCACAGAACAAGACTCCAATATTTTCTTCTCCATTACGTACCTAGTCGAAGGCCACCAAATCTTCACCCTCTCCGCCCTCGATTACAGCGTTGTCGCCCCCGACTTCCGAGGGTATGGCGACACCGATGCCCCCGCCTCCCCTTCAGCTACACCTGCTTCCACATGGTTGGAGACCTCGTGGCAGTCCTGGACGCCATCGCACCTGATCAGGAGTAGGTGTTCGTGGTGTCCCATGACTGGGGCACCATCATCGCTTGGTACCTCTGCCTGTTCCGGCTCGACTGGGTCAAAGCCTTGGTCAGCTTGAGTGTGCAGTTCCGACCGCGAAACCCTCAGAAGAAGTTCATCGAAATGGTTCAAGCTGTTTATGGCGATGACTATTACATGTGCAGCTTTCAGGTTTGGTACTTTCTATTTATTTTTTTTTTGGAATTTTTTAGCCCCACAAAATTCCATAATATTGGAAATCAATTTATCTTTTTTTAAAGACTAATATAACAAATAAAAAGAAACAAATTAAAGAAAAACAAATGGAGACAAACTCTCCACCTACCTGATAACCACCTACCAAACCACATACAACCTAGGGGTGGGCACGGGCAGGGCCGGGCCCAAAATTGAAGGAACCGAACCATACCTGTTTGTAAATAAAACGGGGCGGGGCGAGGCGGGTTTTGGATTTTTCCAAATGGGATCCGGACCTAACCCGGCCATTTTGAAACGGGCCGGTTCCTACGGGTCCCCGTGGGTTCAAATCTTCACTCACACCTTTGCTTCTCCTCACCTCCCCGCCACCGCCGCAACTCCTCTGACACACCATCCACAGCAGAAACGAGCAGATTACGACTACCACGAACCCACCCATGCTCGCTGCGATTATCTTAACCAGTTTTTCAGAACTGCTTCACAAGGGATTAACCAATATAATTCATAGAATAAAAGTGGAGGGTTCATATTTCAGAACTGCTTAACAAGAGATCATATAATTATGTGGGCCCTACATCATATATATTGAACCTCAATCCTCCATCCATCAGACTGCAATTATGATCTATATATGAAACCAGACGGTAAAAAGTAACTTACTGATCGACGATGGAAACTCGATTGTCTGGTGCTGTTGCTTGACTGAAGTGTTGTAACATGACCGTGCACTAAGTTAATCTCCTTTGATGTAACCATTGCCATAGAGGGTTGGAAATTTCATCAACAACATATGTGTGGATACCATGGCCTTGAGATCATTAATGTCTGTGCGTCCAAAGATGACATTGTATGCCGTTGGGCAATCAACCACCAGACAGTTAGTGGTAATGGTAGCTGTGTAAGGGCCTGTACCAATGGTGAAAGGTAAGTGTATGCTCTCTAAAGGTTGCACGATATCACCGGAGAAGCTTATTAGAGGAGAAATCAAGCGATCGAGCAAGTGTTCAGCTACATTAAGTGCCCTGAAAGCTTCAACAAACATGATATTGACGAAGCCCCCGTGTCTACCAGGATTCGTCGTACTTCAAAGTTGGCTATGTGAGCTTCCACGATCAGTGGGTCATTGTGAGGGTAGATGATACCTCTTTCTTCCTCAAGGTAGAAACATATTGAATCCCAGTTAGGCTTTTGATACTTGCCTCGCCTGATGTCTTCCACGTGAAACACTTGGTGACCAGGTCTTAAAGCTTGTTCGCTGTTTTTCATAGCTCTGTTGGAAGATTCAGATATGGGTGTGCCGCCGCTTATGGAATAAATCACATTCACTTGGCGTTGGTTACGGTTATCCCTTGAAGGATGAAGAAGGAATTGATCAATTTTTCCTTCACGCGCCAAAGTTTCAATATGATCACGAAGGGTGATACACTTCTCACCGTCATGGCCGTTATGCTCGTGGTAGTAGCAAAACGTGCCCGTGTTCTTCGTGGGCTTGTAACCCGACTGCCTCGGCATTGGCTTCGGTATCAGGTGTGCTATGTGGGGTAAATGGCCACGCATGTGGCGTTCAAATGTGTGTATGTCTCATACCTCGGGGTAGGGCCTGTCCTGACACGTGCTTGGCCCACTGTGTTGACTACCTGGGGACGGGCATTACCGTGGTGATACCTTTAGTTATCGCGATAGTGTCCCTTACTCCTTTTACTAAAATGAGACTGGTGAGGATGGAAATATTTCCTTTTGCCCCGAGGTTGATATGTCTGTTGACTTGGCGAAGTATTAAGTAAGGCAGGGGGAGGCACTGCTACTGTTTGGAAGGTCGAGGTATTCTCATTTGGTTGGATCTAGCTTCCACTTCCTACTTGCTGATAAGGGGTGGCTATAGGGGGTTTCCCTTGATATGTCCTTGCCTCGACGGAGGCATAGTTGTAAGCATGTGCCATCACCTCAGAGTAAGTCTTCCAAGTGTTGGTATTAATCATGTACTTAAAGAAATAGTCACGTAGTCCTGCCGTAAGGGCTTTAAGGGCAGTCTTATCGTCTGCCTCGGCACGACGGGAATACTCATGGCTGAAGCGGCCAGCATACATACGTAATGACTCGTCTGACTTCTGATGAATAGTGTACAAGTCATCCGCAGAGTGCAAGTGATAGGTCTGGAAAATGTGTTGAGAAACAAACAGTTTGCTCAATTCCTCAAATGAGTCTACCGTCTCAGGTGGAAGACGACAATACCAGTTTAGAGCTCCGCCAGAGAGGGTGGAGGGGAAGAGAAAACATCGCTCTTCGTCGGTGTGCATCCGGTATGCCATGGTGGACTCAAAGAGGTTAAGGTGTTCAATCGGGTCCTCATTTCCAATTTAGAGTTGCAAGCCAAGTTTCTGCTTTGTCTTTGCTTGGAGGGGGTGTCGAGGATCCTCCTTGTAAGAGGGCCAGACCTAGGTTGGTTCCAATCAGGTATCTCAGCTTGTCATTCGACCTTCAACTTGTTTACTTCCTTAAGGAGTTGTAGGACAAGAGGGTACTGAGTGAAGTCATGTACCACTGGAGCTTTCTTTCGTAAGTCTCAATCTCCTCTTGTAAGTAGGAAGGTTTGATCAAAAGCATGTGATTTTTCCCTGGACTCGCCGCACTGATTTCCAAGGTATGTCTGTTGGAACATCTCTGAGTCCCCTATACCTTCGTGTTTCTCTATGACTTGTTGCCCCTTCCTCAAATTGGTAGCCAGCCTGGGATATGGGAGAGGACCGAGTCTTTCAGAGACCCTTGGGTCATTGATCTTCGAACTTACATGGATGAGATTGTATCGACGTTGCTTTAAGAAGTCTCGACAGTCGAAAAAGACGGTTTTCTATCATTCCACTCCTTCTGTAAGGAGATATCTTCCTCCACTTCTCCTGCTTCGGGTCGAAGCAGCTGGGTTGAGAGAAGTCTCATGTTGATCAATGTTTTGATGATTAGCTCGCTCCTCATCAGGGATACCCATGTCCAAGGAAGGTGACCCTTCGTGTTGGGGGGCACCCAGATGATGGTTAATGTCCACAGGGGTAACGAGCTCGCGTGTTTGAGTACGCCTAGTTTCGTGGAGCGTCTCAAAGAGCTTCCCATACTGCTCCTGGAGGACCTCATTCTTCATTGCTATCTTGTTGTTCTGAACTTCTAGCTCATCGACTTTAGCTTGAAGAGCAACCTTCTTTCCTTCATTCTTTCGTTGCCTCGCACCAGGTGCAAGAAGGGTGTCATTCTGCGTGCTGTGGCTTCCTTCGCTCCCCATGTTGTAGAGGGATGTCTGGTCAAAAGATAGTGTCCAAATGGTGGAAACCACCTTGACAAAGCTGAAAAGAGTGGGAATAAGTGTCGTTCCCACAGACGGCGCCAAATGTTGATGCACAAAATTAGTGAGGACTTTGGTACAACAGAAAGTGTCAAGTTTGTGACATTCGCTAGATTGCTCCGGTCACTAGTGTGGATAAGTATGTAAATAGATAGAGACAGGGAAGCAAACACAAGATGTATGTGGTTCACCCAGATTGGCTACGTCCACGGAGTATAGGAGTTCTCATTAATTGTGAAGGGTTTACACAAGTACATAGGTTCAATCTCTCCTTTAGTGAGTATAAGTGAATGATTTAGTACAAATGACATTAGGCAATATTGTGGGAGAATGATCTCCTTTTATAGAAGAGAGTTTCTAGCTTTGTTCTGACATTGACACATGTCGTGTTGTAATTGGCTTCCGATTTTGACAAATGTCGCGCTATGATTGGCTTCTGATGTTGACACATGTCGCGCTGTGATTGGCTCCTGGTTAGAGGGAAACTCTTATGGGTCCTTGACGGTATAACGTTGACCAGTGCTTGGTAGTTTCGGGATTAGTCAAGTATGGTACAAACAAGTTTATTTAATTGGACTGGACTTTTATGTATCTGTTCCCCCAATGTATTTGGATTACTTTGACTTCCTTTGTGTTGACCTGTAACTTTCTATCAGACTAATTAAATTATCATTTCAGACCAAAAAAAATTATAACTGCATTTACCAATCAGTAATAAGTACAATATTTCCAACTTCCATTGATTATAGTGAGCAGAGTAATTTAAAGCATAATTTTGCTATAAAAAAAACGCGCTTAATCAGATCCAACGGTTGAAATACCAAATTTTCTGAATAGTAGGTTTCATCCAAGGGTCGACACGGCGACACCTGTTTTAATAGATAATTAAATCAGAAGGCTTAACAGTCAGGGCAGTCGATATTCTCCCTGTAACTTTTCTTTTTGGTCCTATTATTTTCTTAATTCGTGCGCTTTGCTCTGCGGGAAAGAAAGAAACCTTGCATTCTTCAAGCTCGTCTTCTTCTTCGTCGCCTCGGGCGGGTACGGGTCGCGATCCGGTCACTGTTCAATTCGGGCTTTCTAGGGTTTCACCTCACTCAGCACGCTCCACCCCTCGCAGTTTCTCAGTCTCGTTGCTCTGAAGTTCTCGACCTCGATTTGTGATCGCGCAGAAGATTTCTTGTTTGATCGCAAGAGAGCTTTGGAATTCTAGTGGGCAGCTCAGCGATAGCTACAGGTATTTTTCTAGGGTTTGGGATAACCTTCAATCATGGGAATTTGTGCTTTATATAGTTCAATTTTGTCGAATTAGTTGCTGTTCAAGTTTTTAGGGTTTATATTCAATTTTGTCGAATTCTCACTTCTAGATGTAAAAATTGAGCTCTGGAACTTACCCAAGAATTAATGTTACTGTTGTAAACTTTTTGATGAATGCTTCTTCTTCTTCTTCGGATTTATCGTTCTATTTTTTTATTTTTTTTAAGGTAATTTAAAATGAAGCTCTTCTAAGTTGTGTTCTTCGTATGTGTTTTTTCGTATCGAAAAGTAATCATTTTGGCGGTTAAATTGGAGACGAACTTGAATTATTGCTCCTTCCTATGCAACCTAACGGACCCCTTTTTGTTTAACTGGAAAATCACTGTTCTGGTATAAAGAATAGTGCTAGGAGATTGTTTGGGATATTTGGTGATGGCCAAGAAGAACAAGAACCCGGGAAGGGGAGGGTACTATGGCGGTGCATTTGAGCAGGCTGGTGAATGCTCGGGTAGCTCAGGGAGAATCGACGCAGAAGTTACTGGCTCGGAGGATTCAAGTGCTCCTACGAGGAAAAGTATTAGTTTGAATTCTAGTAACCGCGACAGTTTTCGTGTGCCCATACAAATTCTTCCCTTGTCAAACATGTTGTCATCAGAGAGGAAGGATTTGATACATAGGTTGAGAATGGAACTTGAACAGATACGAATACTTCAGAAAAAAGTTGAAATGCATAAAACCAATGGTGTTGCAGTGTCCTCTTCTAGTGATATCATCAGCAATGGCCAGAATGGGCCGCATGTCGATAGTTTTAGAAAGTCGTCGACATTGACTTCTGTGTCGGGGAAAAAACTGAATCTTGGGGCTCCAAAAGCACAGACACGGAATCCGGAACCTTCTGGGAGGTTTGACTCTACCACTGCTAGTGCGATTCTTATGAAACAATGCGAGGCACTATTGAAACGGTTGATGGCCCATCAATCCAGTTGGCTTTTCAAGGAACCTGTTGATGTGGTGAAGTTGAACATTCCAGATTATTTCACTGTTATCAAACATCCAATGGACTTGGGTACAATAAAGAGCAAGATAGCTTCGGGATCTTATTCATCCCCGTTGGAGTTTGCTGCTGATGTAAGGATGACCTTCACCAATGCTATGACCTACAATCCACCACAAAATAAGGTCTATGCCATGGCTGATACTCTTAGTAAATTTTTTGAAGTCAGGTGGAAAACCATTGAGAAAAAACTGCCGAAGGCTGATTCCCAACCACCGCCAACTAAATCTGGTCCTCGCGAAGGCATGGAAACTTCTAAACCATTGCCCCCCTCAAAAAAGAGGACTATCACGTCAGTGCACAATGAAGTCAAGTCTGAGCCTCCTAAGCGAGTAATGACAACAGAGGAGAAGCTCAATCTGAGCAGAGAACTGGAGTCTTTGCTTGGAGAGATGCCGTTACACATCATTGATTTCTTGAAGGAGCACAGTTCAAATGGAAAGGACACTGGAGAGGATGAGATTGAGATTGATATCGATGTTCTAAGTGATGATACTTTGTTCACCTTACGGAGGCTTTTAAATGAGTATTTGCAAGAGAAACGAAAGAACCATGCAAAGGCTGAACCTTGTTCAATGGAGGTATTAGCTCGACCTCACCTTTTTCCTATTCCTGGAATCAAAGTAGATTAATATATGCCTGAAACATACATTGTTGTCACTATATTGCAGCTTGTCAATGAATCAGGGTTGAGCAATTCATCCATGCAGCCATGTAAAGGTCATATTCTTCTTTATCTACTTGCATATATAAGTGCCGACTTCAGTTTTAGAATGTTTGAAACACTTGGTTCCCCCTTTCACTATATGCATTTGTAGGGAATGATCCGGCTGATGAAGATGTTGATATTGGTGGAAATGAGCCTCCTGTCTCAAGCTATCCTCCTGTGGAGATAGAAATGGATACTGGCCATAAAAGTAGTAAAGCCATCAGCTCAAGCAGCTCCAGTGGTAAGTTGAGTTTGTCAACTTTTTATTTCTCCAATTTCATGCATTAAATTGTATAATTTTTTAGTTTTAATTAGATGGAGAGGAGAAAAAAAAAAAAAATAGAGTAGGGCTTGTTGGAGCAAATATTTTGTTTCTCAAATTCATGCACTAAATTATTTAGTGTTCAAGTTTTGACTTAACTTGAGGCCAACAAATAAATAATTAAATAAAGACTGCATGCTTGCAAAAGAGTCATGATTTTATTTCCTGAGTTTCAAAAACACTAAATAATTTTTTATCTTGTGTATGTTTTACAGATTCAGATTCTAGCAGTTCTTCTGAGAGTGAATGTGATGATGTGAAGGCTGCAAGTCTGGTAAATGAGCATAAGCTGTCTGAAATTTTATGTTAAATACATCAAATCAATTTTTCTGCACCTCTCATGATGGATGGTTTGTGAACTATTGAGTTTGTTTGGTACAATAGTGTATGGGTACTGGGTAGTGGTTTGACTGACGGACCTGACATCATACTTAATTCTTCTTCAGGTACCAGAAACTGTGAGTTCTGGAGCTCATTTAGATGTAAAGACAACAATTGATAATCCCCTCGAAGGAAATCGTGAGTAATTTTTTTAATAAAATCACATTCCTGTTTTCATTCTCTTGGTGTTGCATGAAGTATTTTTGATATACAGTTTCCAGTCCATAAATGAGAAACACAGGGTGGGTCGAAAATATAATACGTAGTTATAGAAGATAATAGGGAATCTTTTGACAATGTCTTGGGCAAGAAATCTAATTTAAACAGGATCATGAATAGAGAGGAAGTACCTTCATGCTTAAATAGACGCGTGTTTGGAAGAGCGTATCATGTTTTGTGTTGCAGATGCATAACATCTGATCATCTATTTTTTAAGAGACATCTGATCATCTATTATTTATAATAAACATGGTTATTTTATTTTTTATTTTTTTTATCTATAATAAACATGATCTCTTATATGCCGCCCTTCGATCATCTATTACAATATTCAGCTTAATGATGGGGATTGAATTTAGTCCGTTTGGGACTCTCAATCATTTTAGTAACCATCTTGGTTGTACTCTAACTAGTGACATGGTTTAGACTTCTCTGAGGTGTGATTGTATTTATGGATTTTGAATTACTTGTTGATGATTAAATTTTCTTATCCATGGGATCTTACAGAGTCTGATAGTGGGTTGGATCAAGTTGAACAAAGTTCCCAGCAGAAGCCAAGTCCTGTTGAGTCAGATTGTTGCCAGCATGGTAAGCCGAAGAGTTTATTTCATTTAAAAGAAAATTAAGTTTAAAAAAAAAAAAAAAAAAAAAAAAAAGTAGCTGTGCTGTTGGTTTTGTGGTAGCATCTCATAGTTCATCTCTAAAAAAAATGTAGGAGACAGTGCTCCCCAAGAGAGGCCAGTCTCCCCCGAGAAGCAGTACAGGGCTGCTCTATTGAAGAATCGTTTTGCTGATACCATTTTAAGAGCACGTGAGAAAACACTTAATCAGGTGGGTTACAAAGTCACGCTACTTGTGTACTTAGTGTGTTTGTATGAAACCATTTTGCAAGTATTTTCTACTCTGGATGTGATCCGGTGCAATTTGATCTGGCTGAGATCAGGGTGATAAAGGAGATCCGGAGAAATTGCGGCGCCAGAGGGAGGAACTTGAACTGCAACGGAAGAAAGGTGGAGATCTTTACGCTTAAACTTTTACTTTTCTGCTTGCATCAATTCCTTTGTTGTGTGCATGTTTTGTATGGGTTTGGTGGCATAAAATTTTGCAACGATCCTTTGATTGCAAACCATGTTCATACATCTCCTATAGTTTAGTAAACTGAAATGTCTGTTCGTATGTATTTGTGTATTTTGTTGCAAAATATGAGCAGAGAAAGCACGGTTACAAGCGGAAGCTAAGGCTGCTGAGGATGCTCGAAGGCGAGCGGAAGCAGAAGCTGCAGCTGAGGCTAAACGGAAGAGGGAGCTTGAGAGAGAAGCAGCAAGGCAGGCATTGCTGCAGGTAAATCGCCAAACCTCCTCATATGTTGCATACATACTACCCCTCTAGTATCTGTGGATCTTTATGGGGAAATTGTTTGCGTTGTGTACAGATGGAAAAGACTGTTGAAATCAACGAGAACTCTCGGTTTCTTAAAGATCTGGAGATGCTTAGAACTGCCCCTGCAGAGCAGCTACCGAGCTCTGTAGACGAAACGAGCCCCGATCACTCGCAGGACGGCTTAGGCGGCTTTAACTTTGGAGGGAGTAACCCGTTGGAACAACTTGGCTTGTACATGAAAGACGATGATGAGGAGGAAGACGCCGAGCCTGTTAGTGTTCCTCCAGGTACTGTAAATGCTTCTCCGAGTCCTGTAAATGATATAGAAGAGGGAGAAATTGATTAAATCGTTTGCTGCTTTTGTACTCATGGACGAAACAAAGAAGTACGAAATAGAATATTTTGATATGAAAAGAGGATTAAAAAAGAAATGTCTGCGTACTTTTGTCGTTGATGCTTTTTTGGGTACCTTACCATCCATCCCTTGATGCCATCCAAAGCCCAGAAAGAACCCTTTTTGTTTTTTTTTTTTTTTCCGGTGACCGTTTCAACGAGGAATTCTACCGTTCGCCGGATCGGAAACAGAGGTGCATGTAAGACTATTTTAGACTCATTGGTATGAGAAATTGAACCCGAATTTGAATTCCCGTTCACATGAGGCCGGTGCTCGACCCTCGCACTTAAAACTATCTCCAAAGACAAAATTTACAAGTTAAAAATATACGTATTTGATTACAGATGTTGTGGTGCAAGTTATAACATCTCTAATGCAAAATTGCAAAGAAAATCAAATTCGACTTTTAAGTATCGAGAACGGTAATTTTGTAGTTTGCATAATGTGATGATTGATGATTAGATGCATCTATTTAAATATGATAGATCACGTGATCTGGCGTTTAATGGTTGGATCACATGATCTGACATTTTATGGTTAGATACATTTTGTAATGATATAAACAAAGAATTCAACCATCAATTACCACATCATCAGATTTACAAAATATAACTCAAGTTGATGTGTCTTTAACATCACCAGTATGAATTGGAGAGGCACTAAGTCAAACAAAGTTTAAAAGCCCCCAATCGTCCTCGTGAACATAACGATTTACCAAATCGCTTCGTACAAATAAACAATAAAATAGAGTTAGCGGTTCAACACCGCACCGAATTTTTATGAACTTTCTCGAACTCGAACGCAGTCAGTCAGTCAGTCTCAGGAGTCGCACTGACACACCCACACCACACCAGTCGTTGTCCCACTCGCCATCCCAAACAACGCAATTCTCTATAAATCAAACCCTCTCTCCGTTTCCCGTAATCTTCGTCAAAGCCCTTTGATTTCGTTTCCATCTCAGATGGAAACCCAAAACCCAATCCACTCCCCGCCGTCGCCGTCGCTGTCGCCGTCGTCATCTCTTCAATTCCCATGCCTCCCCATCTTCTTCCTCATGTTCTCCATCGTCTACCTCATTGCCTACTTCATCGTCTTCCGAACTTGGAGCCCTAAGATCCGACCCGAAGCCTCCAGCTGCCTAATCTCCCTCGCCCACGGCACCCCCGCCGTCGTTCTCTCCACGTACGCCATCCTCTCCGACCCCGCCACCGGATTCGCCGCCCCCAACACCCTTTTCCAGAACTCCGTCCTCGATTACAGCGTCGCCTACTTCCTCACCGATCTCCTCCACTACCTCGTCTTCTTCCCCAGCGACGTCCTCTTCATCGGCCACCACCTCGCCACGCTCTTCGTCTTCCTAACCTGCCGCTACGTCGCCTCCCACGGTGCATTCGCCATTCTCTCCCTCCTGATCCTCGCCGAGGTCACCAGCCTCTGCCAGAACGTCTGGACGCTCGCCAACGCCAGGAGAAGCGACTTGAAGTTTGCAGCTAAGGTGTATGATCTATTGTCTCCTCCTTTTTACATTCTGTATTCGATTGTTCGTGGCTTTGTGGGTCCGTATTTCGTGTACCGAATGGGGGCCTTTTACATCAGCGGCGCCGCCGACGGATTGATTCCGCGGTGGGTTTGGGGTTCCTGGATTGTGGTAGTGATGGCCGCCATTTCTGTCAGCATTTTGTGGATTTCGAATCTCTGGGTCGAATTGTTTAGAGCCAGGACTGGCGAATTGGAAAAGAAAGCTAGATAAAACCCAAGATTTTGGGTTTTGGGGTTTTGTTTTTCACCAATTAGAAATTTGAAATTGAAGATTTGAGCTGTTTCTCAAAGCTTAATAACAATTTGGGTTGTTCTTATTAGTGGTTATATATGTAACAATTTGCAACATGTATTCTTAATCACAGTTTCATAGTCCTTTAATTAAAATGTTTGTTACAATTTGCTGAGCGCAGTGACGTTCTAGGATTTATATAGCCGCTTATTTGGAACATGTATTCTTAATCATAGTTTCATAGTCTCTTCTTTCAAATTTTTGTTACAATTTGCTGGTTTCTGCATAGGTTTGCTTGAATTCACTTCACAAAACGACGTTCTAATCTACTCTAACTTACGAGAAGGGATTTGAACAAGGGGTGAGCACACTATTATGCCTAACTGACATAACCCACGTCTACGTATGCATCAATTATTAGGAAGGAAATGAATACGTTGATACCCTTATCTTCTAGTTGAAGCAGGCCAACCACCAAACCTATTGAATAGGTTGAAGCATTGAAGCAACCCAAAATTTTGACTTTCTTTCTTCAGCAATATTCTTATTCCTCCCAACTGCTTTGGTTATGGTCGAACTTTCGGGCCCTGTTTCGCTGTCATGCTGCATTTTGGTGAGATCGTCGACATTCAACTATGCCAGTACTTGGTTGGCTGTCGACATACCAAAGAAAGAGAGGTGGAAAACCCGATTTTCATATCTTTCGTGGTACTTATTCCTCACAAACTGTACTGGTTTGAGTGCCAAAAGTTTGTTAATTGTAGAAGTGCCAGTCCTTGGCCTGAAGTATGATATTCCGTAAACCTCCGATAGGCGATAGGATCATCAGTAGGACGCCGAGTGTAATGCAAATCTGAAATCGAGGACACCAAATATTATGGAGGTCTGGTTTTACCACCATTGAACGAAAGAAGTTACGTACGTACCCAGTTAATAAACCGAGATAGGCTAAACTTGCGCGGTTTCTTGATGGCAAGCCATATGACACACGGGGAGCTTGAAGAGAGAAATCAAACGGAGACTGAGTGAGTGAGATTTGAACTTGGATTTGACTGCAATTTAAGAGACGGACTTAGGACTTCCATAGTGTGATGCTGGGGAATAAGCAAATCCTCCGAGCAATCCCATGAGGCCACCGAAGAAGGGAAAGGTCATTCCGACGACCATTGTGAACGCTGAAATGCAACACACGAAGAACATCGATTCAGATGATGTAATACACTCAGTAATCACATAACGCCGTCCCAAGAGTGTAGGTCAGTCCGTTATCAAACTTACCAACGTATATATTCCTGGTAACGACCAACACCGCGGTTTCTATCATGTCAAATGCTGGCATTGCAAATAACTGCAATGCAACAAGATTTGTTTAAAATCCGATTGAATGACCAAGTTTACCAAGAGCTGTCGACACCAACTTTGCATACGCGCTGCTGAGGCACCACAATTCAGAAGCCAAGCTTTATGCCAAGGCGTGTTGCCCTAGTTCTTGGTTCCTATCGAACCGCTTTCCAGGAACCCTTTCATGTATCTCAACAATTTGCCATTACGTGAATAAAGCGATCACCTCTGAGAACACCATTACAATTTACAACACATCCAGGACGCCACAGATGAATGAAACAAGCAATTAAAAATTTGTCCGAGGTTTATAGTATAGTTGGTCAAGGCAGTGTGCTTGCTGAATGTACCATCCGAGATAAGGACACAGGCTGAACGTACCATCCGAGATTGGACATGGCAAAGGGAAGACTTAGGACACCAGCTCCAACCATGGAGTTGACATTGTGGAAAGTTGAGTACGTACCACCATTTTGCGTTCCTTGAAGAAGTAATTGGAAGCCAATCATATATTGCCTTCCGCCTCCTTATCTTTTCCTCATCAATGATTGCTTCTCTCGTTTCTCGTCCACCAGCGATTGAGTACACAATTCCTAAACAAAATTGATTCACAAGCCAAATGTATGTCACCCAAATGAATCAAAATCAGAGAGAGAGAGAGAGAGAGAGAGACTTACATTGCTGGGGATGGAAGAATTTTAGGGTCGGAGCTTGAACTCCCATTGCTGCAGAGAACAGATAAGGCTTTGGCTTCGAGTCTAGCAGGAATTGAAGAATTTTTGTTTGCTAGTTTTGTCCAACGAATAAGCCATTCGGCCATAGTTGATTTTTTTGAGCTCACTTGATGTTGATATTTTTTTTTGTTTGCTTTGGTGCCGGAAATTATTCTTGGGCAAAAAAGATAGTTCAATTGATGTGTGTGTATTGTACGATGCCATTGTTGATTGAATGCTATAAGAAAACCTGACTAGTTATAACCACGGCTATTAATTGCACAGAATAAAGTACAATGTAGGCCTATCGCAGAAGATTGAGAGACTCGAGAACATAATGGCGGAAAAATGCAAGTTTCTTTGCATGCTTTTGGGTTTAAGGTTTGGATAGATTTTAGTTTTACATGGCTGAAAGTTTATATATATTAGCTTTCAAGATGTCACAAGAGTCATGTCCCAATGTAACATTGTTCTTCTCACCAGTGTCCAGCAAATATATGCAATCCACTAAAGTGATATCTCTATTTCATTGGTGCTGAATATAAATGAATCAAGGTTCTGAGTTTATGCATACACATACTGACATACAACACAAAAATACACACCGAGATGACTTGTTACATAAGTTTTTCTTTTGGTACTTATTCGTAACTTATGCTTGCATTTCCATATCTACTGCATTGAACTTCAGGGCAAAGTACTTGTGTTTGTGCCAAGTTTGTTACTTATTTGTAGAATTTGTAGGTACTGGCTTGAATTATGATACTCCTCAACCCTCCAATAGGTGATAGAGTCATCAGCATGACGCCGAGAGTAATGCAAATCTGCAATTTAAGGAAGCCGATTTAGAAATGAAGATGGTTATGGAAAGAGTGATGTTATTAGCACTCCGAAAAAACATGTAAGAATAGAATATGAACAAACACACGTACCCAGTTAATAATCCAAGATAGGCTCCACCTGCGCGGTTTCTTGATGGCAAGCCACATAACGCAAGGGAGCTAAAGAATGAAATCAGATGGAGATCGTGAATCAGTGAATGAATAGGTTAGGTTAGACTATACTATCGCTTGAACAAAGGAAAAGTAAAACTTTTTTACTGCAAAGAAAGAGATTAAGGACTTACAAAGTATGTTGTCGGGGAAAATGCAAATCCTCCAAAGAATCCTAGAAGACCACCGAAGAAGGGGAAAGTAATGGCGACGAACATTGTGAAGGCTGAAAACAATCACACACGATCAAATCATATATTCAATATTGTTTGGGAAACGACAAACGTAACACCTTTTCCCCCTTTTGCACGCCATGTATATCACTTTTTCCTTATTCTCCTTTAATTTGTTCAATCTAAAGATCATAAATAAATAAATACGGTGTGCATGGAGAGAAAAGAGTCAAGTTATGGCGGTCACTCTACTCGATGAGGACCTGAACTACTTACCAACATAGATATTCCGGGAAACAAAGCGGAGGATTAGGGTAGGCCTGAAGTGCAGTTTCTTCACCAACAAGGTCTCTATCATGTCAAATACTGGCATTGCATATAGCTGCATTGCAATAAGGTAACACAGCAAAACCAAGAATATTTGATTAAAATCCAATTGAAATTTACCAAGATCAAATATTCTAGTAAAAATTTACCTGATAACTTCCAATGACATGGACGACAACAAACATGTTTGCAGTTATGATGAGCCACTCAGGTTTCTCTAACGAGATGAGGATATTGTCCTCCACTGCGTTCCCAAAAGTGTAATATCCAATGAGAGCCACTGGAAAGTAGCACAAGGCCACGACGAGGTAGGCGAACACAACTCCTCTCCACATAGGCTTCTTCGATGGCTTTTCGGGCGTCGAAGGGATTGTTGCTTGGATCTCCAAAACCACATTGTGGCCTGCATAGGCAAAAGCTACGTCCCCCAAGGCAGTGAAGAAGTTGAAGACTGTTCCTGGAGTGCTACTGGCTTTATACCCGTATGCTACATCCGGCTGAACACCCTTGTGGAGGGAAGCAGTCCATGCAATAGTAGAGTAACTGAAATCAAAATCAAGAGAGAATGAGTTTAAGAATCTCTGTGCTTCCCATAGTTCTACTTTCATTGTTGTATACTCAATTACATGCGCGGAACATGGGAGGATAGACAAATTCGTGTTGAGAATACTGATTTGCATTCCAAAGTACTTGCCCAGCGCGTACGTGACACTATTTGACAGAAAATTCAGCTAACTCAATACTTTTTAAATTAATGATGTACCTTAATGACATGACTGCTGCAGCTAACGAAACGCCGGAGATGGAGTTGAAGTTGGGGAGATGGGCGAGGACAAAATGACAGGAGGCAAAGATCATTATGAAGTAGGTGAGTTTGATCGGATCCTTGTCTTTCTTCACCGTCTTGTAAACTTTCTGCAGCGAGTTTCCCCCCGTGACCATATACACAATGTCCACACCAACTTCACATATGAGCTGTTGGGGCACCACAATCCAAAGCCCTAGCTTTTCACCAAAGGCATGTTGCCCTAGCTCATGGTACCTATCAAACCTCTTTCCGGGAACCATCTCATGCATCTCAACCATTTGCCATAAAGTGAATAGAGTGATCACCCAAGATAGTACAAGAATCACACAACCAGGACCCCTGAAAAATTAAATAAGCAATTAAAACCTTATCAGTCAGTTAGGCTAGTTGGCCAGGACAGTGTGTGCCTACTCTTGCATCTGAATTTGAAATTCTTTCCCGTAGATTATAATAGTTTGAAATATCATTAAAAAACAAGGCCAATGACTTTAAAACTCATATTTTAGCTTCCTGCAGCACTTCTGTAAAAAGGTCGTACCCAGTGCACAAGGCTCCCGCTTTACGCAGGGTCTGGGAGAGGTGAATGTCGGCTAGCCTTACCCCCATTTATGGAGAGGCTGCTCCCAAGTCTCGAACCCGAGACCTACCGCTTATGGGCGAAGGCACTTGTCATCGCACCAAGTGCGACCTCTAAAAGGGGAATGAGAAAAGTTGACATACCATCCGAGATTGGACATGGCAAAGGGAAGACTTAAGACGCCGGCTCCAACCATGGCGGTGACATTGTGGAAAGTTGAGTACCACCATTTTGCATTCCTTGAACCAGTGATTGGAAGCCACTCATCTATTTCCTTCTGCCTCCGTAGCTTATCTTCACCAATAATCTGTGATTGCTTGTTCCATTTCTCGTCCACCTGCGATTCAGTACACAATTCCAGAATTCTTAGAAAAATTAATTCACAAGCAGAAAATGATCCAAATGAATCAAAATCTAGTCTAATTACCTATGAGCATGTTCCAATAGGTTAGGTAAACCAGTTGGCAATAAGGAGAGTTTTCCCACTCGAAAAGTTAAGAAACCTTGCATAGGCTTATATGGGGTTGAGTCACTCCATTATTACCAACTAATTTTAGGTTAAACCTCAACTTCTTTAGGCGTGTGCGAGTAGCTATGGGGAGAGAGAGAGAGAGAGAGAGAGAGAGAGAGGCTTACATTGCTTGGGACAGAAGAACTTTGGTCGGTTGTATCTCCCATTGCTAGCTGCAGAGAGTAGTAGCTAAGGCTTTGGCTTCAAATCTTGCGGGAAATTGAGAATGCAAAATAAACATAAATGGGAAAGATGAAACGTATTATTTGTCGGAGGTGACAAGAATGTGAAGGTCCAGGAAACTCCGCCCACAATAGTTCGAGCTAATTTGAAATTGATATATTTGTTTGCTAGTTTTTTTCTAAGGAATTTATTCGGCCTGCACGCCAAGTTTCATCCAAATGCTAAATATCTAATTTAAAGTAATTATAGAATTACAATCTTATATGATATACTTGTTTTTTTTTGGTGGGAAAAGAAAATGACCTCCTTAAATATTTATATTATGAACATATTAATGCTTCTTTCTGCATTATTGACAAGTTGATGCAGGATTATATATGATTATATATATATTGGATACATATTTTGACACACGTTTTTGTTACTCCTATTTCATAATTTTTTTCAAGGATCTGAATGGTCTATATTGCAATTCATCATTTATAGATTATCTTTACGTAAAATTAGACAAATTCAAGATCATTAAGACATTAATTTGTAGTGAAAAAAATAGACAAATACGGTTCTATGAAGAAATACTAAATTTAATAAAATTGTCATATGACTTCAGATTTGAGAGAATTTTGGTAGACATAATATTTGAGGGATGACTAAAAGATAGATGGTTGGATCATTGAAATATATTACGGAGTGAGCCCACTAAATGTGTGTTAAAAATGTGTGTCCCCGCATCCTAACTTGTTTATATATATATATATATATATATATATATATATATATATATTATGTATTTAGTTTTTTTTAGGAAAATAAAATGTGTTTCAAGTCTTGGCTTGAGGTAAGTTTTCAATAGACCGTATTACCAAGCAGTTAAGTTTTATAAGTTTATATCCATTAGATGACAAGTAAGCAAAACAATATTTCCTCAATTGAATTATGATTGTTCATTTTTAGTACTACTAAGTAGTAAGGGCTTTTGAAGAAAAATTGCTTGGCTTAGTCAATTACGTTTGATTAGTTGGTTAATTAGGTGCTAATATAGCTATAGTAGTCTCCTACTTTGTTGCAAGATTAGTTGTAGCACAAGTTAGTTTATGACTTGCACTTGTTTCTCTTATTTAGTTATATGTGGCATCTATAATCATCATAATATTATTGTATCAAATCGAAAATACTCAAAAGTATGGGAGATAGATTTGCATGGAACAGAGATAAGTTAAAGTGACAATGTTTTAAATTAATCACATGTGAGAAATTTAAATCACATGGTGTCGTATTATTGATCTAAGATGTTATGGAGATGTCTAAGGGTTGTAAGTAAGTCTTTCTTATAGTGAGGGAAGCAGATTGATACTTCAATTGCATCATATCAAGATTATCTTGATTATTTATTATCAGTATAGTGAGACAATGCTGACAACATGATAAATTGATAATGGATGATATAATGCGACTATTTACGAAATTAGAAAAGGTCACTATAAAAAGGAAAGTGATAAAATGAGTCAACTGACAAACAACACAAAACATAAGTTACAGGGCAAGAAGAGTTTGAATGAGTCCGAAAGGTAAATTCTCAAGGTTTTTGGGGAATCATGACTCATGCATTGTTTGTCTGCCTGTAAGTAAAACATCGTCATTTCATATAAGTCATTCTCCGTCACATTGGGACAAGAGATTATAGTGTGCATATGAAGGGGAAACTGGCCTGCTTTGTTTGTATGGATGCACACTGCTGCTTCATTTGTTTATTGTACAAGATACAAAAAATTGGAAACCTCAGTTGTCACAGATATTCACAATGTTGCTTGCTGCCATTGACTTGAATCGTTGTACACTGCCTATAGGCCTTTTGTTGTCCGTGAAAGAGCCGAACCTAAATTAACTGTCAGATACTATTTCTTCCTTTCTTTTTTTAAAGAAAAAAACTCCTTATAGTTACAGCTGCATATCTATCTCATATACATAAACATAATCGACCTACCTGCCACTTGGGGAACGATGATATCTTCAAAGAAAAGTTGCAAAGGCCAAGCTGGGCAAAATTGTTAGCTAGTATTTTTCCTTTTTTTTTTTTTGGAGTGTCCCCTAATCGGGCATAATAACAGTCGAGTTCAGAGGTTTTTCTTAAGACCAGTGATTTACGTGTTTTTTAAATATGAAATAGAATTTTGAAGAGCTTGTCAATGAAGAACTCCGGTTACTGATAATTTGGATATACGTCACATTATAACACTACAACACAACAATTCAGAAATTTCAAACCATCGTTAATAAATATATGAGAAAATGTATTGCACACCAAAGAGATTAAATTAACACCAAGCTACATAAGTAAAAAATGTAGTTCCCAAATGCTCTTTTCCTAAGCCCTATTAAGAGTAGTGCTAATTACACAAAAAACTAGATTTGTTCTCATGTATTTAGGATTTGATCAATCTTTATTAGAGAGATCAATTAAGAATGCAGAAAAACAAACACAAAAGAAAAAAAAAGAGAGATGATATTATACATATACTAGGGAGTTTTAACGAAAAACCCGCGATACTGTTCACTTTAATGAAATGATGGATTTGCCCCTGTTTGATTTGTGTAATTTCATCTTTGCCAAAAGCTTCTAATTCATCCTATATTTCATTTTTTTTATCTGGTAAATTTTTTATGGATTTATGTCTTTTTTTTTGTGTGAATTCGAACTCGAATAGGTATTACGGAATTAGAAGCAAAAAGTTGATGAATTTTTTTTTTTCGGTGTTTATGTTGGTCATCTGGATGAAAACTCTCCCCATAGGTCCAGAATCCTCTCAACCTTTTGTCCATTTTCTCGATTTATCTCTCTCTCTCGCAGAAGGTTTTTGCCGATAAAGGAACAAAAAGATATACCCCTTCAGTCGTCTCAATTAAACCCTCAGGATTTTTAGTTTGGTGAAAAGGGTTTTGTTCGTAAGCCCTTCATCCGTCGAAGTACGGCGAGTTCTCACTATGTTTTTCATTGGCTGCAATCTTGAAGTAAGCGTTTTTCACTTGCAGATGAGGTCATTTTCTTGGTTCCAAAGAACAAACACATGCTTTCAAAAAAAAAAAAAAAAAAAAAAAAAAAAAAAAAAAAAAAAAAAAACAAACACACAAGCTTTATAGCTGGAGGGGGAATGATAATATTATTACTGCAAGTCTGGAACGACGGTAGTGATTGTAAATGTAACTAAATCTATGAATTTGTATACAGAAATTCTAGAGAGAGATAACAACTTAGAGAGAAGAGAGAGAGAAAATGAATGTTCTTGATATATAATGCCTAAGTAATACAAGAGGTTGAGATATTTATACACTTACAACAACAAGGCTAACTGCCTTAACTAACACATCTTCTAATCTAATTACAAATGTCATCATCCTATACATCAATTTCTATACTCTATCATCCCCCCGCAAACTCATGCTGGGATGCACGAAGCATGAGATTGGTACAGTGAGTATGAAATAAAGGAGAACTCAAGCCTTTAGTCAGAATGTCAGCAAACTGCTCTTTGGACGACACAAACTGCACAGAGAGTTGTTTCTTTGCAACTCGTTCCCTCACAAAATGAACATCAATCTCAATGTGCTTAGTGCATTGATGTTGAACTGGATTAAAAGACAACGCAATGGCAGACAGATTATCACAAAACAAAACAAGTGTAGAGGGTAAAGGAACCTGCAAGAAAACTAACAGTTGCTGGATCCAGTCCAATTCTGCAGATATGGATGACAGGGCACGGTATTCGGCCTCTGTAGAAGATCGTGAGACTGTCAGTTGCTTCTTGGATGACCAGGAAATAGGATTATTCCCTAAAAACACAACCAAGCCAGTAGTCGACCATCTGTCATTAGGGTCCCCTACCTAGTCAGCATCACTAAAGGCCTTTAATTGAAGCGATCCTCTATAATAACAGATGCCATGATGAAGGGTTCCTTTTAAGTACCTCAAGATTCGTTTAACTGCTGTAAAGTGGGCAACCATAGGTGATTGCATGAACTGAGCCACTTGATGGACAGAGAATGCTATATCAGGCCTTGTAAACGTAAGGTACTGTGAAGCACCTACCACACTTCTGTACAAAGTAAGATTGGTATATGGATCACCATCATCCTTAAGAAGTCTGTTATACGGCAAACAAGGAGTGTCACAAGGTTTTGCATCTAGCATCTCTGTTTTGGTGAGAAGATCCAACACATATTTCGATTGAGACAAGAATAAACCAGTTGCAGTTCTTGAAATTTGAATGCCAAGAAAGAAATGCAAATCCCCTAAATCCTTGATGTCAAACTCAGTTGTTAATGCAGTAATAACCTGTTGTATTGATGCAGATGCACTCCCTGTGATGATAATATCATCCACATAGAATAGGAGAATGACAATACCAGAATCAACCTTTTTTACAAACAAAGAGGAATCCGAATAAGTGTTTTGGAACCCCAAGTGAGGCAGGAATTTTGTGAATCTATCATTCCAAGCTCTGGGAGCTTGCTTGAGTCCATATAGTGATTTGTGTAGTTTGCAAACTAGATGAGGATGATTAGCATCTTCAAACCCAGGAGGCTGTGTAACACCCGCCCCCACTTATAAAATTATATGTGTGTAATATTCCCTAAATATTATAAATCTATCAATTTTACCCTTTTTGGACTACCCTATCAGGATCTAAGCTTTGGATCCTTCTTTCTTTTCAAACTGCCACGTGGCAGCTCCCTAGCAATTTCCCTGTCTTCTCTCTCTGTCCCCCCCCTCCGTGACTCCTTCTTTCTCTTCTTCTTTTTCTGTTTTCTTTTCTTTCTTCTGTCTGTCTCTGTCCCTCCCGACTCTATCTCTTTCTCTCGTCTCTCTCTCTCATAGCTCCCTCATCTCTCTTCTCTGCAGCAACCCGCACGCACGCACCCGTCTCCCCCGCGCGAAGAAGACCCATCTCCTTCTTCTCTCTCCCTCTGTCCCGTGCTGCGAGCCCAGAAACCGGAGAGGAACTCCGGCGAAACCTTTATTTTTCCCGGTTGGGTAAGCTCCAAACCTTCACTTTTTCGTCCTAAGATCTGGTGAATGAGTTTTAATGGAGGTTATTTTGTGATTTTTCGAGGTTTTTAGGACGAATCGAAGCCGGGTGTAAGCACACCCAACTCCGGCGATCCCGAGGGTGTCGGGGCTTTTTCCGGCTATCTCCGGTCGTTCCACGACGAAAGGAAGGTATAAAAACACTCCCTTCGTCTTGCTCTTCGTTTTGGTACCTAGATCGGACTTTAGGATGGTGTGTGGTAGTTGGCCGGAGCTGTGAAGCTCCGGTGGTGGTGCTCCGGTGAGGCCAGGCCTCCCAGGCCGGTTTCGAATAGCAGGCGGGCCTTAGGCCCGTGTGGTGAGGCCAGCCCAATCCAACCCATTTCCTTTTAATTGTTTAAATTAATTGCTGTTATAGATTAAGGCCCTTGGGCCGGTTATGTTTAGGGCATTAGGCTCGTGTGTGTAGCCCAAGCAGATTAGGCCTTGGGCCAATCTGAGTTGGGTTTTCAACCCAAAACCTTTAAGGCCTTTCGGCCCAACCCAAATTCAAAGCCCAGTGGACTTTGACCTCTGACCAGTTGACTGTTGACTGTTGACTTGGTCAACGGTCAACGTTGACTCGGTCAACGGTCAGAGTTGACTTTGACGTTGACTTTGACTTTGACCGGTCAACGGTCAACGTTGACTTTTTGAGTTGACTTTTCGGGGTTTCGTTCAGGACCTCTTCTAGGCTAATTTCGACGTCCTGGACCCGTTTTTGAAGTCCGTTTTCCCAAATTCAATCGTTTGAATAGAGTTTGACCTAAGGTACTCCTTTATGTGAATAGGTGCAATTATTAACGGTGATTCTGTTATACCTTCTTGGTATAGCTTTGCACCGTCGGTGTACGGTGAGTGGACCCCTTCAAAATCATGTTTTAACAATAGAAATGCATACATGAAAAGCATGATTTAATACTTATGTTTTACGAAGTACTTATGAGATATATGCTTACTGAGGCTAGATTGAATTATTACTATTTTTTCTATAACCCATGTTCTTATAGAATATCCGATGGATGACGATATGATATTAGAACATGTTTAGAACACCTCTTTGTAGTATAGATGATGGATGACTTTATACTACGAAGTTGTTTTTCAATATGTTTATGCTCAATGGTTTTGTACTTACCTAGTGGTCCTTTCCGCTACGGGACGTAGGGATAGATTCCGGTCCGTCCCGGGCGACGGTTTGGTGTTGGCATAGGGCCTGGAGTGTGTTTCCTCTGGCTATTTAGCACAGAGACGGGGAGCCGGCATGGGGCCTGTAGTGTATTTTCCTCTGATTGTCTGTTCAGAGACGGGGAGCCGGCATGGGGCCTGCAGGTTATCGGACAATTCACTAGTGTTTATTACTTATACAAGTTATGAATTTGAGATATTGCACAGCATGCTAGGTTTCGGAAAATCTATTTTGATCATGATATATATGTTTTCATAAAACCTGGGGGTTAGTATGTTGATAACTGTTTTATTATATTTATATCAAATTGGTCCACTCATGTTTGTTTTGCGCCCCCTTCAGGACCTACGAACGAGGATTACGATATAAGCTACGAGGCATTTCCCTACCAGTGATCCAGTGCTATACTTCTTCTGCTTCGACATCTTTTGTAATATAGCACATCTCTATCTTATATTCTGTTTGTACTCTGTAATAGACGTATGCTCTGACATTTTGCGTGGATCCTAATGTTGTTAATTAGAAGTTGATTTGGTAGTATTATTGTGGCTAGTCTTGCTGCCTGTTTTAGCTTATTTATGAGTTTTTACTTAAATTAATGGCTTTCGTCACCCTTTGGGTGTCGGCCAGCACGTGATCATCCCGATGTCACGAGGACATCAGGATCGGGGCGTGTCAGATTGGTATCAGAGCATGATTCATTCAGAGCATACTTAGGATTCTTTTCCACCATTTGGTAATTATAATTCCCCTTATATCCTTAATTTTCTGTTGTTCTAAATCTTTCTTGTTTCTTATCAGAATTATGGATCCCGCTGGTGGGCATGTACCTCGTCGAGCTCGTTCTGGTTTAGGGGGAGGACTTGAGCAATTGGCTAATGTTTTGCGAACTGCCCTTACTGGTAGATCATCGAATCGCACCTATATTGAGATTGCTACCAGTCATGGTATTCCAGAGCTTAAGGTAGTGGGAGCCTGTCCGGAGGCTGAGGAATGGTTAGAACAGGTGGAAGATACTCTGGAGGGTATGAGATGTCCACCAGGTGAGTGGGCGGAGACTGCTGGGTTTTTTCTTAAGGGTCCTGCAAAGATTTGGTGGAAAGGAGTGAAGCATTCTCGTCCACGAGGCACTTCGATGTCTTGGGTGGCATTCCGGAAAGCTTTCAGTGCACATTTTCTGAGTCCCAGTTATCAATTGAGAATGAGACAACAATTTCTGGAGTTTCGTCAAGGCGATCTGAGTATCACAGAGATGGATAATACTTTTCGACGCCTGTCGAGACACCATCCGGTGACTTATGATAACCCGAGTGAGAAGATGGTTCAGTTGCTGGTTTGTTTGAACCCTGATTATCGTGAACGAGTGGCAGCCATAAGGCACAGAAGTTATGAGGAAATGATTGAGACTTGTTTGAGGATTGAACAATCTAGGTGGGAGACTCAGCACCAGGAGGAGCAGACGCAGTATCTGGAACCACCCAGATATCAGGAACAACCTCGGAACCAGAACCAGAGAGGTCGTGGTTTTAGATCTCGGAGTGTGAGGGAATCTGGTAGCTCTTCTAACTTTGTTGGCCCTAGACACTCTCATTCCTTCAAACGTCAGGGTCAAGGTTCAGGTTCTTCCAGCGAGGGTTCGGGTAATGAATCAGGGAGGCGATCTTTCAGTCATTTCCGGTCGCAGGTTACATGCCACAGGTGTGGAGGCATGGGACATATTGCCAGATTTTGCCCTTCAGGACAGCCTGCTGAGAGTTATGCATCGGTGCCGAGTTATGGTGGAGGGAGTAATCCGAGTTCTAGCTATGGAGGTAATTACACTCAGAGCTATGGTGGAAGTGGAAGTGGAAGTCAGAATACCCAATTTTCCACTCAGAGACAGCCGCAACAGTTTGGTGCAGCTTCGAGTAGCCGCTCTCAGGGGAATCGAGCAGGCCGTAATAATCAAGGTTTCAGAGCTCGTGGTAACCGTAACAGTGGTGGAGGACGTCAGTTTCATGGACGTATCAACGCCATGACACAGCAGGAGGCTGATCAGGATCCTCAAGTCATTACCGGTATGTTACTTATTTGTGGTAATTGGGCGAGGGTTCTAATCGATCCGGGTGCTACTTTTTCTTTTGTGTCTTCATCTTTTGCACCGAATTTAAATGCACCACCTACACCTCTTGGTTATGATATGCTTGTGCAAATGCCGCAAGGGGATCTGTTTTGTGCTCAGTGGGAGTATAAAAATTGCCCAGTGGTAGTGGAAGGGGAAATGATGGAGGCTAATCTAGTCCCTTTTCATTTGGCGGAGTTCGATGTGATTTTGGGGATGGATTGGCTATCCAGGCACCGGGCCTATGTCGCATGTTGGGAGAAATCTGTGACGTTCAATCGACCTGGACGACCGTCAATCACATTTCAGGGTGAGCGACGAATCCTTCCTAATAGTATTATTTCCGCTATTCAGGCTACTAGATTGTTGAGTAGGGGATGTGTGGGATTCTTAGCCCATGTAGTAACGAGGGATAAATCTTCGTTACGTCCTAAGGATGTGCCAGTGGTGAAGCATTACACCGATGTTTTCCCGGAGGATTTACCAGGGTTACCGCCTGCGAGGGAAATTGAATTTACCATCGATTTACTTCCAGGAACAGACCCTATCTCTTTAGCACCTTATCGAATGGCACCGGCGGAGTTGAGGGAATTGAAGGTTCAACTTCAGGAGTTGGTGGATAAAGGTTACATCCAACCCAGTATGTCTCCCTGGGGTGCTCCTGTTTTATTTGTTAAAAAGAAGGATGGATCGATGAGACTTTGCATCGACTATCGGCAGTTAAACCGGGTGACGGTGAAGAATCGTTATCCTTTGCCTCGGATCGACGATCTGTTCGACCAGCTGAAGGGTGCTCAGATATTCTCTAAGATCGATCTTCGCTCAGGTTATCACCAGTTGTTAATTCGGGAGGGAGATGTACCGAAGACTGCTTTCCGCACTAGGTATGGACACTTTGAATTTCGTGTCATGCCTTTCGGACTGACGAATGCACCTGCAGCGTTCATGGATTTGATGAACAGAGTTTTCAGACCGTATTTGGATCGGTTTGTGATTGTGTTCATTGATGATATTCTGATCTTTTCCAAGAGTGTCAGCGAGCACAAGAAGCATTTGAGGTTGGTGTTGGAAAGGTTGAGCAGTGAGCAGTTGTATGCTAAGTTTAGCAAGTGTCAGTTCTGGCTAACCCAAATTAGCTTTCTCGGTCATGTAGTATCTGCTGAGGGGATTAGTGTGGATCCTCAGAAGGTGTCAGCAATAACTACGTGGGAGCAACCGAGGAATGTTACTGAAGTGAGGAGTTTTCTAGGTCTGGCTGGCTATTACCGAAGATTTGTTAAAGGTTTCTCAGCCATTGCCTTACCTCTGAATAAGTTGACTCGAAAGGAAGTGGAGTTTAAGTGGGATGAAGATTGTGAGCGGAGTTTTCAGGAACTGAAGCGATGTCTTACTCAAGCTCCCGTTCTTACTCTTCCAGACGATAGCGGTGAGTTTGATATCTACACGGATGCATCACTATCAGGTTTGGGTTGTGTACTGATGCAGCATGATAAAGTCATTGCTTATGCTTCCAGACAGCTCAAAATTCACGAGAGAAACTATCCCACTCATGATTTGGAACTTGGTGCAGTAGTGTTTGCTTTGAAGATCTGGAGACATTACTTGTACGGTGAGAAGTGTCGCATCTTTACTGATCATAAGAGCCTCAAGTATATCTTTACTCAGAGGGATTTGAATTTGAGGCAGAGAAGATGGATGGAACTTATCACTGATTATAACTGCACGATCGAGTATCATCCCGGACATGCCAATGTAGTGGCGGATGCACTTAGTCGGAAATATCATGGACAGCTTGCATCTCTCCAAGCTATTCACGTTCCACTACTATTTTCTCTTCGAGAAACAGGCTTGTCGGTGAGACCGGGTGAGCAAGGAGCGTGGTTGGCAAATTTCCAAGTTAGACCTGTTTTGGTGGATATGGTCATAGAAGCTCAGGAGCTTGATCAGGAAAGTGCCAACATTAAGGTTTCAGTGGAAAAAGGAAAAGAGAAGCATTTTATCATCCGAAGTGATGGAGCTTTGATGTGGGAAAACAGATTGTATGTTCCTCATGATAACGAAGCAGTGAAAAGAGCAATTCTGGATGAAGCACATTTGTCAGCTTATGCCATGCATCCGGGAAGTACTAAACTGTATCGCACTATCCGTCCGTTCTATTATTGGTTGGGAATGAAGCGGGATGTGGCGGATTATGTGAGTAGATGCATCATTTGTCAACAGGTGAAGGCAGAGAGGCAAAGACCTGGAGGATTGATGCAGAATCTTCCGATACCAGCATGGAAATGGGAAGACATCACCATGGATTTTGTGTATGGTCTGCCGAGGACGCGGTCGAGATTGGACGGCATATGGGTAATTGTGGATCGACTGACTAAGACCGCTCATTTCTTACCTGTTCGACAGACCTATTCAATGGAGAAATTATCGAAGTTGTTCATCGATAATATTGTTAGACTTCATGGTGTACCTGTCTCTATTGTTTCAGACAGAGATCCCAGATTTACTTCCAGATTTTGGAAAGCTTTTAATACTGCCATGGGTACTCAGTTGCTGTTTAGTACTGCTTATCATCCACAGACTGACGGTCAGTCCGAGAGGACAATACAAACATTGGAGGACATGTTGAGAGTGTCTGTTCTTCAGTGGAAGGGTAGTTGGGATAACTATCTGCCGTTGGTTGAATTTGCATACAACAACAGCTACCATTCGAGTATTGGTGTGGCACCTTATGAAGCCTTGTATGGGAGAGTGTGTCGAACGCCGTTGTGTTGGGCAGAGGTCGGCGAGCGAGTATTGTTGGGACCGGAGATTGTAGACACTACCAATGAGAACATCCAGCTGATAAAGAGAAATCTCAAGGCAGCTCAAGACCGACAGAAAAGCATAGCGGACAAACATTCCAAAGATCGGGAGTACAAGGTTGGTGACTTTGTATTCTTGAAGTTGTCTCCCTGGAAGGGTGTGGTTCGTTTTGGTAAGCGAGGAAAGTTGAGTCCTCGATATATTGGTCCTTATCAGATTACGGAGAGAATTGGTGCAGTTGCCTATAGATTGGAGTTGCCACCGGAGTTATCTCAGATTCACAATGTTTTCCATATTTCTATGCTTCGGAAATATGTATCAGACCCCTCTCATGTTATTCAGCTAGAGCCGCTGGAAGTAAGTCCGGATGTTAGTTATGTTGAAGAACCAGTGGCTATTCTTGACCAGCAGAATAAAGTGTTGAGGAACAAGGTCATTCCGTTGGTGAAAGTGCTGTGGAGGAACCATGCTACTGAAGAAGCGACGTGGGAAACGGAAGACCTGATGAGGAGTCAGTATCCGTATTTATTTGCTTGAAGTTGTAATTTCGGGGACGAAATTTTTATAAGGGGGGTAGATTGTAACACCCGCCCCCACTTATAAAATTATATGTGTGTAATATTCCCTAAATATTATAAATCTATCAATTTTACCCTTTTTGGACTACCCTATCAGGATCTAAGCTTTGGATCCTTCTTTCTTTTCAAACTGCCACGTGGCAGCTCCCTAGCAATTTCCCTGTCTTCTCTCTCTGTCCCCCCCCTCCGTGACTCCTTCTTTCTCTTCTTCTTTTTCTGTTTTCTTTTCTTTCTTCTGTCTGTCTCTGTCCCTCCCGACTCTATCTCTTTCTCTCGTCTCTCTCTCTCATAGCTCCCTCATCTCTCTTCTCTGCAGCAACCCGCACGCACGCACCCGTCTCCCCCGCGCGAAGAAGACCCATCTCCTTCTTCTCTCTCCCTCTGTCCCGTGCTGCGAGCCCAGAAACCGGAGAGGAACTCCGGCGAAACCTTTATTTTTCCCGGTTGGGTAAGCTCCAAACCTTCACTTTTTCGTCCTAAGATCTGGTGAATGAGTTTTAATGGAGGTTATTTTGTGATTTTTCGAGGTTTTTAGGACGAATCGAAGCCGGGTGTAAGCACACCCAACTCCGGCGATCCCGAGGGTGTCGGGGCTTTTTCCGGCTATCTCCGGTCGTTCCACGACGAAAGGAAGGTATAAAAACACTCCCTTCGTCTTGCTCTTCGTTTTGGTACCTAGATCGGACTTTAGGATGGTGTGTGGTAGTTGGCCGGAGCTGTGAAGCTCCGGTGGTGGTGCTCCGGTGAGGCCAGGCCTCCCAGGCCGGTTTCGAATAGCAGGCGGGCCTTAGGCCCGTGTGGTGAGGCCAGCCCAATCCAACCCATTTCCTTTTAATTGTTTAAATTAATTGCTGTTATAGATTAAGGCCCTTGGGCCGGTTATGTTTAGGGCATTAGGCTCGTGTGTGTAGCCCAAGCAGATTAGGCCTTGGGCCAATCTGAGTTGGGTTTTCAACCCAAAACCTTTAAGGCCTTTCGGCCCAACCCAAATTCAAAGCCCAGTGGACTTTGACCTCTGACCAGTTGACTGTTGACTGTTGACTTGGTCAACGGTCAACGTTGACTCGGTCAACGGTCAGAGTTGACTTTGACGTTGACTTTGACTTTGACTTTGACCGGTCAACGGTCAACGTTGACTTTTTGAGTTGACTTTTCGGGGTTTCGTTCAGGACCTCTTCTAGGCTAATTTCGACGTCCTGGACCCGTTTTTGAAGTCCGTTTTCCCAAATTCAATCGTTTGAATAGAGTTTGACCTAAGGTACTCCTTTATGTGAATAGGTGCAATTATTAACGGTGATTCTGTTATACCTTCTTGGTATAGCTTTGCACCGTCGGTGTACGGTGAGTGGACCCCTTCAAAATCATGTTTTAACAATAGAAATGCATACATGAAAAGCATGATTTAATACTTATGTTTTACGAAGTACTTATGAGATATATGCTTACTGAGGCTAGATTGAATTATTACTATTTTTTCTATAACCCATGTTCTTATAGAATATCCGATGGATGACGATATGATATTAGAACATGTTTAGAACACCTCTTTGTAGTATAGATGATGGATGACTTTATACTACGAAGTTGTTTTTCAATATGTTTATGCTCAATGGTTTTGTACTTACCTAGTGGTCCTTTCCGCTACGGGACGTAGGGATAGATTCCGGTCCGTCCCGGGCGACGGTTTGGTGTTGGCATAGGGCCTGGAGTGTGTTTCCTCTGGCTATTTAGCACAGAGACGGGGAGCCGGCATGGGGCCTGTAGTGTATTTTCCTCTGATTGTCTGTTCAGAGACGGGGAGCCGGCATGGGGCCTGCAGGTTATCGGACAATTCACTAGTGTTTATTACTTATACAAGTTATGAATTTGAGATATTGCACAGCATGCTAGGTTTCGGAAAATCTATTTTGATCATGATATATATGTTTTCATAAAACCTGGGGGTTAGTATGTTGATAACTGTTTTATTATATTTATATCAAATTGGTCCACTCATGTTTGTTTTGCGCCCCCTTCAGGACCTACGAACGAGGATTACGATATAAGCTACGAGGCATTTCCCTACCAGTGATCCAGTGCTATACTTCTTCTGCTTCGACATCTTTTGTAATATAGCACATCTCTATCTTATATTCTGTTTGTACTCTGTAATAGACGTATGCTCTGACATTTTGCGTGGATCCTAATGTTGTTAATTAGAAGTTGATTTGGTAGTATTATTGTGGCTAGTCTTGCTGCCTGTTTTAGCTTATTTATGAGTTTTTACTTAAATTAATGGCTTTCGTCACCCTTTGGGTGTCGGCCAGCACGTGATCATCCCGATGTCACGAGGACATCAGGATCGGGGCGTGTCAGGCTGAGCCATGTACACTTCTTCTTCTAAAATGCCATGTAAAAAGGCATTTTTGACATCTAATTGTCGAAGGGACCAACCAAACTGAGCTGCAAGAGCGAAGACTAACCTAACAGTTGTAGGCTTAACCACAGGACTGAACGTTTCCCCATAGTCAATTCCAGGTTCTTGACTGAACCCTTTAGCTACTAATCTAGCTTTATGTCTTGCAATAGTACCATCAGAATGTCTCTTGATCTTGAAGATCCACTTGCACCCCACCAAATTCTTTGAGGAAGGTAATACCACCAGATTCCAGGTACCTTGTGTATGCAAAGCACTGATTTCCTCTTGCATAGCCTTAAACCAAATTGGATTCTTAATTGCAGATTTTTAGGAAGTTGGTTCAATGAGAGACAAATCAGTACCCTCAGACTCCTGAACAGTAGCTAACAAAGCTCTTTTCTTGATAATTCCACTATTGCTCCGAGTTTGCATAGGATGTAAATTGAGTGATGGAACCTCCAGTACCACTTGCAAAGTATCAGGATGAAATTGTGCGGCTGGAACTTAAGAATGAGGAGAACCATTGACAAGTGCCACAGGAGGTTGAGAAGTAGTAGAAGCAGTAATGGATTGAGATGATAGTGCTGATGATGTAATTGGAGAGAGTGATATGGTAGAAGTACCAGGCAAATTGGAAGAGGCATGATTTGATTGTGATGGTAGGGGAGCAATAGGTATAGATACAACAACATTATCAGGGGAAACAATAGGTACTGGACTGTGGATGGTAGAACTAAGGTGTGATGAGTTATGATGTACCAACAAGTCTGTGTATGGGAATTGAGACTCATCACACACTACATGCCGTGATATGTATAGTCTCTGTTTAGAAACCTCATAACATATATACCCTTTATAGTTGGTAGCATACCCCAGGAAAATACACTTGGTGGTTTTAGGTTGCAGCTTAGAGTCATTATAAGGCTTTAATAATGGATAACAAGTAAATCTAAATGATCTAAGATGGGAAATGACAGGCAAAAGCCCAAACAATAGTTCAAATGGAGAATGATTGCCTAGGACTAGAGTGGGCATTCTATTGATGAGGTATATGGTTGTTTGACAAGCATAGGACCAAAACATGGTAGGTAATCTAGCAGTTTGTAAAAGGGTCACAGTTGTTTCAATGATATGCCTATGCTTTCTCTCAGTTAGGCCATTTTGCTTGGGTGTACATGGACATGATTTATGATGTGTAATTCCTTTGGCAGTAAGAAATGACTGAAATGCTTTACTGACATACTCTCCCCCTCCATCACTTTGAAGAGTTTGAATAGTAGTTGCCAACTGAGTAACAACAAAGGAATAGAATGCAACAAATTTGGCAAAGACATCAGATTTATTTATTAATGGGAAAATCCAGCAGTATCTTGTACACTCATCAATAAAGGTCACATAATACTTGTAACCATCAATTGAGACAGAAGGGGCTGGACCCCAAAGGTCACTGTGAACTATAACAAAGGGTTTTACAGACTTATTGGGACTTATAGGAAAAGGAAATTTACAAAACTTTCCTTCCAAACAACTAGAACACATGATAGGTAACGATGGTTTTTGGACAGGGAATATTAGCTTGTTTTAATATCAAAGAGACAATAGAATTGGATGGATGGCCTAGTTTATTGTGCCAAGTAGTAGAGTGAATGTGCTGACCGAAAAATGCTTTAGCTTGGAACGATACTGAGGTGGATCCATGAGAAGTGGCTGAAAGATAGGGAATTGGGTATAGTCGATTACTGCATACTTCTTTGTAAATGATCCTTCATGTGGCCTTGTCCTGAATCCAGAAGCAAAAAGCATAAAAAATTATCCAGCAATTGTTATCCAAACAGATCCGATGCACAGATAATAAGTTTTGTGTCAACTTCGGAACATATAACACAAAATTAAGCTTCATTGGAGGAACATAATTAACTTTGGAAAGATTAAGAACAATACTTCCAATATGAGATACAGGCAAACCTTCACCATTGGCAGTTTGGACAATCTCAGAGGTAGGATATGGAGATGCCAGAGATAAGTTGCTGAGATCAGAAGTCATGTGATTTGTAGCACCAGAGTCAGTGAGCCACACTTGAGGATTAGAGTGAGAAAAAGATGCCACGGAAGGTGACTGAGTCATCACAGTATGCATAGCTTGAGGAAAGTGATGCTGAGGATAGAATTGTTGTCCAGTCATTGCAGATTGCTCAATAAAAGCATTGTAACCGGGAGCACCAAAGTTTGAGGAATGCATCTGAGACGGATAAAATTGACTGGTAGCGCCAACAAAATTAGGACCTTTGTCATTATAAAAACAATACCATGTACTGTGATTGTGCTTGCCATATATTTGACAATTAACTCTGTCAGGAGGTTTAGAACGGCAGAATGGTGATGTGTGTCCTTCAGCACTACAAAATTGACAGGTTTGCACCAAATGAGCACTTGAATTGCCATAAGACTGCACTGGGGAGCGACTAAGGATGCCCGGATTCGGTGTTGGTAGCACATGTGTTTGAGTGGAAAAAGACTGTTTGGGTGGATAAGACTGAAACCCTTGATTAAACTTGCCTTTTCCTTTGTTTCTGTTTCCATTGAACGGCTTATAACCACCAGAAAAAAATTGAGACTAACCAGATGTACCCTTTCCTGAATTCGAAACATTGTTTGCAACCATTGCAGTAATAAATGGTGCAGTGGTAGAATTCTCAACAATAATCTCTTCAGCAAGCAACTGAGATCGAAACTCTTTAAGAGATATCACATTCTCACGACCTCTAATGACACACCGAAAAGTATTATATTCAGAGGGTAAACCATTGAGAGCAAGTATAACAATATCTTCATTAGCAAAGTAAACTCCAGCAGCAGATAAGTAATCTCGAGCCTCTTTTATCCTATGAAGATACTGGGACACAGAATCAGAACCCTTCTTAATTGTTTGGAGATTAGACTTCATTTGAAAGATACTAGTCTTAGACATAGTAGAGAATTGTTCTTTCAAACAAATCCATATATCCTGAGAACTCTTACTACCAATAGCACATGATAGAGCAGCAGGCGAAAGGGTAGCAGTTAGCAGTTGCATTACAGCCTTATCATGCATTTTCCAAATCATAAACTCATTCGTTGCAACAGAAGCATTAGAGCTAGAGTTCATACAAGAGGCACCAGATTGATCGGAAAATTGAGAAGGACAGAGATGTGAGCCATGAACAAACCCCATAATTCCATTGCTCTCCAACAAGAGTTGTATCGGAAAGTGCCAATTAAGATAGTTGGAGTCATCCAATTTGACATTCACCGAAGTCGAAATAGAGGAGATTAGGGCAGTAATCGGGGATTGCACAAGTTGAAGTTACGATGCAGTCACCATTGAAATTGCTTCGGACAAACTCATTGAGAACTTTTAGCAAACAGTTGGTATGCACTAACCAAAAGAGTAGAAGAAATGATCGACGTAGAAAGACGATCAACCGAGAAAAACCCTAGAAATCAGAATTTCAAGAAGACGAAGATAATTGAAGATATCGAAGACAAAAGTACGAGGTCAAAGACACCGTCGAGGCGAGCGGAAGCAGAGAAGGAGGATCGAAGATCAAGCGTAGGCAACAATGGCGATTGATACCATGTAAATGTAACTAAATCTATGAATTTGTATACAGAAATTCTAGAGAGAGATAACAACTCAGAGAGAAGAGAGAGAGAAAATGAATGTTCTTGATATATTTCGTAATGACTAAGTAATACAAGAGGTTGAGATATTTATACACTTACAACAACAAGGCTAACTGCCTTAACTAACACATCTTCTAATCTAATTACACATGTCATCATCCTATACATCAATTTTTATACTCTATCAGTGATTGCCATTCTGTGATGATGTGTGAGGCTAAGGCAGCTGTGGAATTTATATTTTTCTTAATATGGTCAAATGGTATGCAAATGGAGGTGCCCTCTATTTAACAAACACATGCTTTCAAAGAATACTACTATTGCGACGATGTGAGTGCCCTCTATCCTTAATATGGTCAAATGGAGGTGCAAATTTTATATTTTTCTTAATATGGTCAAATGGTATGCAAATGAGATTGGGTTAAGCTTTTGGGTTTAACTCTCTCACTCTCTTTGTGTTTGGGTTCCATTATTGGGTTTCTTTCTTCATTTCTCTATTTCAGTTGTCCTTTGGTTGTAACCCATCTTTTTGATTTTGTTCATTCATCTTTAACTATTATCGGCATATCATGAGGTCTAGAGCAAACTGAGAAATTGAAAAACTTTTGAATACTCTAAGCTTGCCCTTCTGTCTAATGCACTCATCAAAAAGTCTCATGGCCACTAGGGGAGTATATAAGACTGATGAGGATCAAGTATCCATATATAAAGCTAGCAATGATCCAGATTGGTAGTTTTGGACAAGTAACATATTCTCTTTATCAGAATGATGATTGAGATAATATTGTTTAAATCATTATCTCCTTATTACTAAATATTTTAGCGCAATACTAATAATTTCACTGCTAATGAGAACTTTATTTGGGATTTTCTTTTGTGTTGTCACTTCTGATTTTACTGATTGATGTATTTTTTGAAGTTGGTGATGTAATCATAAGAAAAAGTCGAGTTCTTTAGTTCATTGCAAGTCGACCCATTGCCATGTATCCCTCTCTCTCTCTCTCTCTCTCAAGATATTACCAATTAGGAGTATTTATACTTTTATTGGATGTGAATTTTAGTATAATGATGTAACTGCATGATAACCTATGCATCGTTTGGAGTTTAAATATAACACTTAAATTGTGGGCAAATGTATGATAAACTATAACCTCATCCATCATTTATTTGAGAGATCACTTAAGTTGTGAAGAAATGTAACTAGCCATTTTATGAAGATTATTAGCACTTAATGTACAATTGTATTGCATAATTTTTGTGAAGAATATATTTATCAGCAGAATGTGCTTTAAAGAAGAAAAAAACAGTTTGTAAAGTAGGAGAAACAGCGAGGTGCCACTGTGTAAGATTCTAGGGACTGCTGAATTGGAATACTCAGAGAAACAATATGTATCTGGATCACTAATAATATTTTTGTGTGTGTATGTATCTCATATGTTGAAGGCACCCTAATATTAGCAGTCAAAATGGAGCAATTTGTTTGGATATTTTGAAAGACCAATGGAACCCAACTCTGACATTTAACTGCAGAGATTGTTGGGTCTAAAAATAAGAAAATTAAGAGAGTAGCACAACACTACTACTCGAAATTGGCTTTGGGTAAGCTTCCACTCTCTTCTATTTATAATCTCTAAGTGATTTTGGTTGCTGATTGAAAGAGATAATGTCAAATTCATATATGAACTAAGAAAACAATATGCATGTATAATGAAGTGGAATTTTTCCTGGTATTATTTACATGCATGTTATAAATTTAGTTGTTGATCTTGACTTGACATGAAGAATGGCATTAAAAAAACTGAAAAACTAGAGCTACTCAACTGTTTATGCAGCGAGCAAAGGGAAGGAAAGGAAAAACAGTTAATTTAATGCTCCCTTTTCTTAATCACTCTCCATATTTTCTGCAAGCTGAATCGTTCATATCTTTCAAACTAAATAGCTTTTACTTTTCTGATTATATATTTTTTCTTGCATTCTTTTATTAGTTTGGAAACTATAATCGAGTATATCTTAGCACTACAGCTTTCCATAAAGTGGTTCCAATAATATAGTTTCATATATAATACTCTTACACTCTCTTTTACTAATTTTTGTTACACTATCAATCACTCACAGGTCATGCTATTCATAGATTGGTTCAAAGGATTCGAAGAGCTTCATTCACCCAATTTCTGATCTTCATGTAAAAATTCTTTCAAAAAACTCAAACATCTTTCAATGTAAATACACATGAACCTTCTTTAATAATCTCTTATAACTTCGAAATGTTTTTTTATACAGTTACTAACCTCGTAGCAACGCGCGGGCCATATTTCTAGTATATATAAATACATGCATATATATTCACCATTACAAACAGAGAAAATGAAACAGAATGCCAATCCGTACTTCCACAAACAACCTTATTTATTTTCAGATCTCCGATTATCGCTAGACCCTCGAGGCACATAGTCCTAATTAGATTGATCTTCATCATCATCAACAGCTTCATTTTTCTTGTTTTTTAGGTTTTTGAGATTCTTGCAGCAACCTACTATCCTTTTTTGGGCCGGGAAGGATGGTGAAGGACTTAAGAGTAAAATTTGTAGGTCTTGGCTTGAATGATGATCGATCTCAATCCTCCGATAGGTGATAGAACCATCAAAAGAACACCCAAAAAGATGCAGGTCTGAAAATGAAGTAAAATAATTATTAGGTTAACTAATATAAATTAAAGAAATGTCAACTTATGGACAACGAAGTATGAGTACGAATGAACATACATAGTTGCACCACCAAGACAAGCTGAACTTCCTCGGCTTGTAAATGGCAAGCCACATGACACAAGGGAGCTGCATATAATAACAAGATTCAATCAAAATGTACAAGTAACGTTACGCTATGTTTTGAATTAGGTGTGGAGAAAAACTGTGGGCTTACGAAGTAAGTTGTTGGAGCGAAAGCAAATCCTCCGAAAAATCCAAGGAGACCACCGAAGAAGGGGAAGGTAATGCCAATGAACATGGTGAATGCTGCAATACAATGTCAATTAGAACTCATTTATCCACCTTCAGGTAACAACATGCGCATTTAAGCTCATGTTATAACTTGATGGAATAAAGGGAAAAGGGTACTTACCGACATATATATTACGCGAAATGAAGCGAAGCGTTCTAGTTGGTGCGAAATTCAACTTCTTTACCAACACAGCTTCGATCATGTCAAACACCGGCATTGCGTAAATCTGATAGCTTCCGATGACATGGATGACAACAAACATGTTGGCCACTGCAATGAGCCAGGCAGGTTTTTCAAGTGAAATGAGGATGTTATCCTCAACTGTATTGCCAAACATGTAGAATCCGACCAGAGCAACTGGGAAGTAGCACAAGGCGACAACAATGTAGGCGACGATGACTCCTCTCCACATGGGTCCCTTGGATGGCTTCTCAGGTGTAGATGGAATTGTTGCTTGGATTTCCAGAACAACATTGTGACCAGCATAAGCAAAAGCCACGTGACCCAAGGAAGTGAAGAAATTGAGCACAGTTCCTGATGTAGACGTGGCCTTGTACCCATATGCGACATTGTCTACCACACCCTTGTCCACAGAGGCTCCCCAAGCGATGGTAGAGTAACTGCATCCATCACAAAATCAATTGAAAGATATTAATTAAACATTAATTTGAAAACACTTGTAACTTTTTTTATGCCAATTGATGTGTTGTTTTTGGTTATCTAAGAGCACTAGCTTGTCCGAGTACATTTGTAGTTTTTATTAAAAATATATTTGCCTCCTGAGATGCACTTGAAAGTGAATTCTAAGAAGTATATAACAGATGTTTTTCCAAAGAGTTTTTATGATTCACAAGTAATTTTAACTGTTTCTTCCAAACGTAGTCAGAAAATTTTAGATTTTCATATAAAGATCTTTTAGCCCTATCAAAGTGGTTCCAAACAAGTTAATCAATTTTTTTTAATAAATCACACTTTTTAACTTCTTTCTTGTCAAACCATGTCATAAGCATTTTTATTACCTAAAAACACTATGTCATTCTAAAAGTACTTTCAAACAATTTAGGTTGAGAATATATACCTCAAGGACATGACTGCAGCAGCCAAAGACACACCAGAGATGGAGTTGAAGTTGGGAAGGTGGGAAAGGACAAAGTGAACAGATGCAAAGATCATGATGAAATAGGTTAACTTGATCTTTTTACAGTCTGAGCACACAGAATTGTGGACCTTCTGCAGCGATTTTCCTCCGGTAACCATGTAGACGATGTTGACGCCGACCTCGACGATGAGCTGTTGAGGCACAACAATGTAGAGGCCAAGCTTTTCACCAAATGCATACTGCCCCAGCTCGTGGTATCGATCAAACCGTTTGCCTGGAACCATCTCATGCATTTCAACCATTTGCCACAGTGTGTACAATGTGATGATCCATGACAGCACCAGAATTACCACACCAGGACCCCTGAATTAGCACAATGCGAAGGCAAAGTAACAGCAGTAAAAAGTAGGAAAAATATTTTGCGCACTCATTTTCTCCTTTTTCGTACCCTTACTAATTTTTGTCCAAATGTAAAAAGTAAACACGGGTGTGTAGAGAGAGGAGTATGAGGAAATCAAATTCCCAAGTGATGTGACGAATTGTATAATTATTTGATATTGACAGAAGATTACGGTTGAGTTAATTAGGATTGACATACCATCCAAGATTGGCCATGGCGTAAGGGAGACTGAGAACACCAGCTCCAACCATGGCAGTGACATTGTGGAAAGCTGAGTACCACCATTTTGCATTCCTTGAAGCAGTGATTGGAAGCCACTCTTCGATTTTCTTCTGCTTTGCTAATTTTTCTTTTATCTATCATACACAATAACATATGTTGTTTCATCAGCATCAATCATGGAAAATTGACATATCATTATTCGCTTCAACGAAATCAACATTGTCGGGGTCGGTTAGCTAAGACAATTATTGACATGTCATTTTATCTTTAGCTACAAATCACATTAGAGCACAGTGTATAAGACCGTATTGTAGTTATGAGGAAGAATAACTTTCTACATGTACAGAGCTAAATATCTTCAGCTAATAAAGGACGGATGAGGAAATATTAAAAATTCTCCGTAAATAAAAAAGGGCTATGGTGTGATTGGAATTCTAGGGGGTTGGGAGAGAGGAGGGGGAGGGGAGGGGAGGGGAGGGGGTGGGGGAGGGGGGATTGGCAATGAATCTTTGGTATCTGGTGGTATCCCTGATTTAGAATTAGGGGAGGAATCAAGAATCCGGATCCTCTCCGATTCTCTTTGTCAGGATTTCAAAGATTTTATGGATGGTGTTTGTAAAAATTATTTTAAATATTTTTATTTAAAATTATAAAAATTAACCGTATGATATTAAATAATTGGGATCCTCCTGACCAAACTCATCGAATCCTTGAAATTTTATCCAACGGTTACAAACAGGAGCCTCTTTAAAAGTTATAATAATTGTAACCGTTAGATAAAATTTCAACGACCCGATGAACTTGGTCAAGAAGATCCTCACCATTTTCTCAGGAAAGGATCCTGATCCCAATAATTGAACATCATTCCCGAATCCCTAAGATTCTCATCAAAAAATCCGAAAAGGATCTTGTTGGAGGAATCAAAACTCAAAAGTTAAGGCTTTTCATCCAACTTCATCAACTGTCGTAATTGAGTTGCTTCAAGTCTTGTTTGAGCAGTGTCTTATTCTCTGTGGGGCGTGTAGGGGCCAGCACTAGCTACTTCCTGACGAACCGGTCAAGCTTGGTTAATAGCAGTGCATCCCATAATATATTATTATTTTAATTCAAATCTTTTATTTTATAAGAATAATGTTTTTCATACTATATTTTTATACTATGTCAGATGACATCTAATGTGAACAGTCGCATCATTTGTAAAATTTACAAAACCTAAGGAACGAAATGAGAAAAACTTCTCGTATATCACAATCATCATTTAATTAACTAGTTTTTCTTAATTATTAATTTATTAAATAATGAACTAAATTTAAAAATCTAATAGCATGAAAATATGGTACAAAAACATAGTCCAAATAGAATTACTCATTTTATAATGATATAAAAATCCGACCTGAACCTAGTTTGCAAAATAATATCTTCTTCTGTGGTGATGTTGATATTATAAGCACACAAACCTTCAAACAAAAAACAAAAGACAAATGATGTAGCTTGAGTCAAAATATATGCTTGTTTTCAAATTCACTCTCAAGTCGCTTGTATAGTTCAAAAATGTTTAGTTTCACAGACATAGAGATTTAGTGAGAGAGAGAGAGAGAGAGAGAGAGAGAGAGAGAGAGGGAGACTAACTTCGTCAGTTGGAGCTTGGGTTCCCATGGCTGGCACAAGATTGCAAGGATACACGACAAAGACGACAATCACAGATAAGAGAGAGAGAGAGAGAGAGAGAGAGAGAGAGAGAGAGAGAGAGAGAGAGAGGAAAAAAACAAGCGGAATTCAACTCGAGTCTCGAGCACAGAAATTGACCAGGGGTCTAGGGTGCTCTTTCTATATATATAATACAAAGATCCAAGGTCACACGTGAGGATTGGACTAAATTACCCTTCCAACTCAGTAGAAAAACTCAGTAATTATCTTGCTTTTGTGTCCATTTCATTCCAATACTCCTTTTTTTTGTGTGTGCACGTATACTCACTGAAATTTCCTGGAAACATCCACCTTAGACTCAAAAAAGAAAGGGAAACAAAAATGGAAAGGAATTTTGAGGAGGCGTATAAGTTATATATTTCACAAGTATACTAGCCTAAAAGATATATAATTGACAACTTAGATGAAGGTTTCACAAAGCAAAAGGGAAGATAAAAAACAAATAATATTGCAAGGTTAAAAAGTCAAAAAAATAAAATAAAATAATAAGGTTTCATTTGGAAGGAGAGATTTCTGGAAATATGGATTGGAGAAGGCTTTCCCAAAACAAACGATTGAACGTGCAGGAGAACCTCAAATAGTTATACCAAAAAGAAAAGAAATCCCTACATATATACAAATAGTTTAGGAAACATCAACAATAAGATCCATTTTGGATGGATAAATTTAGAAAAATTGCAAATACATTCTGCAACTTAAAATGACAATATTCCATGTGATATTGTGTACTTTAAAAGCGGTTGGGTTCATTGAATCATTTTTAAAATTCATCTGTTTCTTCTGTATTTACCACACTATTAAAACAAAGTTTAATGTATTGTTAATTATCACCATTAAAGCATTTAAATTCCTGTATTTTTTTAAATGTTAAAATGGACAACGAAATATGTATATAACTTTAAGGATGTCAAGGGGGTCAAACCAAATTTTTTTTTTTCTAAAACCACAAAGTCTGTTTCGCTCTATCATTATTATCATGGAAAGTGATAATGAGATAGATTTATTAAAAAAGACGAAGAGTACAATTTATCAAGGAAACATAAAGTCTAATCTTGATCATAATAGCAATCATAACAAACAAAACCTTCAATAACCAATACAAGATAAAATAATGGCAACAAAATATAACCTATCGAAAGCAGTAGTGTGGAAACTCTACATAATCATGATGATAACATAGGAAAATAAAATCATGAGGAGAATCCCACCAAACAAGACCAATAAGTATAACTTCTTTGTTCGTCATCGATAAAATTATTCTCGTATTGCCGAAGTTTTATAAATAAATAAAAAATATTAGGGTTAGGACCAAAGTTGACATTGCCAGCAAACCACATGCATGCATCGATATCCCTAGCTAGATTCATATAGCAGACAACTTAAGCAATTTGGAGCGCAACTAGCGGTAAGCTTGCCAGGTTGTGTCACTGCCCATAATATTGATTTTATCTGTCTGTCGGCTTCTTGGCCATTTGATTCTTCATATGAAGACTTTTATTTTCTTTTCTGTTTATGTTTAAATTCCATCTTTACTATTCTCTAAATTCTAGTTTGTATTCTATCAATTATTAATTGGCCTTTTACATATTATGGTCTCATTAATTTATAATTCGAGATCACGACATGGCTTGTCCTTAACAAGGAATTGGAATGATAGAGTTGTTTTAACTTTTAGCTAATCCCTTCATTACATGAGAGTGATGATTATATGCTCTTCTTTTGTCCACAAAAAACTTAGATTTGAGAGTTGAGACATTGTAATATGATGACGTGCATTTACAACTGATACGCAAATCAAGATACAAAGTATTTCATAAACATGACTTAGTTCGGTTGATTAAGATAATGTCCCGTCTTTAATTTGAACCCAATTTTTTTGGGAAACATGTTTATATATACTTACATTATAGAGACTCACACCTGATGGCCACACGAAATATGATAATGTGCATTTATAATTAATAAGCAAATTAAGATCCAAAGCATTTGACAAATGCAAGTTAAATCAGTTAGCTAGAGCAGTGTACTTGTTTTTTACCAAGATTCAAATTCCTATATTGTAAGAGTTGTGTAAAATATTGTATTAGCAAATACAAAGATATAAAGTAGTTCTTAACAACAACAAAAAAAGTCAACTACATAATTGGTCCCTAAACTTTTATGATAGTTTAGATTTCGTCCCAGAATTGAAAAAGAGGTTTAATTTTCATCCTTCAATTTTAAAAAAAATCTAGAGAATTGGTCATTCCATAATGGGGATGAATTTCTGTTATTTTACATGTACTTGATACGAGTGATCCCTAAATAACAGATGCAGATTAGCAGCATGGAGTTCAAAATTTTTACACCAATTTTGTGTGTGACCTTTCTGTTTATGGACTCTGTAGCATGTAGTGTGTTACTGTGTTATATATAAAAGGTTTTGCTACTAGAAAAGGGTATAATGGTAATTTGCGGTGATTGTTAGGGCATTGGGTAAGGAGACGGCAAGGCAGTGCTGGAACAATCATATCGTGATTGAAGAAATAAGATCAATACAAACATTCATGGAGGAATCGAGTAGAAGTGGATGGTGCCAAATTAATGTAGATTCGCTCGAGTATCTGGAAACGTGATTAGAAAGTTTAAAAGTGTGAGACCAATCTATACGGTTCAGATGACATATCCATGGAGATTCGATGAGTGTCCTAGATATAGGGAGAGGATCCTTACCGGATCCATTTTGTGGGGATCCTAGTAATTCTCACATCTTAGCCGTTCATCGTACATCGTGCGATCAATTTTCGTCAGATGCTATTTGTGTTTACTTTTAAATAAAAAAAAATCAAATGATTTCTAACCGTACAATACACGATGAATGACTAAGATGTGATGATTCCTAAAATCCCAACAAAATGGATCCGGATGGGATCCAATCCCCTAGATATAAAGATTTTATTATATTTTTGTGTATGACATGCAATAGAATAATGAATGGTTGAACATGTGGTAAATGATCCAATATATAAGGATCCCGCCAACAAAAATCTTCAATCTCCCAAATCAAGAGAATGACTTATCTACACTTTTTGATAAATCATCATAACATTTCAGACCAATAATATGATATCACGTGTTTTAACTTTTCATCGGACTTATCTACACTGCATTTACGCCATGACACTATGTGATATCTTATATAACATCGTCTAATTCGTCCGTTATCGCAGTGGGATATTAATGGTGTAGAAAAAAATCTCTCTCCATAACCGTATATAGTGTTTTAACTATTCACATGGCATACCTACTTTGCATTTACACAATGACTCATAATAACATCCCAGACCAATAATGTGATATTTTACATATCATCGTTTTATTCGTCAGTTATTGTAGTGGGATATTAAAGGTGTAGAAAATATCTCTCTCCATAATCATATATAGTGGCATTACATAGTGTCTACTTTTTGTTAGTCATCATTGGTCAACCACATCTTAATTTGCTAGGTTTCAACTTTCAAACGCTTAGATTCCACCGCACTTGTATCTTTTTTAACCTTAAGCTACCCAAATTTGATTTCTCAAGTGACACAACCTTAAAAATTTGCTCCTCCCTTTCAATATAATTTGACTTCTTCAGGAGAATCTAACTGTATACTCATTTTCCTTATAAGATGAACCGGAAATGATATTGTCATAAGCAACAATTATTTCTAAAGTATTACACGTATAATATATTTTTTTTTTGGTAAATTACACGTATATTATTGGAGAGAATCATATGTTGTGTAAGACATTATACATTTTATTTTACGTTTTCAAAAATGCATTTTAAACTTATCGTAATTTTAACTCATTAACGTATTCCTTTGATATGTTAACGAACCTCTATATATATATATATATATATATATATATATATATATATATATATATATATATGCGCTTACTGCTTGCTATGAAAACACCATTTTCTTTAAGTATTTTAGTTTATAATAAAAGAATTGTAAAGAATTCGACGGTGACTCACTCGTTCAATATTTATAAAATAATAAGCAATATGGTCAATGATTCAATGGGTTGCAATGTTCCTAAAGTTGCGTTTATGAATCTTACTTTCCTGGTTCTTCCTCCCACTCCCAAGTTGTAGGCGTGGGTGGGACTTACACTATTGATTTTTTTTTGGGTCAGGAACAATCTTTGCAAGTCAAGCTAGTTGGCTGCTAGGAAAGGAACCGGATCCCCTCTTGAGCTTAGTAGGCTGAGCCTTCAGAGCAAATCACACGGACCATTGAAATTTAATTCAACGGCTGCAATTATTAAAACTTTTAGAGGGTCCCATGTTTGTAGCCGTTGGATCAAATTTCAACGTCCGAATAATTTACTCAGGAGGCTCTCAGCCTCCTAAGCTCACGAATTTTTACATCAGATGCTGACGTCCCATGACTGCAAGTCCACTTTTGAGGAAGAGCAAAAACCATGAAACGTATACATACTTAAGTCGATATTTCGTACGTAGTCCACTTAGTGTACCAAAACAATGATAATCGAAGCTACATAGGGTTTTATTAACTCTATCCAAAAAATTTAGAGGAAATTTGTATAAATTTAATGAACATTAAGATCAACCGACGAATGATACTTGTATGTATAATTGTACATAGCTGTCAAAGACTCAAAGGGCAGGAAGCAGCAGGTACAAATTATTTCTTTCAAGTTGGAGCTATCTGCAACTAGCAGTAGCAGCTGCTAGGGAAAACTGTGTGTCCACTGTCCATACTTAATGTCCTTATATAAGTACGAAATCGTCAATGGCAACTTGAAGTTACGGAAGCTTGTGCTTGCTGGATTCACCCTGATGATGTTAACACGAAGAGTTTATTTTGCGAGCTAGCAAGTACCACACATTTGCTTTGTTCTTTGCGTGAGTAAGGGGATCAGTACGTGTAATATAATACGCTACAAAATAAATACTGAAAATATGAGTACACCCCTTCAGTGGCGAAGCCAGGAATTGTCGAGCGGAGGGGCGAAACTTAAAAGCGTAAAGGGTTCTAAAACAATGTAGACAATCAAATTCTTTACATAGTAGACAATAATATACCAATACAAAGAAGTTACGATTATTGTTGGTGATATTTTATGTTATGACTAATAACTAAAAAGTTACAGTCTCGTAATGTATTAATGCTAGAGTAACTTTATTATATGACTAATAACTAATTAAACTAACAATTCAATTACTCAATATCATTAATTATTTAAATTATTCAATAATTCAAATTATCAATAATCAACAAATTCATCACTAATCTTCATTCATCAATATTCATTCATATCAATATCAACAATTTCATTCATCAAATGGTTCGTATCAATAATTAATAATAAATAACAACATTACGCTATAATTCTATGCAATGCAATTAATTTCCAATCCACAAAAACCCAACCCAAATTTTCACTTTTTATTGTTTTGGGGTTATAAAAAATTGAATTGAGTCGGCAATGGAATTAAAGACAGTACCAAAAACGACGGCATAATCGTTAGTGAGGATGTCACTGCAGTTGCCGCCGCCGTTGCCGCTGGACCACCTCTGGGAGCCGTACGATTTCTACGAGCAGATCCACCACCACAACCCAGCGAGGCAACGAAGTTTTAATCCTTGTCGTCAGGCTCGAATACAAGATTCTCGAGTTGCACAGGTACAAGCTCGCGGGGAATCAGAAACAAGAGACACCCAATTGGGTGGCTGCGAACCCAATGGAGAAATGAAACAGATTGGTAATGGCTGAAACGGCGGTGTTTTGTTTAAAAAATTTTTTTTTTTTACCAAGCCCAAAACGACGTCGTTTTGGCTTGGATTTAAAAAAAAAATAACAGCAATCTGCTGCTGCTGCTGCGCGCAGCAGAACAGATTGCCCAGCAAAAACAGAGGAGAAGATGAACCAGGGTTTTCCGACGAGGCGCGAGGGGAGTGGCGAACCCAGTTCTCCAGTGGTGTTTCCCGGCGAGGGGAGTGGCGGCGGCCACTCCTCGCCCTCACGTGGCTTCGCCACTGCACCCCTTGAAATTTAATTTTCTTTAACCAAAACCTATCATGATAAATTTCTATAACAAAAACCTAATGACTAGGCTCCAACTAAGCAATATCCATAATTAAGTTTGACTTGGCAAACTTTGTATTTTTGGATGTCTAAATTACCCCTAATAACACTTACTTTGGGTCTCTCACTTATTATCTACATTTATTTTACATTATTTCATTCAATTACATGTCTTCAAATACCTTATGAAGATTTGGAAAAAAATTTAAATGTCATGATTCCTATGCATTTAATAACAAAAATTTACATGATACCAATGTTCCTTATATAGTTGTTTTTACAAGATGCTAACAGGTAAATTAGTATATCCTACAAATATAAAAAAATTATTCAAAATTATCAATATTTTAAATATAACATAGGTAAATTATTTTGCACAACATATATGTAATAACAATATAAGTTCCTAGTAAATTATGTAATGATACATGCAAAATAATTTACCTATAAAATAAAAGAATGTTGATTGATTGCACACTCTATATAATAATAACAAAATGTGGCTATAGTATATATGTAATATCACATGAAAAATAATTTACCTACAAAATAAATAAATATTTTTAGCCAATTGATTCAAAATTAGTTTATTACATATTATTTTACATAAAAATATAGATAAATTATTTGTACGCATATATATAATTTTAATAAAATGTGCTTAATACATACATGCAAAATAATTTACCTACAATGATTGTCAAACAAATAAAAGAAATGAAACATATGATGGTAAAAGAAGTATAAATTAGATAATTTTATGAGGGTAATGCTATGGAAACTAAATTTGTAGACTAAATTTTGGAAACTAAAGAAAATAGAAATTGATGATTAATTTATTACTTAAACGTTGATAAATGTGCTCATTAGTGCCACATCATTTAGTTTGCAAATTCAGTCTTCCTAGCATTATCCATATTATAATAATAAGGCACTTATTTCCCACAATTATGGCGGATAATTAAATTCATTAACACTAACAGAGAGCACATACTTTGTGTGTGTAAATAATTTCTCTTAATAAGTGCAATTTTTTTAATATTACATAATTATTGTTTTGTCCTCCTTACGTAAATATTGTGTATCAAAAGTGAGGGTAAAATTGAAAAAATAAGTATAAAAAGAGGGTAAAATAGGAAAAATAGGGATATGGTTGTCATTTTGTCAAAAGATACAAAATTACTATTTTGCCCTCCTTTTGTTAATAGTGTGTATCAAAAGTGAGGGTAAAATAGGAAAAAAGTGGCAAAAAGTTGACAAGAAGGATTCTCTTAATAATAGTACTAGCAGAGAGCACACACTTTGTGTGTGTGAATAATTTCTCTTAATAAGTGCATATTTTTTTCTATTCTATTATTAATAGAAACTTCCTTGTCAACTTTTCCCCCTTTTTTTCCCTATTTTGCCCTCCTTTTTGTCAATAGTGTGTATGAAAAGTGAGGGCAAAATAGGAAAAAAGGGAAAAAACCGTCTACCTCCTCCCACATTCTCCTGCTTCAGTTCATTCAAACTATCCAAAAAACATTATGATTTCACTTACGTGTATGAAAAAATGATGGTGGGACAATTTCTCTTGATAAGTGCATATTTTTTATCTTATGCAAATATTTCGATATAAAATTACTATTTTTCCCTCCTTATGTAAATATTGTGTATCAAAAGTGAGGGCAAAATAGGAAGAAAAGGGGAAAAAGTTCAAAAGATACAAAATTATTATTTTGTCCTCCTAATGTCAACATTGTGTATTCAAAAATGAGGGAAAAATTGGAAAAAAAGAGGCAAAAAGTTGACAAGCCCTCTTCTCTTAATAATATAGATAGATATAGATAATTAGAGTGTTGTGGCACAATTGTAAATAGTTTGAAGATATAGATAATTAGAGTGTTGTGGCACAATTGTAAATAGTTTGAAAATAATAGTTATTTATTTTTTTACATGGCAGTCTACTTCAAATTTAAGTTTTATTTAAATGTTTAAAATAAGATGAGTTTTTATCAAATCACGTTATCTGGTGTGACTTATTAGGCATTGGGCTGATACGAATTGAGTGGTTCTGAGTGTAGGTTGACTAGTTTGTGTATCTGTTGTTTTTTATTCATGTATTTTGTGGCTTGTGGACTTGGAAAATCATTTTTCCTTCTTCGTCTGGCCAAGTGTCCGTGCGTTGTTCGTATAACTTTTTGTCTGGATCAGAGACTGGGCTGTCTGCATGAAAGAAATCAAGAAAAGAAACCTAATAGGAGTATGAGTAGGACCAGAGGTTGACAAGGCCGTACGCAGTACCCAGAACAAGAAAACCAAAGGGAGCTTCTATTCGGCCCCGTCTGCCGCACATTATCCTTCTTGTTGAAGGACTTCTGATACTTGGTAGACCGGAACCAAATATATATCTTAAATTTCATCAATACGTTGGGTGTCGAGAAATAAAAATGAGTGTAACTGAAACTTTTAAATAAATTGATAGTGGTATACAAATCTAAACGGTCTTTAAATCATCTCCAACCGAAGGAGGGCTAAATTAATATTTTAATTAACAATGCAGGGTCATATTTCTTACCATCTCCAACCGATGACCAAATGGTCATATGGCCAAACATAATTTATTATTTAAATTAAAAAACTACAACTTATATTTAAAAGAAGCATGTAGTAGGTGTTTAAGTTTTATGTTGTTAAATGTTTTTAAAAATGTTGTTTAATGTTACTTAATTTAATTTAATGTTGTTTAATGGCTTAGGAAGTTATAGAAAAAAATAGAATTTAAAAAAAATTTGTAAAAAAATATATATATATATTTTCAAAAATAACTGCTAGCTGACATTAGTTAGTTGACGTTGAGTTTGAAATTGTGGCCCGGCCCGAGGCCGACTGGCCGGCTCATTTGGGCCGGCTGGCTGGCTCATTTGGGTAGGCCAGTTGGCCCTTCGACCCTTTTTGTCCAATGGGGCCCGGCTTGACCCTCGGTTGGAGACATTTTTCAAGCTATTTTCGACCCTCTGGACCCTTCGGTTGGAGATGGCCTTACTACTGCATTGGGCTGGTTTCTTAATAATGACATTGACAAGTCAATGATCCGTTACAAAACTTGCATCTCGAAAACAAGAGTAAATGAGATCAACTCGAATGAGCACACCAGCAGTGTCCAGCTTGTGAGAAACCATTGACACATTCCTTGTTGAATTCAATTGTTTCAACAGTTCCGTAATAAATCGTACATCTTTTGAATTTATGAAATTAATACCATTGCTTATTGATCCTTGTTCCTCTCATTCAAGTAGTGCATAAGAACCTATAATTATGCCAGTAATTAGGTATAGGAGGTGAATGAGGAACAGAATCTGATGTTCCCATGATTACAGTACCACATTATTATTTTTTTTCTGATAAAGGCGATATTGGGACTGAGAGAATCGAATTAGGGATCTCTGATGTGCGTAGTGGATGAACGTTCCGAACCAAGTAAGCTACAAACTCTTGCACTATATAACATTATTATTTTTTATACAATCCTTAACTGCAGCAAGATGTTTATCACAGATGACTTGAAACCTATTGAATTGATGCAAACCAATTTTTTAACTAGTTTTTTTTTTTGTTCATTTATTCAAGTTAAAACAACAAAGCATGCTATAAAGTAAAAGAAAGTAAAAGTTAAAAAAAAAAAAAACAGATACAAGCTACTGAACTTAGGGATCTTCTTCTACGTTAGTGAGTTTGCAAGGACCAAACTCCTCACATAAAAGTCAAATCAAGCAACTGAAATAACAGGAGGATGCTTGAAACGTTGCTGCTGCCTGTGAACTGGGGTTTTCACAGACAATCCTGATGCACCAAAACAGAAATAATGGCTCCTCAACCTTCTACGAACAGAGCCTTGTTTTGCCAAATTCGGTGTTTCGTCGTCAACTACTTCATTCGACCAAGATGGTCCTGCAATGTCGGTTTCCATGCAAACGCTTTTCTGTTTATCCAGAGAAGTAGGTGAAGAAATTGAAGATGATTTCGAAAATGAACTAGACCGAGAACGACCTGGCACAGTTATGTGCGGAATTGCCTGCATTACGCCGTGCCTTATGCCGCAAGCAAACCTCTTTTTCGCTGATGGACTTGACTGGTTGCTCCTCACGGAAAGTGTCCGTTTGTTGCTGGGAACTGATGAGACTGAGGGCTTTGAAAATCTCTGTCGAAGTGGGGTTGGGGCTGCATCATCTGGGCTTTTGTTGCATATCTTGATAGAATCTACCGATCCCAAATCAACCGATTTCTTGAACCTTTCGTGCTTTTTCGCTTTCATTTGTGGCCAGCCTATGACACGTTTTAGTTGTGCTGCTGCATTATTTACAGAACCAGGTTTTTTACCAGAGAATGAGCTGCCGTTATTCTCAGTGGTTGGATCATACGGACTGATAAGTTCGGGTGCAGGTGAATGGGTTCCTATGCTACGGCGATCAGCAGTAGCATCTGATACATTTTCAATGCCAGTATACAAGAAGATTTCCGTGTCAGAAATTCTAAATGATGTTCCGGGACTACCTCCATCGCCTTGCATCTTCAAGCGCGAAGCAATCGCTTTTCTTGCATTGTAATCCTCACAACCAAATATTCCCCCAGCCGAAATCAGCTGCCTGATTAGTATATCAGATGATGCTGAACGAGGCCATTGTCTAAGGTAATCAAGTGCTGTCATGCCATCCATGTCGCGGGCATTCACATCAATTGATTTTGCAATCATCAGAAGTTGGACTAAATCGGAATGCACATCCCCAATGATTGCCGTGTGAAGGGCAGTCCGTCCTTCATTGTTTTTCGCATTGATGATGTGTTCGATAGTGAAAGCTTTCTCGCTCACCAGTTGCTTCAGAAGCTGAATTTGTCTGTCCAGTCTTCGGAAGGCAGGACTTTGGAAGCCGGATATAGCCTTGTGGAGAAACGTTTCTCCAGAGTTGTTTCGTGCAGAAATGGATGAAGGGGATGCAGATATAAGCGCTTCGGCTGCGGCAAGTTGGCCTCTTGAAGCTGCAACATGCAATGCTGTGTTGCCCTGGCGGTCAGTGGAGTTTATGATATCAAAGGATGCCACAAGGTACTTCACTACCTGCATGAAAGAAAAGATTAGTTGATTCAGGGAAATAGGGGAGGTGATAAACATTGAAAACAAAGACAAAGTAAGGTAAGTCTAATTAACTAAAAAAAAGGAAAATTAACAAGGAACAATCTAAAAATGTGGAATTACAAATGGATTTCCTTTTTAAGTAAATCCATAACAAGAGTGAATTAAGTGGAACAATGATATAAATCAGTCATCTAGCATTAGGCCGGCTACGAAGCAGACATTCAGACAGTTGATAGCATAATGATATTGTGTTGATTTCATTGCCACCAACAAAATGTACCGATATGTTACCATGCATTTTTGACAATATCAATGCAGATCCGTTATAAAGGAATTTATGCATCTAACAAACATGTAACAAGAATGCCTTAAGAATTTAGGTTAAGAATTTTATATAGTTGTATTTCCTATAAGCAAAATGGTTATCAAAACAACCGTTAATTTTCTCTTCGTGCTAAAGTTTATGATTTTCAACAATACAGACCAATACACATCCGTTCCGCACAGAGAATTTATGCATCCAACATCTATGGTAACAAGAATGCCTCAAGAATTATTTTTAGTTGTTTCATTAGAACAACTGAAAATGAAATGATTATTAGACTGACCTTGATCTTCTCTTTACCCTAAATTTTTATTATTTTGGGTCATCATCCTCGGATTTGGATCCTCTCTTGAGCTTATGGAGAGGATCCTCCTGACCAAGACACTTAGGCCGTTGGATGAAAATTCAACGGCTACAAACAGAATGGTCGCTTTAAAGTTATAATAATTATAACCGTTGGATTTTCAACCAACGGTCCACGTGTTTTGGTCAGCTCATCCAACGGCTACAAACAGCGAATCCCTTCAAAATTATAATAATTATAACAGTTGAATTTTCAACCAACAGTCCGCGTGTTTTGATCAGGAGGATCCCTCCTTAAGCTCAGGAGAGAATCCAAATCCATCATCCTCACCAACAATTGTTACCAGGAACCACTTGACTAATTAAGCTGACACGTGCTTGTAAAAGTGTAGGAAAAGAAAGCAATTTGGAAAGGAAAAAAAAAAATTGAATCTTTGCAAAAGCACTTTTAAGAAAAGTGGGAAGCAGCTTCTCACCTCTACCCGTCCTTTCCCGGCCGCTGCATGGAGCACAGTTGATGCCTGAATATCCCTATAAGCCAAAACATCCTCACAATCCGAAAGAAGGTCCTTCAAAATACTCAAATTTCCGCCTCTCGCCGCTGCATGAACCGCTCTGTTAAGCATTTCCCGTTTATAAACACTTGGAATCTCCCCAACGTGCTCCTCCAGCTCTCCGCGGCTCCCAGTCATAAACCTCGGCGAAACCGCAAAGTCAAAAAGCAGCCTGAAAACCTCAACATTCTTGCTCCTTGCAGCAGCATAGAAAATATCAGTCACCCCATATTCTCCTTCCCCGAAAACAAGCAGAGGGTTTCTCTCGAGAAGTTCTTGGACAAAACCAAGCTCCCCGGCGGAGGCGGCGGTGTACATAAGCCAACCGCCGTATCCAGCCCTTATGAGAGAGTTTGTTTTTTCTTTCTTGGACTCGCATTCGTGGAAGAGCTTCCGCGCAACGCGCGAACGACACTTTGCTACATCATCATACTGTGCTTCGTCGTCCCACACTGTCTCTAGACGGCGGATGCGGCGGAGAGATGTGAGCTTGATGAGGTGGTTGCCGTCTATACGAAGGAGCTCTCGAACCAAGTCGTAGTGGCCGTTAGCGGCTGCGTAGTCGATCGGAGACGCGTACCACCATTGGTCTCCAGTGCTCTCCCACCGCAGAGGAAAATATGTGGGAGGCATTTTCTAGTTTTGGGAAGATAATAGAAACTACAGAGCAACAATATTATCTAGAAAAACTTTGATTTGTTGGCGGAAGTAATGCAACTAACAACCAAAAACTGAGTGAGAGTTAAGGAAACCCAGAAGAGGAAGATGAAGAAAAGAAGGAAGATTTAAAGCAGTTACCAGCTAGAACAGAAGAAGCACATCAACTAATAGCACGAAGAAATTAAATAAGGATGAATAACTTTTTAAAGGGTAGATGGGAAGTTTAGAGGGATGAGAGAAATAATTAATAATATCAAGTAGGAGATAAGGGGTGGGAAACAACAATCATGGCTTACACATATGGAATTATGGAAGACAGAAAAAGGAAGAGTCCCTTTCTTGGATGAATTAAAGTTGTAGAGAAAAATAATGTAACAGGTGATTAATATATGAGAAATATGCACATATATTTTTAACTGAAAATATAATTTTTGAGGTGAAACGAAGCCAACTTGGCTAATTTAATAACCACTATAACTAAAAAATATATGAAATGTGAAAAGCGACAAAAGAATTGAGCCAGCACTTTAAAACTGAAAGAATTCTAATTCTTAAAACTAGAAATAGAATTAGAAAAACACTAAATCTTATTATGTATAATACGGCGTATAGTCTGTTTAGTGTTATTGCATTCATAATCAATTCTATTTTAGCATATTTCATCTAAGTGTGTCTGATAGGTTTTGGTTTTTCATGGTTGACTGGTGGGTAACTAATAAACCCCTATCCAACCAAAGTAAATTATCCTGTGGTGAAATGAGATTACTTTTGTACCGAGAAAGTTAGAGATAATGATGTGTGATGTATAGAAAGAGATTAAATTTACTGATATTGGTTGAAGTAATGATAGAGGAGAGGACCAGTGGGTTGAAAGGTTTTTACTGAGCACTGAGCAGGAAGATGGTCGGAGTGATCATAAAAAAGCTGAACAATACAGAACGCACTGTGCTTTTAGAATTGGAGCTTTTGAGAGAGTTTATGACATAACAAGGATGCTCATAGTCCTTCATTTATGATTTATATTTTGATTTTGACCATTTGATAACTTTTCAGTTTTCGTAAAAAAATAGGAAGTGTTATTGACATTCTAAAAATTTCATTTTATATTTTTTATAAATGTATTTTTCTTTTTAAATATAGAAAGTTTAGAATGTAGAATGAGATTTTTAGAATGCCAATAATAATTTTCAAAAAGAATTACCAACAAGTTTGTTTTAGGGTTTTAAAACAAGAACAAAAAAAAAAAAACTAAAAAATAATGACGAAATAATTGTCAGACAAGTCTTTAATTTTGATTAATTAGCTAATTAATTACGCAAACTTTATTAAGCCAGCAGCGGTGAGAGTGGTGACACTTTACCTGACTAATCCACCTTCTTGTCCCAGTCAACTACTCAATCAAAGATGAGACTGATTAGGCCAACTTATCTCCCATCACCAATGCTTTATCAACATTCAACATAATAATATATGATGAAGCTGAAAGTGAAAGATGCATGGAGATCTCACGAATAATCGTCGAATATTATTATTTAATGACAAGATAATTAATCAGGGAACGAAAATATCAAAATATATTTAGGAACTAATCAACTTGAAAAAGAAATTGAATTTTCCAGAAATTTAATATTGGGATGGACGGGGTGTGGCTGGCTACTCATTCCCCAATCCAACGTCTAGAATAAGCGCTGACCATAAAATGGTTGACCTTTTTCAGCTGTTCATAAGGTTCCGTCGGTGGAATGCCAATGTTGCAGATTACTTGCAATATTATGACCTTTAAACCAACCATGCATGATATATGCAGGTTTAGTTAACCGATTTAATTCGAGAGTGTGCAGACCTTAGATATATAGTCAAATTAGTTATAATATGTATGTCCACTCAAATTCGAATCTCTTTCGCGTTCGTAGTGAAAGTCAAGTAGAGTAGAATTATTGTTTGCATATAAAAAGGAAAATCATGCAAGTTTGATGAACTCTGTATGTGTGTGTATATATATAGGAGATGGATTGTTTGCCCTTCCCATCTCATGTCCTTTCTATCCTCTCTTATTTATGTGGTCACGGTTAAGTCACGTCAATATTTTATATTCCATTGTTTTTTGTCTTATTATTTCTATAAAAAAAATCAATATAAAATGTTGACGTGACTTAACCGTAATCACATAAAATAGGAGGAGATGGGAAGGGTATGGGATGGGAAGAGCAGACAATTCATCTCCATATATATATATATATATATTAGCAGAAAGGGATGCGTATATATTTATGTGGTCACGGTTAAGTCACGTCAACATTTTATATTCCATTGTTTTTTGTCTTATTATTTCTATAAAAAAAATCAATATAAAATGTTGACGTGGCTTAACCGTAATCACATAAAATAGGAGGAGATGGGAAGGGTATGGGATGGGAAGAGCAGACAATTCATCTCCATATATATATATCAGCAGAAAGGGTTGCGTATATAATAATATATGCACGCATTATACATGCTTAATTACCACGTGAGTTTCTTGAAGTTTACTCACATATCATAGAAAAATTAATACCAAAGCACGCGGACATGCTAAAAAGAGATGTTGTAGATCCTTAGTTGTGATTGTTCATCATTCCAAGAGATGCTAAAGCATATCACATGCAAGATTGGCTGAGCTCTGTTGCCTGTTTGCTTGAAGAGAAACTAACCTACAACACGAATGTTGTTGCGATCATATTTCAAATCCATCAAACATTATCATATATTATTATTATTTTGTATAATAATATATTATTAACTTAAGATACCGCGTACAATATAGTTGCAAGAAAGTTCTTCTCGTTAAGTTGGCTACGTAGAACCCCCAAATGCTTCGCACTGAGTCTTACTGGAACACACACACCACAACTCTAGCTAAAAGAAAAGCAGATTAAGATGGCACGGCCATGTGAGAGGGAAGGCAACTTTTTAACTTTTGGAGGAGTTCAACATTCAAAAGGTATATATAATAGATAGGGCGTGGGTAAAGGTAACGAGTTTACTCACCTTTTAACAACAACAATGCATGTTTGCATGTGACATGTCATATCAGTTCCCTTTCAACTTTTTTCATCATCTCTCCAGGCTTCGTTCTTAGCTTTGACACTTTCTGTGCTTTGTTCTGCATCCAATCCACTCCACCAGTAGTCTTTTTCTTTGCTTTAAAATAAGAGCCATGAAACCCTAAATCTTCACATGAGATATATTACAGAAAGAAAAGCATATGATAATTCGATGGTCTCCATTCCAACACAACAGCGACCTAATGGTCAGCAGCTGCATGCAGCTTGCCCCAATAATATTGTAGTAGTGGCAGTCTCTAACTCTTCTTAAGGCACTGTCGCGCTCACTATCGATATCACTATCACTAACGTAGATTCATATGCTCTAGCTAGAAAGCGTACAAACTCATAGAGGACCACCAAATCACCATCATCGTGTATACTTAAACATAAGCATATACATGTATACATACATACATATATATATATATATATATATATATACACTATTTCATTTTTCAAGCGATATCCAAGTTTTACTTATGATTGAGTTTGACAAGTGAAATCTACATTTATAGTCTATAGAGTATTTGAAAAAAAAAAATTGAGATTTCATCACAAAATTAATTGTCAACATGGGAAAGAATCAAACTTCTTATAAGGACTTTCAAGATTGAGCAAACTTCCAATGTGTGACGTTTCTTTACATACCTTCACGACAACAAATGTCCCTCCAAGTTGACCTAAGAACAAAGGGAAAAAAGTGTAGAGAAATCACTCCCTTTGCGTGAATCAGTATAAGTATGAGATTGTAAGATCGAAGGTCACCCACCCCACCATTGTTAAGATGGGTGGTAAGACCTAACTAAGGACGACGGCAGTAGGACATGAGATGAGATGGTGCTTTGCTTTCCACCACCACCACCAGCAGCAGGTCCACCACCAACAATTATGATCTATAAACTATAAAATTAATAATCTTCTCAAAAGTATATGGACCCTGCAATGATTCAATCAAATATCCTTTATATTAAAGTGTATATCTTCTGCAAATCTGCATATTAACATGTAATTAACTCAAGGATAACATAAGCATTTCATTCTACCTTCATATATCGCTTGCATTTCATTTTAAGAAGTGCTTTTTCTTTGATTTATTCAATTTGAAGTTTAAAAAAATGCAAAAAAGAGAAAGATGGGTGCAAAAATCACTTCTCGCCTATGTAAAGACTGAACCAACAATGGATGCCCTTGCATATATCCAATATTCTTAAATTGAACTCGGTTAAATTAGATTTTTCCTTTCCCTGTGTATAAGGAGCTATTATCGGCACTCCCATACAAAAAGTGCAGGGAATTTTGGAGCGCTAAGCAGATAAAAGACAATCTCCTTTCAAGGGCCCAATAATATTAAGAATGTTCGGCCTAAAAGCCCAGGCCCATTTCGTAGTTTTCCCGTCGCCCAAGTAGTTAGGGTTTTGACAAAAATCACATAAACCCTACACCCCTCACTCCGCAAAAACCCATTTCCCTTCTCTCGAATCTTCTCATCGTCACCAGGATGGGAAGCAACCAAGCTGCCGTGTCCTTCCTCACCAACCTCGCGCGCGCCGCCTTCGGCCTCGGCGCCGGCGCCACAATCCTCAACTCCTCGCTCTACACCGTCGACGGCGGCCAGCGCGCCGTCCTATTCGACCGTTTCCGCGGAGTCATCGACGACACCGTCGGCGAAGGGACCCACTTCCTGATCCCATGGCTCCAGAAGCCCTACATCTTCGACATCCGCACCCGGCCCCACACATTCTCTTCCGTCTCCGGCACCAAGGATCTCCAGATGGTGAATCTCACCCTCCGTGTACTCTCCCGCCCCGAGGTCGCTCGCCTCCCTCAGATCTTCAAAACCTTAGGGCTAGAATACGACGAGAAGGTCCTTCCCTCCATCGGCAACGAGGTCCTGAAGGCCGTGGTGGCGCAATTCAACGCCGATCAGCTTCTCACCGAGCGCCCCCACGTGTCGGCGCTGGTGCGCGAGAGCTTGATTCGCCGCGCCAGGGATTTCAACATTGTTCTGGATGACGTGGCCATCACGCATTTGTCGTACGGGCTGGAGTTCTCGCGCGCCGTGGAGGCGAAGCAGGTGGCTCAGCAAGAGGCGGAGCGGTCCAAGTTTGTGGTGGCCAAGACTGAGCAGGAGAGGCGGGCTGCGATTATCCGGGCACAGGGTGAGAGCGAGGCTGCGAAGCTCATCTCTGATGCGACTGCATCGGCAGGTATGGGACTGATCGAGCTCAGGAGGATCGAGGCATCCAGAGAGGTTGCTAACACGCTTGCCAGGTCGCCCAATGTGTCTTACCTGCCTGGTGGGAAGAACATACTCTTCGGTCTCAACCCTCGTTGATTGGTAATTTTTCGTTTCGCTTCTTCTTCTGTGTTTGATTTGCTTCCTGTTTTACTGTTATATTGATTTGGTAATTCATTCTGCATCTGTATGGGATCATCTGTAATCAATGTATGTTTTCGAAAGCACAAGTAAACCATTTTAGAATTGAGACAGTGCCGTGTATTAGTAGTGATTAAACCGAATGACTATTCGAAAAGAGTAGTGCTCACTAGCATTCTAAGAGTTTAGGTTTTCGGCACCAAGAGAGGTAATTCATCAAGTTTTCTAGGTTATATGCTCAAGGGACTCAGGTTTATCATTTTGCTAAGTTTGGGCAGTCCCCGGAGTTTGAATGATTTGGTTATGGTTCTTCTTGAATGATAGCATGTTAGCCACAGAGGGGGAAGCTGCACTGTTGTATGCGTCTTACCATAATCTACACAAGATGCATGATAGTTTTGTGCTCTGTTATACCGCATTTCACCGGCACCAGTCCACTAAAAGTTGCAGTTCAACTCTGTAGATCAATGTGGGGCAACTCGTAGATCAATTTTACTTAAAATTGTCTTAAACCTAGACTTGGATGATCATAACCTTGATGTACATGTGATTTGCAATTAGATGCGTTGTCTTCTATAGTTATTCGTTTGCCCTGAGGTTATATATGATATACTTAGTTTCTTTTCTCTACTTCATACCTAGCAGTGCAGTGCACGGTAGATATGATAGATTATATAATGTGATGAATTGTTTGCGACTACAGATCTTTTTATCGACAGATATACATTGTATTAATCGTGAATTCCTTTGTGTGACGGTAGTTGAGCTCCACATTGCCAATGTATGTTTAGGTGTATCTAGTGAACCTAAGTTTAGAATTTAGCAAAAAAATTTTAAGCTACAGATCTTGATTATGCATATTGAGGATATTGGAAAGCTAACATTACTTTTAATATACAACAGAACTAAACATGTGTGTGTACTCTTTTAACTTGGGTTTTGAACAAAAGCCCGAAAATTCAATTATTTGGTTTTATCCTACATACACGAGAAATATGAATGAGGTTTATTTTATGTTTCTTTCCACCTCTTATGTATCATGATACATTAGTCGTTGTAGATTGTGAACTTTTTCCGGTGCAATTTGTAGGGTTCCAATTGTGGCATAACAAGAAGACCAGATGGTGAATACACCGAACTTCTGAGTGGTTTGTTTCTACAGTATTTTTTGTTTTTACTTGGGAAGACGTACTATCTGGAACTTCTTCAGAACGAAAGTCGGTGTTTAGGAACGTTCCATGGATGTTGCGTTGATAATGCAGTTCTGACTGAATTCGCTGTGCGTTAGTGGTTGAATATAAATGGAGCACTTTTGTTAATATATTGATGGATCATGTGTTTACTGAATTTTGCACCTATTTCAACGGTTTTTTCTTGTAAACGGCAGTATGGCTTCGCATGTTGCTGTTGCATATTCTTGTGCCTATGCTTGGCAATGTTTGGGGTGCGACACATCGGAAGCGAGATGAAAGACCGATGAGGTTCATGGTGCCTTTGCTTGTTTTGGATGTTACTCGATCTTCAAGTGACTCAATCTTGAGTTGAAAGCCTTTTGATTTTGTTCGTCTCTTTCACTTGCAATCTTCGGCTTTGGAAAATACTCAAAGACTTACAAATGCTTCAGTTAGAAGATGCGGCATTGCGGAGGGTCAAGGCAAAAGAGGTAGAGGAAGACATAAAGATTGTTTAAAATCAGATACAATGACATTCTAGGATTCATACAGCCGATCTTCTTGTTGTTGTTATTGTGGTCGGTTAACCGCAATCAAGAAAATCTCCGTAAAGAGATGCTATTAATTATTTTGTTTCGAAAAGGAGAAGAAGAACGATACCCAGGTAAACAAAAGGCATCTCAAGTTAAAAGTTGGGGCCAATTTTGAGCACTTGGTATCTCTTAAACCAATGCAATAACCAACCCCAAAACTAAAGCTAAAGCTTTTTAACACTCTTGGAACCAGTCCCTTACAAAACTGGATCACTTGCGAAGATGATCGATTATTCCGAAAAACAAGCTTAAGCTGCCTTGCCTCGTAATTAATCCCGAGAAATGGTCGAGTCGTCTATTTAACTGAGGCAATGTGACGGATCAAGTCAATTACTCGCGAGCTGCAGCAAAACCATACCGCGTTTTTTCAGTACAGATCAACACAAGATAACATCTTAGAGCGCAAATAATAGTTTCCTTTCGGAATTCATAATTCATAACGAAGTAGATTGTGAGGAAATTACCTATAACCCCACTCGTTGTCATACCAAGACACAAGCTTCACAAAGTTGTCGTTCAAAGCAATTCCAGCCTTGGCATCGAAAATGCTCGACCTGTTGCATAATTTCCAAATACATATCATCAACCCACAAAACACACAGCAGCAACTGAGAACAAAACTGTCAGAAAATTCTCACCGGTTATCGCCCACAAAGTCCGTCGACACCACATCTTCGTCAGTATATCCGAGGATTCCCTTCATGCTGCCCTCTGATTCTTTCCTACAATTTAATCACATATAACATTAGACATTCAAGGAAAACACAACGGAGTCCAGAAATATAGCATCAGTTCAAAGTCGTAGCGAAGAGGAGAATGCTTGTGAGGCTTACTTGATGGCATTTTTGATCTCGTCGTAAGTGGCCTTCTTCTCAAGTCTCACCGTGAGATCAACCACCGAAACATCCACCGTGGGAACACGGAATGCCATTCCCGTCAACTTCCCGTTCAATGCGGGCAGCACTTTCCCCACGGCCTACACAAAAATCAAACACCGCAACGAATGCAAAGCATGGTTTAAGCAGAAAAATCTGTCAAAAACTATCAAACAATGTATCATCGTCCAATCAATACCTTGGCAGCTCCAGTACTGCTGGGAATGATGTTGGTAGCAGCAGCTCTGCCACCTCTCCAATCTTTCATCGATGGTCCGTCAACAGTCTTTTGAGTGGCTGCATTCCGTTGAGAAAAACCAGTCAGCAGCGAACGATCGATTACATATACGTACACACACACACACACCACACACACACACACACACACATATATATATACACTCACCAGTAATAGAATGGACGGTAGTCATAAGACCCTCCACAATACCAAACTTGTCATGAATAACCTGTTAATTGATTCAACATGTGAAACGCTTATGCTACAAGTGCTTTTATTAGAAACACGTTAAAGTTATTAAAAGTCTAACTGCTTCTTGAAGAAGCATATGGCAGACGCTTCTTCAATCAACCCTCATATGACCCAAAGCCACTTCCAACTTTTTTGTATCAAAAATAATTAGAAGCGTTTTTGGTTGTCATAAAATGCCTTTCGCCCTTTCAAAATCATTTCCAAAAGTGTCCCTAAGAAATTGAGACTAGGTACCTTTGCCAATGGGGCAAGACAGTTGGTAGTGCAACTGGCATTGGAGACAATGTCAAGATCTGGCTTGTACTCCTTCTCATTGACACCCACAACAAACATTGGGGCGTCCTTACTTGGGGCAGAAATGATAACCTTCTTTGCACCACCCTTTAAGTGCAGAGAGGCTTTTTCCTTATCGGTGAAAACTCCGGTGGACTCGACCACATATTCCGCTCCGGCCTCCCCCCACGGGATCTGTTCGGGGTCCCTAGTCACAATGTGCAACCCCAATCATTGGAAATTTCGCTCTACTAACCAAGCTAGCTTAATTAGCACTAATTGATGATTAATTAAAAGTAAATCATACCTAGAAGCGAACACTTTGACTGGCTTGTCACCAAAGAGAAGGGTCTTATCATCCTTAACCTTAAGCTCGTGGTGCTTCCATTGCCCGTGAACCGTGTCGTACTTAAACATGTAGCTCTGCATCCATGAATTTTTCGAATTATTTCGTTGGTGTTTCACTCAAATTTTACGTTTAAACAAAATACGTCATGCAATTACAATTAACGCGCTCATAATCTCATCTCATCGCCGTGCTTTCATGTACAAACACATACATTAGTGTTGGTGTAAAATGCAGGATACATTATACGTACCATGTATTCGATGTTGATGAAAGGATCGTTGACAGCGACAAGCTCAATGTCGTCTCTCTGCAGAGCAACCCTGGCCACCAAGCGGCCAATCCTTCCGAATCCTTCATCACATAGAAAACAAACAACAACAACAACTTCATTTAGGATTCATTATCATAGGGATCGACGGAAAAACAAAGTGCCGGTTGTCAGCTACATAACGCCTTCCCCCTCCTTTTTCTGAACTTGGAACAGGCAGCGTAGGGTAAACTTACACAGACGGAGTTATACAATATATAGAAAGCAATGCAAAGTTAAATACAGCAACATACCATTGATGCCAATCTTGATCTTGGACATGATGATGAGCAATTTGTTTTGGTTAAAACGTAAAGAGAGTGAGAGTGGAAGGACTTGTAATTGTGACAAGGGAGTGAGAGTATGAGAGCTACTTATAGGCTTCAATTCTCAAATGCTATTTGTCCACGTCGGAAACTTGTGCTGACATGGATGTCATTGACCGTTGAGGTGGCGGTGTCGCCGTTGTTTTCGGGAAAGATGAACGGAGTTGAAATGGTAAAAACGAAAAATAGAACTAGTAAATGTTGGGTTGTTTTCTTAAGCAGTTCCGTTACAGAAGAGTACTGACTGCAGTAACCACTTGAAGAGGGAAGCAGTTACAATAAGGCTCTGTAACGCAATCTCACCCTTCCTGAAACGGATTGAAAACTCGTGTTTCGGAGTTTTGGAGACGGGAAAGAAGCGGTTTTCCTTGACACGAATCACCGGCAGGCAATCGAAGAAGTACTTAACTGGTACAAAGGATTCATTCAGGTAACATAACAGGGCTACACAGAACTGGAACGTTGCTTTGAATGTACAGATTACATCTTTACAATGTAAACAAAACTACGAGCCGGACAAAAAGCTAAATACAAAAGTTTTCAGTCCACCAGAAGTCGCACCCCCTGGTACATTGCACCAGAATGAAGATCATCTAAAGTATCGATGCGTCTGTAGCCACTTAACTCTCTCAAACCCATCAAGCCTCGGCGTGCAAGAAAATCACGAAAATCATCCTCAGTGTACAATGTTATTTCTTCAGTTCGAACTATGCGGTCAGAGTCATCGTAGAGGCAAAGTTTGATTGTAATTCCTGCCACAAGAAACATAAGGCGACTTACTAATTACCATGGATCCCAGAAACCAAATTTAAGTTCCATACAACAACAACAACAACAACAAAGCCTTTTCCCACTAAGTGGGGTCGGCTATATGAATCCTAGAACGCCATTGCGCTCGGTTTTGTGTCATGTCCTCCGTTAGATCCAAGTACTCTAAGTCTTTTCTTAGAGTCTCTTCCAAAGTTTTCCTAGGTCTTCCTCTACCCCTTCGGCCCTGAACCTCTGTCCCGTAGTCACATCTTCGAACCGGAGCGTCATTCGGCCTTCTTTGCACATGTCCAAATCACCGGAGCCGATTTTCTCTCATCTTTCCTACAATTTCGGCTACTCCTACTTTACCTCGGATATCCTCATTCCCAATCTTATCCTTTCTCGTGTGCCCACACATCCCACGAAGCATCCTCATCTCCGCTACACCCATTTTGTGTACGTGTTGATGCTTCACCGCCCAACATTCTGTGCCATACAACATCGCTGGCCTTATTGCCGTCCTATAAAATTTTCCCTTGAGCTTCAGTGGCCTACGACGGTCACACAACACGCCGGATGCATTCTAACACTTCATCCATCCAGCTCGTATTCTATGGTTGAGATCTCCATCTAATTCTCCGTTCTCTTGCAAGATAGATCCTAGGTAGCGAAAACGGTCGCTTTTTGTGATCTTCGCTAGATTGCTCCGGTCATTAGTGTGGATAAGTATATAAATGGATAGAGATAGGAAAGCAAACACAAGATGTACGTGGTTCACCCATATTGGCTACGTCCACGGAATAGAAGAGTTCTCATTAATTGTGAAGGGTTTACACAAGTACATAGGTTCAAGCTCTCCTTTAGTGAGTACAAGTGAATGATTTAGTACAAATGACATTAAGAAATATTGTGGGAGAATGATCTCGTAATCACGAAACTTCTAAGTATCGGAGTGTGGAGTCGTCTTGACTTGCCTTATCTGTCTCATAGGTAGATGTGGCATCTTCTCTGGAAGTACTCTTCCTCCATCCAGGGGTGGTATCTTTAACTGGTGGAGATGCACAAGGTAATGTATCAATTTCACTTGAAGCTTACTTGTAGTTTCAGGCTTGGTCAAGCGCGATACAAACCATGTAGTAGGAGTCCCCCAAGTCGCCGAGCTAGGGGGTCTGCTGAAAGAGGTGACAGACAAGGTAAGCAATCAGAGCTCCGACTGATTGTTCACCTTCTCCCCATCTTGCAGCAGCATGAAGGATAAAGAGAAGAAAAATGAGAAGAGATGATATGAGATACTTTTGCTTTTGAAGAAGTAACTTTCCACAGGCTTATTCTTGAACTGAGCTGGAGGGTTTTCTGGTTTCCTCCAGAGTATAAGGCCGACTGAAGAATTTGAGGGTCAAAACAAGTCCATCAAATCTAGAGTACGTTCCACCCTGCTGATATGGGATACTTTTGCTTTTGACAGAGTAATGGATGTATCGGCACGTGTGCTGTTACGCTTGTCTCCACATGCTTCCTTGTATCCTTCGCACTTGCCCTATCTGTTCCTCAAGCAGATGCGGAATCTTCCCTGGAAACATAAGATGTTGAAGATGAGTACTCGAGAGCAATGCCAGGTAAGTAATCAGGTAAGGGGTTCCAGGCAGTCAGTTCTTGGCTGGAAGCTTGATTCCAAGTGCTGACTGATTGCTCTCTTTCTCCTTGTCTTGCAGGTAAAAACAAGGCCAAAGGAAAAGACAGGGAAAAAGCATGATATGGGATACTCTTGCTTTTAACCCTGATGATATGAGATATTCTTGCTCTAGTATAGCTTGTTTGCAGAGGTATTATCGGGGGGAAAGAAAGCTGAATATTTCGAAAGGCTTCGTTGGGAGTGCCCTCTCAGATATGATGAAGGGTTGAGCATTTTTGCAGGTCTGCCTGTCCGTTGGGGATGGAGGTTGACATATATAGGAGTCTCCCTAACAAGTAGTAATGCTATTCCTTTACCCTACTTGGTCATAGCACGGTAGTGGGAGCTGTCAGTTTCACATGTTTTAACTCTGTCAGAGCACTTTGAAAAAGTGGTCTGTGGTATCTGGCTCTCGAGATTCGGAGAACGATGCCTCTTCGATTTTTGAGAAAGCAATCATGCTGGGGGTCTGGCTCTCGAGATTCGGAGAGCAGTGTCTCTTCGATTTTTGAGGAAGTAATCATGTTGGGAGTCTGGCTCTCGAGATTCGGAGGGCGGTGCCTCTTCGATTTTGGAGCAAGCAATCTTGTTGGGAGTGTTGTCTCGAATGTGAGTAAAGGTTGGGCATGTTTGCTAGTCTACCTTGCCACGAAGCACAAAGGTTGATACACAGGGACTTTCCAATTATCCAGCAATGGTACTGTTCCTTTACCCTCTCTTCGATTTTGAGAAAGTAGTCATGTTGGGAGTCTGGCTCTCGAGATTCGGAGGACGGTGCCTCTTCGATTTTGGAGCAAGCAATCTTGTTGGGAGTGTTTTCTCGAATGTGAGTAAAGGTTGGGCATGTTTGCTAGTCTACCTTGCCACGAAGCACAGAGGTTGACACACAGGGAGTTTCCAATTATCCAGCAGTGGTACTGTTCCTTTACCCTTGTGGGTAATAATATGGTAGCTAGACCTTCAAAATTTATGTGTCTAAACTTTGTTAGTGTTGTTTCTTTGCTATTCTTTTACCTTTCTTGGTCAGAGCGATGTAGTGGGAGCTGCAAGCTTCACGTGCTCAACTTTGGCAGAGAACTTTGGCAAAGTTATCTGTGGTACCCATGAGCTATTGTTGCGTGTGGGAAGTGGGTGATTGAACAGTAAGATTCATGTGCTTTCTACTTCACCAGAAGTCTTCGACAGAATGCCCATAATTTCTGCAAAGCTGAGTGTGCGTGTGACAGGTGCTGACAAGGCTAGAAAAGTAGGTGCCTCTTCGATTTCTGAGATCGGCCCTCGTGGTCTCTGAGCAGCCCAGCTTTTGAGAAAGCGAGCGCCTCTTCGATTGATTCGAAGAACGATGCCTCATCGATTTTTGAGAAAGCAGTCACGCTGGGGGTCTGGCTCTCGAAGATTCGGGGAGCAGTGTCTCTTCGATTTTTGAGAAAGTAATCATGTTGGGAGTCTGGCTCTCGAGATTCGGAGGGCGGTGCCTCTTCGATTTTGGAGCAAGCAATCTTGTTGGGAGTGTTTTCTCGAATGTGAGTAAAGGTTGGGCATGTTTGCTAGTCTACCTTGCCACGAAGCACAGAGGTTGACACACAGGGACTTTCCAATTATCCAGCAATGGTACTGTTCCTTTACCCTCTCTTCGATTTTTCAGAAAGTAGTCATGTTGGGAGTCTGGCTCTCGAGATTCGGAGGACGGTGCCTCTTCGATTTTGGAGCAAGCAATCTTATTGGGAGTGTTTTCTCGAATGTGAGTAAAGGTTGGGCATGTTTGCTAGTCTACCTTGCCACGAAGCACAGAGGTTGACACACAGGGACTGTCCAATTATCCAGCAGTGGTACTGTTCCTTTACCCTTGTGGGTAATAATATGGTAGCTAGACCTTCAAAATTTATGGGTCTAAACTTTGTTAGTGCTGTTTCTTTGCTATTCTTTTACCCTTCTTGGTCAGAGCGATGTAGTGGGAGCTGCAAGCTTCACGTGCTCAACTTTGGCAGAGAACTTTGGCAAAGTTTTCTGTGGTACCCATGAGCTATTGTTGCGTGTGGGAAGTGGGTGATTGAACAGTAAGATTCATGTGTTTTCTACTTCCCCAGAAGTCTTCGACAGAATGCCCATAATTTCCGCAAAGCTGAGTGTGCGTGTGACAGGTGCTGACAAGGCTGGAAAAGTAGGTGCCTCTTCGATTTCTGAGATCGGCCCTCGTGGTCTCTGGGGAGCCCAGCTTTTGAGAAAGCGAGCGCCTCTTCAATTTCTGAGACCTGCCTTCGTGGTCTTTGAGCAGCCCAACTTTTGAGAAAGCAAACGCCTCTTAGATTTCTGAGATCAACCCTCGTGATCTCTAAGCAGCCCAGCTTTTGAGAAAGCAAACGCCTCTTCGATTTCTGAGCAGGCGCCTCTTCGATTTCTGAAGCTCCGTCGAGTGCAGATTTTTATAAGGGCTGGCATTAAGTTCTAAAGCACACTTGAATCTCCACCAGTAGAAGCTTCATTCTTGCACTTCTAAGATCTTGATTTGTCCGACCTCTTCTCTCTTCAACACCTTTGAAAATGTCTGGCCCCTCCGACCGTCGTTTTGACTTGAACCTTGTTGAAGAGGCAGCCCCGCCTTCTCCAGACAACATATGGCGCCCATCCTTCGTTTCCCCTACTGGTCCTCTTACCGTTGGGGATTCCGTGATGAAGAATGATATGACCGCTGCGGTGGTGGCCAGGAACCTTCTCACTCCCAAAGATAACAGACTACTTTCCAAACGGTCTGATGAGTTAGCTGTTAAGGATTCGCTGGCTCTCAGTGTTCAGTGTGCAGGTTCTGTGTCTAATATGGCCCAACGCCTATTTGCTCGAACCCGCCAAGTTGAATCATTGGCGGCTGAAGTGATGAGTCTCAAACAGGAGATTAGAGGGCTCAAGCATGAGAATAAACAGTTGCACCGGCTCGCACATGACTATGCTACAAACATGAAGAGGAAGCTTGACCAGATGAAGGAAACTGATGGTCAGGTTTTACTTGATCATCAGAGATTTGTAGGTTTGTTCCAAAGGCATTTATTGCCTTCGTCTTCTGGGGCTGTACCGCGTAATGAAGCTCCAAATGATCAACCTCTGATGCCTCCTCCTTCTAGGGTTCTGTCCAGTACTGAGGCTCCAAATGATCCCCCTCCGGTGCCTTCTCTTTCTGGGGCTCTACCGACTGCTGAGACTTCTCCTAAGCAACCTTTGTGAAGGCTCCCTCTTGTGTGTTTATTTTGACTCATGTATATGTACATATTTGTAGCTTATCGGGGATATCAATAAATAAGCTTTCCTTCATTTCAACGTATTGTGTTAAATACACCAAAGCCTTCTTCGCTAAGTTCTTTGAATTTTCTTTTGTTGAAGCTTGTATGTTGAAGCTTTCTGAGTGGAGCATGTAGGTTAGGGTAGTGTTCCCTTAATTTTCCGAGTGAGGAAAACTTCTCGGTTGGAGACTTGGAAAATCCAAGTCACTGAGTGGGATCGGCTATATGAATCTTAGAACGCCATTGTGCTCGATCCTGTGTCATGTCCTTCGTTAGATCCAAGTACTCTAAGTCTTTTCTTAGAGTCTCTTCCAAAGTTTTCCTAGGTCTTCCTCTACCCCTTCGGCCCTGAACCTTTAAGTTCCATAAGGTAAAAAAAAAGGGAGTTTTAACGAAAAGCCCCCGATACTGTTCACTTTAACGAAAAACCATATTTTTATACTAAAAAGTCAAACTCGATACTATTCGCTTTACCCTTTATTTTGTCCTTATAGTTAAAACTCAAAGTTTTCAAGCCTTTTTCATTAGTTTTCCTTAAAAAATACACGTATGCTTATGATTCTAGGATACCTTCGTCAAGGTGGAGAGTGTAATTTCCCAAAGGCATATCCCTATCAAGACTTCGAACAACCTGATCTTCGTCCTCCAACCAAAATGCCCGCTTAGTTCTTATTCTGAACGCAGACTTGATCGCCTCCTTAATTGCTTCACCAGTCCCATCAATTCCAATCCTTCTGGTGTATTCCCCCAATTTGACAGTTATAATCCTTCCACAGTAAGAAGAGTGGTCCTCCCCTCCTGCAATTTAAACATTGCGTAAAATTTACAATATATACCCACCAGTTAGCTCATGCTCAGTCTCGCTTAATCCACAGATATTTCTGAGCCTCAACGAAGGAGATTTGCAATACTTTGACAGGCAAGGTAAAGCTTACAGGGGAAGTGCCATGAAAGTGATTGACAGTGAGACAGAGAGAGAGAACTCAAACAATGAGATGAAAAGCAGAATGAACACGATAAGCAAATCGATACTCATAAAACCGAAGATCGTTTTGCTGTTGGTAATTCACAACTAAAATCAGAATACATCCTATGCTAGAAAGATCCTAAATCAATGAAATGTAGCATGATTGTGAGGTCGTAAAACTCGCATTTCTTGACGAAGGCTGTTTAATATGGACGAAAGGTGGTGGCTTTGCATTACAGGGTCTCGAAAACAGGTTCCTCACAGCCAATCGAAGTATTGTTCCCAACATGCATTTACCAATATTCTTTCAAATTCAAAGGGAAAACTTTGGCAACGCAATTGTATCGTCGAAAGAAAGCTCACCGTTTTCAGGACCCTCCCTCCAGTTCCAAGGAGGAACCCCATTGACTGCAACCGCATCCGCGGCAGTAATAGCAAGCGGGTCACCGCCGTCGTGATCCAGCTGCCTCTCCAAATTGAGCGCCGATCGGTCATTAGCTACAAACAAACAGATATCAACAAGCATTCTTTTCACAAATCACATTCAAATTGCAAAACTGCAAACTGCAAAACACACATGCAAAGCAAAAGCAGTGTAATGTTGTTACCTTCCATAGGCCCAAATGGAATAGTTGAATCCTCAAGACCTGTAATTTTTTCCCAAATTTAAGTAGAAATAATCAAATTTACAAAAATGGGTAGGCATAATTCTCAACGTTATTAGCAGAGAAGTTAAATTAACAACAATTCGAAAGGGACGAATTGGGAATTTCGGATTTTATCAGTCCCAGTGAGAAATGTCTCACCTTTATCAGAAAATCGAACGAAAGAATCTAACTTGGGAGGAGTGGCAACGGCGGCGGCGGCAGCAGAAACAGAATTGTGGTTGCTGTTGGCGGTGGCGGAGTTGGAATTGGTGGAGCGATCTCTGAGCAAGTCCTGGAGGTCCTCGTAATAAGACATCTTGGCAGAGCGAGCACCGACTTTAACTTGGTGGCGAGCCTTCTTGAACTCCTTGAGCAAGTTCCGCCACTTGTCCGTACACATGGTGGGCGATCGGTCGAAGCCCTTTTCCCTCATCCGCGCCGAGATCTGGTCCCACAGGTGCCTGTTGGACTTTGACGTGTTGAAAAGCCCGTCTACCTCTCTCCTAAACCCTATCAAGCTCCGGGTCTCCTCCTGGACCCACGTCTCCGCCCGTTTCTTCGGCCCGGCGGCACCGCCCGGACCGCCTCCTGCTCTGCTGCTCACAGCCGCACACAATTCCTGCTCCTCCCCCTCGCCACCGCTGCTCTGCTGCTGCTCTCGTTCGTTTTGGTTTTGGTGGTGAGGTGGCGCTCTCCCATTCACCGCCGCCACATCCATCATCATCTCTGTCTCCGTTTCTTGGTCTAGTCCTCCTCCCTTGTATAAGTCAACGGCGCGGGGCTTCTCCAAGAGGTACATGTCGGATTGCTACTGGCTGGGGTTTGAGGGTGTAGGGGAGTGGATTGGCATGCGGGTGTAGCGGATAATACGGAGCGGAGGAGGAAGATGGGACAAAGGACAAAAGAGGAGGGAATCGGATGCGGGAAGGCGCGCTCGTGTGAGCGAGCTTAGGAGACCAGCTATATTTAATATGGAGATGATCTCAGCCGTTGGATTTTCTTTTATATCTTATCCAAAGGGCTTGCCACATTGCGGCTTTGCCTTGAAGTGAACCTCTTTTCTTTTTTTTTTTGTTAATCACGGTGTAACTTGAGTTGAGTCAACCTGAACTTGCTCAAACTCTATTCGGATCACTCAATTAAATCCGTATTATTGATTGTTGATATACGTTATCAAGTCAACCTTAGCATAGAAAGATTGAATTCACTTTGGTTGGGTTGGGTTCATATTTTTCTAACTTGACAAAACCCTAACCCAAACCAAAAATCCTAAGGAACGAGTTAATGTTTTGTTTACCTTCCAACCCATCCAAACCGTCAGGTTGCACCAGTACCCTCCATTTATATCACAAGTCAATCATGCAATTTTATGCGTTTTGTGCATAACTTGCTCAAAATGCGAATCAAAACTTCCTACTATCTACCAACCTTAATATCCAGAGATACACTCGATAATATGTAAACTACACGTGTTTTTATCAGAAAACTATATTTCGTCACATTGTATATGATTCATTAAAAGCAAAACTACATATCATTAAAATGTTGAGGAAAAACAAGAACAAAATCTTGATCTATGAAGATACTTGGTGTAGCCGATTCACCTATGCATCGTTGTCGACCAACATTGTAGTTACTCCCTGGTTTTTCATCATTTTATCGACGATTTTCTTCAGTGCAGGTGCACTCACCCCACATTTCTGATCAACAAAACAAGATCTACCTTCTTCGGCCGCCTTACAAAGCTGCGGATCCAACGGTACCTTCCCCAGAAAGGGTACCCCCATTTCCCCGCACATTCTTTCAGCTCCACCGCGACTGCTATCAAACACTTCAGTAAAAGCTACTATGTTTGAAAATTCTGGCGATCTCTCTTTCAGCTGCTCCCTAGCCCATTCTGTGACATCTACTTGCTCACCGGTCTCTGTCATCCTCAAAAATTTGAAATCCATCAATGGCTGGGACAAACCACTCATGTTTTCAACAACCCCAAGGACATGAACTCCAACTTTCTTGCAGAAACTCACTTCTTTCCGAACATCAATCATGGAGACCTGTTGTGGAGTGGTGACTATGATTGCACCATCTATTGAGCCAGCATCAAGGTATTGGACAATTGAAATATGCTCGTCCGAGGTTCCAGGAGGAGCATCCACTATCAGGAAATCAAGCTCGCCCCAATAAACATCCTTCAAGAATTGCTTGATGAGCGCATTTTTGCGCGGCCCCCTCCATATAACAGCATCATCAGGATCCGGAAGCATAAACCCAATTGACATGACCCCGAGGTTTTGCTCAACATAGACAGGAGACCAGCCAAGGTTGCTCTGGTGGATTTCTTGGCCTTCTAGGCCGAGCATCTTTGGGATGCTCGGGCCACAAATATCGATATCAAGAAGTCCCACCTGGAAGTCCATAGCTGCTAGTGCAAATGCAAGTTGGGCAGAGAATGTGCTCTTGCCAACTCCACCTTTTCCTGATAAAACCAGTATCTTATGCTTTACAGTGGCCATCCTTTCTGCAATTGCAACCACGTCTGTACCAAAACAATATACAAATCATCAAGACAATAAAGCACATCATTCTTGATTCATAAAAGACAGAGTCTTGTAAAGAGGAAAACGAACTCACAGAGTCACACAAACGATGAAAATCAAAGACGGGTTAGTAATACTGTATACACAGATGCCTTGCAATGATTACCTAATAAAACTTTGAAATAAAGGTCGCAATCCAGCTACTGAAAAATGAAACGTAAAGGTTCATCCTTTGATCAAACATTGAGTTCTAACATATAATTCGCTTAACACACATTTGCTCAAATATTTGCGCAAAAAATTCACAATAACAAAGAAACACTAATTACCACAGCTTGGAAAACCAAGGTTTCGAAAGAAATCTTATAGTGTGTGTATATTTTGTATATTACACTCTCTGCCCAACAACGCCGCCACCAAAGATAGCCAAATAACTACTTAAGTCGGTTTGAGAGCAGAACATTAAGAAGTAATTTCAGTACAAAAAAATTCTTCTAATCCATATCTCCAAAGAATTGCCAGACATCAAGTCTACAAATATATTTTAGAACATAAATAGCTCGAAACATAGAGATCAAGCGCAACAAACAACAACAACAAAGCTTTATCCCACTAAGTGGGGTCGGTTGTATGAATCCTAGAATGTCACTGTGCTCGATTTTGTGCTAAGTCTTTCATTAGCTCCAAGGACTACATGTCTAAACTATTGTATTATTCACGCTATATTATTCATGATCATGATAAAAAAATTCATGAAATTAACATAAACCATCTGCTTTCGCTTGTTCTTCAAAATTATACTCATAGTTAAAACAAAAACAAATAATTTACAGTAATCGCAGGCTGAAATTAACTTAAAAAACAGCTGAAAGCTGCAGATAAAGGAAGAACAAAAAGCACAGAGCTTTAGGAGCAAGAGAGAGAAAGGAAACCTGGGTCGGGGCCCTTGGGAGCAGTAGCACAAATCTGCTGGTTCGGGCATCCTTCGCAGGCGTCGGATTTTCCAGCCGAATCGGACTGCGGACCCGGGCAATCTAAAACCAGTAGTACCCCACAAAAATTAAACCATAAGAATCACGACGAACAAAAAATTAATGAAAAGCTCCGGAGAATTAAGAAAAAAGGGCTTACGTTCGTTGGCGTCTTCTGGAATTTCACCATTCTCCATGGCTTACAATTTTCCGACGGACTTGGGTTTTGCTTTGTTCACGTAAATGTAGTCTTGAGGGAGAAGAGAGAAATGAAAGAGCTGAACCGGGTTTAGGTCAAGCAAAATATCAATTTGAATTGCTGGGACACGGAGTCGGTTTAGGAACAACCAACCCTGACCCACAGTTGTTCTAGAAAATTCTTAACGTATCAAGTGAAAAGTTGGCTGATTTCGTATTGCTTTGAAAAAAAATTATTTTTGATGTGTTTTAAGAATAAGTAGCTGTGAAATAAAGTAGCATAGTGTTTAATAAATTTTTATGTGGAATTGCTTTTGGAAAGAAAAAAAAACAATATTATAGTGTTTAGTAAACTTTTATGTAAAACAGTTGTGACTGTGTGAAATGACCATAAAGGGTATACTGTTATGTAAAGGTGAATTACTAAATATACTTTATTTTTAAAAGAAAAATATTTATAAACTTTATCTTAAATATTAATTAATATAACAAACTACTTTAATTGAAATATTTTAGACTGAATAGCTAGGATTCATTAGTACAATATTGTTAATGTACTTGAAAGTAGTCTAATTAGATGATTTCATCAAACTTGCCACTATTCTATTTCTTAATGTTTTTATCTCATGTGATCCTTCAACTTGATAATTTTGGTATTCTTCATCATCATCATCATCATCATCATCACTATTATCGCTCTCTTCACAAAAGTCCCTAGGGTCATCAAAATGACGATCACGTTCAGAATACCTCCGTATGTAATTATGAAGAGCCATTGTAGCAATGACAATCTTCACTTGCTTATTGAACGGGTAATTAGGCATATCCCTTAAAATTGTTCATCTTTTCTTCCATACCCCAAAAGTTCATTCAATGATGCTCCTAAGAGAAGAATGTATGTGGTTTAATACCTCCTTTTGACCCGTTGGATCGGGACCCTTATGAAAATCCGGGAGATGATATCTTTCACGTTTATACGGTCTCAAATAACCTCTCATTTGTGGGTACCCACATCTACCAAGTAATAGTTTCCTGAAAATTGAAAATTTAGTTTGTATTGCAATAATTATACAAAGCAAGTATGTAAAATGCTATAATAAATATGAAGATTACCATTGGAGACTTAGAAAGGTTTAAATTTGGATTCCGTAGCACGGATAAAAAAACCCTAGTATCATGTACACTGCCTTCCCATCCATTTTCAAGGTTGGGATATCATTGGTATTCTAGTAGGTTGTTTATGCTCTATCCCCAGCTTAATCGAATGCTAAGCCTGTTGTGTGTGGAAAATAGCGAGACATCATCTCATGTGTTTTCTGGCAATGATAAGAAAGTGACTTGAATGAACAAACTAACTTCTATAGAGCTATGTACTTGATGTACAAGTATTTCAAAGCAATGATAAGACCTAGAATCCTCATTAACGAAATAAAGGAAACCTCCTTATCGGCTTTAAGAAACAAAAATGGCTTTTTAGTGATAGAGGTAGATTGTCTGCCCTCCTGTTTAGATGTATTTCCCATCTCTTTCTATTTTGTATGATCACGGTTAAGTCACGTCAATATTTTATATTGAATTTTTTATAAAGATAATAAGATAAAAAACAATAATAATATAAAATATTGATGTGATTTAACCGTGACCGCATAAATAGAAGGAGATAGAAAGGGAATCCAAACAGGAGGGCAAACAATCTGCCTCCTTTAAGAAAAACACAAAGCAAGAACTCACCAGTAAAGCAGGATGTGATTCAAAATCTTCCAATTTCCAAACTTTCCCAGTAAGTGGCTTCCGAATCTAAAACCAATTCCCAAACAATCAAAATAAAGAACAAATTTTGAACATAATTCAAAACAAAATTTAAAAAGAACAAGTATATATGTGGTGCCTCAAAATTGGGAGCTCGGAACCCCAGAGAGACCCCTTTGGACTCGGTTTGATCGGCTCAAACGACAAGCTTCGTTGCGGGCAGAGAAGTAATCAATTTTTCTTACTTCTCTCTCAATTTTTCTTGTTTCCTCCACAAACCTTAATTTTTTCCACAAACCATATCACATTCCCCAATTAATTTTTTCTCAACCCTCCATCCCCAATTTTTTTTTCCCGACGCCCATACACTCATCCTTTCGCTCTTCCCACCCCTCTTTCACTCACTCTGTCATCCCTAAATTAAAAAATCCAAACAAATAAATAACGAAATTTTAGATAAGAGAAGCTTACCAAAGGAAAGACGCCAAGCTGGAGAACACGACTTGGAGAACGAGGAACGTTGGGAGGAAGGAAGTTTCAGGTTGGGGATTGGGCTTGGGGAGACGAGTTGGGAGTGAATGAGTGAGACGAGAGGGAGAGAAGTGAGATGCCAGAGCATGGAAGAGAAGTGAGCCACGAGGGGTGAGGGTAGGATCGGCATTTGAAAACTTTCATTAAATGTTAATGTTCACCCGTGTTTCTATGATAAAAAGCCGGTTTTTGAAAACAGCAAATAGATGCTTCCACTTTCCAGCTGTTTCTCACAGCAATTTTGGAAATAAGTGCTTTGTTGCTAAGTTACTAAACACAATATTGAGCTCAACTTTTCTTCATCCCAACTTTTTAAAAAAAAATCTAAGCAGTACCAAACCATAGCTAAAACACATAACATTAAGTCATTGGTTCGTAATATCACGTGTCAAAATTACAAGTCGTAGTTTTAAAATAATAATTAGCCGGTCCATCCTTCCGAAGGTCAGAAAGATTCACAGAGGCTTTTGACCCTCCCTTGTCCATCATCATATGATTTATTAGCGCCAGGAGTTGAACCCAAAACGTATCGTGTGAAATACAGAAGTATGCATTAACAGGTCTAGTAATGGAAATTTAGTAACAGAAATCAAGCACTTGAAAATGTGCATAGCAGCAATTCTCAAAAGGATGAAATGAGAAGATATCACATTAACAACATAGAAATAAGATAAACAATGCATCTGTATTATCTTCCCAAAGAGGATGAGAAAAACAGTAAATCTGTAGGATTTCAACTGAATTAGTACTACGCATTCCACCAACCGTGGCACAAACATCCTTCGGAATCATCCAACCGTGGCATCCTACCGGCAGCGGTGGTGGCATGGATAGTAGCATTTCATAACTCCGTCCAGCTCTGCCGTGACTTTCTGCTTCTCCCTGTACGGCTGCTGCTCTTCATCTTCACCCATAAAACTTCTCAACTCTGACTATGGAATCTGCTTCGACTAACAATCGACAGCTACTAACACCCGCTGCTTCAACTTTCCGACATCTTTTCTTCATCGCCCTTCGGTAAGTCTCCAGGACAGGAACCAAACACAGAACGAGCTAAAAACATGTTCAAAATAAACTTCTGGATCTCTTATGTGTCCCCTCCTGTTTCTTTTCCAATCAACCATTCTTGTGTAACCTCCTCTCCTCCTCACAAATCTAATCTTCACTCTCTTTTGTTCCCCTTTTTTCTCTTTTTTTTTCTATTTTTTTATTTATTTTCAATTTCGTTTCCCGGGAGATTATCTCTAGCTTCACAAGCTGCAGCTTCCTCCTGGTAACACAAATCCTTACTGCCCCAACCAAGCATGCACTAAACAGCTTCTGCCCACTTTCGAACACCCGAACCTTGTGGATTCTGATCCACAACCAACAGCAAATGAATACCTGATCTCCTTCTCTTAGCCAAAAAGGCAAAATTGATACCTGTTCTCCTGACAGAATATCGCGCACTTGGGAGCGCCCTTGTCTCCATGCTTCTCTTGACTGTTAAGTAGACTCTCCAAACAATGCAAGCAAAACAAGTCTAGACAAAATGTCTCCTCATAATCGCAGTCTTTAAGGCAGCACCCGCAACTAATACAGCGAGCTATGCAGAGCGTGCAAGCCCTACATGTCTGATCAGCAGGTTGTTTCCCTTGGCAACTCTTTGCAGGGCAATCATAAACTAAACTAAGTCTCTGGCACCTGGGGCATGCTTCGATGTCGATGGGACAATCATCATCACAAGAGCCATACAACAACCCACCTTTAAAAAACCGAGGTTAATTTCGGGGCTCTAAGCTGAATGTGGTGAATTCAGAGAAACCCTAGTGGAAATTGGGAATTAGGAATTCAGAGAAGCAAAATCCTAATGTGGGTAGTAGATAAAAGAAAAGATTGAAACGGGTACGGAGATTAAAAGGAGAAAGATTGAAATTTACCGAATCTGATGCGGAAGAGGAAAAGCAGTCTGACCCAGCGATACAAGCAACCGACCGACCAATCACCCAACTCAAGGAGGAAAGAGGTAGAGAGAGAGAGAGAGAGAGAGAGAGAGAGAGAGAGAGGAGGAGGAGGAGGAAAACCAAAGAGGAGGAGGAGGAGAAGGAGAGGGAGGGAGGTATTCAGAGAGGGAGATAACAACAGAGCGTGCGTGCCAAAAATGGGGGGCACAGAGAGTAAGGGCGGGGAAGGTTGGGAAAAAGACGCGTGGAGGGAGAGAGAGAGAGAGTGGCGGCCGACAGGTCTACCACCTGGAATCGTGATTTGTTTTGGATCAATGTATCAAAAAATGTAACATGCGTAGTACAATTAAAAGTGAACGTAATTTTTATTTATACATTTTTCTTCATCTCATCATGCGTAAAGTACATCCATATCTAGCTTCCTAGCTGCTCCTCTATACTTGAAACTACTCCTACTGTTGGTCATGAACGAGTACAGATAAGATTAAAAAATAACGAGTAAAAATAATATCCCAAATCTAGACCGTGGTAGAAGTTATTTGAGGAAGCTCATCATTTTGTTCTTCGGGTTCTGTTGCGAAACGTCGGATAATCATGTTCAAATAATCTTTCAATTTGCCAAATGTATGAATAACTGATGCAAATGCATTTTCATACAACGTTTTGAGGTATTCGCACTCAGCTACAACCTTCACAAACCAAACAACCCAAAAGAATCCAGCGACTAGCCCTAAACTTGGCACAAGGATCACCACTTCTAAAATCAAGGAAAGAGTTCCAAGGAGTAGGCTAATCTTATTGCTGAATGATTTTGCCAAATCCGAATTACTACGAGCTTGCACGTGGAGTATTCTATAGCCAATTAGTGATCCGATATAAGCAATTAGAGCAATGATTAGAGACACCATAGCCGGGTAGTTTGTGTTGAACAGAGACTCATTTCTGGCTCCCTGCTTGAGTTGGAGGAAAACGCCTAGCATGGCGATGAGGAAACATATATATTTATGCACCTTTGTAGAACATTCTTCACTTGTGCTGTTATATATATATATATATAGTTAATGAGAAAATTAAATGGAATTGCACTAATGAATCATCTACAATATTTTTTGTAATCTCAGCTAATAAGAAAATGCTAGGGAGACCATATTTTTATATCACATTTGTGTACTAATATGACATGACAAGTGATGTGTACATACCACATAATTGGATGTTGGTTGTACACATCACATGTCAATACATCTGTAAATTAATCAAGTCAATATATGATCTGAAATCAACTAATTAAGAACGTATGATAGATTCATAAATTAATCAAGTCAATATGCCATCTGAAATCAACTGATTAAATAGGTAAGTTTTACCTAGCAAGCTGTTATTTTCTTCAATTTTTATTAATAACGAAAATATCTAGCCATTCGACGCTCTTAATTTATCAAAAAATTGCCTAGAGTTATCAAGAGCTGATTTGTATAGATTAATTGCTAATTAATCGGTTCTTTTTGGTCTCCCCATCATTTTCCCCACGTAAAAGGCAACAAAAAAAAGAAAAAGTATACACTTACCCTTCCAGTTCCGAATGTGGATGGACGCTAACGGGAAGCCCTGCGACACGATCCATCTGCGTATATATGAAACTTCTGTACAGAGGAACACAAAAACAAAATTCAGATCAAATACTCGTCACACCTTCACACACACACACGCAGACGCAAGAGCTCTGTTTTTTTGTTCTTTTTGTTTTTGAAATTCCGCCAAAGGAGAACACTCCAAAACAGACGAAAATACGGCCAATAGCGGCCGTCAAGCTTAAGACAGTAATGAAGATGGCAAGCAGATATTCAAATGGTAACGAGTGAAATGCGAGCTAAAAAACGCTGTTACTTGAGAACTACACGCACAAAATGAAACTTGAGAACTACACGCACAAAATGAAGGCACAAAGAATAAAAGGGACTTGTTCGAACCAGAAATATGATCTTGTGAGTGAAACAATGCAACTGGGTGCTGTGCGGCGGTGATGTTGGGCAGAAGAGAAGGCCTTCTGTCAGCATATATAGATATGGTGCATGAATGGGAAGTATGACTACTTCTTCGAAACAGCATTTTCCCAGAATGATCAATATTGTTCTTCTTTTAAAAAGCAACGACTGGAGTGGGAAAGTGGCAAAAAGATTCCTTCGCTCATTCAAAAATGAATCATGTTTTGGGCTGTTATTTTGGAGGTGCATTCTGTGCCCTCCCATTTTGGGCAGTTATTTTGGAGGTGGATTCTCTGCCCTCTTATTTCCAAACTTTCTCCATCCCTTTCTATTTGTGTGCTCACGGTTAAGTCATGTCAACATTTTATATTTCTATTACTTTTTGTTTTATTATTTTTATAAAAAATTAATATAAAATATTAATATGGCTTAACCGTGACCACACATAGCAGGAGGGCATATGAAGAGTATGGAAATAGGAGGGCAGACAATCCACCTCTGTTATTTTTGGGGCAAAAAGAAATGTTCTAACTTGTCTCATATCTGATTTTAAAATCCATTCTTGATGTTGTTTCAGGGAGCTTAAGGGGAGGGATCCCCATTTTTTCAAAAAAAATGGGGACACGCTCCCCACCGTTAGATTGACTTTAATGAAATTGTGTGGTTGAGATTAAAACACAGGCCACAGAATCTCAACCACAGGATTTCATTAAAGTCAAATCCAACGGTGGGGAGCGTATCCCCAATTTTTTTAAAAAATGGGAATCCCTCCCCTTAAGCAATTCCGATGTTGTTTATTCTTTTCATTTCTTTTAAATGCGCGTGTGTTGACATGCAGAAAATACTACCAATCTTACGTGCTCTTGCAAAGTTAAAGCATATGATAATTCGACGGTCTCCATTTTGACACAACAGCAAATCTTTTTAAATGCGTGTGTGTTTGAGCTGCATGCAGAAGCTCGCCCCAATAATATTGATTTCACTATCACAAACTCCAAATATTGATTCATGAGGACCACCAAAAAATCAATAAAGCATTGCGAACTCATGAGGACCACCAAAATATTGATTCAAAATATTGATTCTTAAAATTAGTGCTCTATCTAGAAAGCTATTGATTCATTCATTAAAATTAGTTTTCTATCTAAAAAGCTATTGATTCATTAAAATTAGGGAACTTTAACGAAAAGCACCTGGTACTGTTCACTTTAACGAAAAATCACATTTTTACACTAAAATGTCAATCCTGGTACTATTCACTTTACCCTTTATTTTGTCCTTATCATTAAAACTTAAAGTTTTCAAGCCCTTTTCATTAGTTTTCTTTAAAATTAGTGCTCTATCCATTGATTCATTCATTAAAATTAGTTTTCTATCTGAAAAGCTATTGATTCATTAAAATTAGTGCTCTATCCATTGATTCATTAAAATTAGTGCTCTATCCATTGATTCATTCATTAAAATTAGTTTTCTATCTAAAAAGCTATTGATTCAAAAGCGTTGCGTTGTCCAAAAAGAAAAATCTTTGCGAACTCATGAGAATCATCAAATCAGCGATATCCAAGTTCTACTTATGAACACACCTTTTTTCAGTTTGACAAGTGAAATCTGTATTTATGGTCTATACTTGAAAAAAAGAATTGAGGTTTCTATTACAAAATTAATTGTCAACATGAGAAAGAATCAAACTTCTTATAAGGACTTACAAGATTGAGCAAACTTCCAATGTGTGGCATTTCTTTACATACCTTCACAACAACAAATGTCCCTCCAAGTTGACCTAAGAACAAAGGAATAAAAAAAAATAGGAAAAAACACGAACACATTTGTAAAGGAAAATAATTTCGCATGCACTCCGATATCATTGAGAGATTTTTTAACATGCCCGGAACACGGCAAAGCATCACATATTATTATACAATTAGAGAAAAAAAATTTTAAGTATTCCAACAATATTGACATGTGGTGTTCTGTCTCAGTGCTCCGATCCTACTAAAAAATCTTTAGATATCATAGGCTTTCTAATTAATAAAACACTATTATTTTTATGTTGATTTTTCTTTAATTTATTAAATTTAAATGTCATAAATAAACAAAAAGAACAGAGAAAAATTGTGGACCCTGCAATGATTCAATCAAATATCCCTTATATTAAAGTGTATATCTTCTGGAAATCTGCATATTAACATGTAATTAACTCAGGGATAACATAAGCATTTCATTCTACCTTCACATATCACTTGCATTCAGAAAGGAACCGAATTACAATATCTTAATTTCTTTTTCTTCTTAAGAAAAGCCATGGTCATGCATCTACACAAACAGCAAAAATTAGGAAAAACAACTTAATTAATTAGGGTTTTAATTGATGACAAACAACTTACATAGAACACTGAGATTCTCTTACCTTTGAATCACTGTGATAGGAGTTTCACTTCTTTCTCTCATCCACAAGTCAGTCTTTTTTTTTTTAATTCTAAGAAGTGATTTTTCTTTGATTTATTCAATTTGAAATTTAAAAAAATGCAAAAAAAAGAAAAATATGTGCAAAAATCACTTCTCGTGTTTGTAAAGACTGTGAACCAACAATGGATGCCCTTGCATATATTCAATATTCTTAAATTGAACTTGGTTAAATTAGGTTTTTCTTTTCCCTGTGTATAGAGAGCTATTATTGGCACTCCCATACAAAAAGTGCAGAGAATTTTGGAGCGCTAAGCAGATAAAAGACAATCTCATTTCAAAGGCCCAATAATGTTAAGAATGTTCGGCCCAAAACAAATCTATTGATGAGTTGAACCGGGTTTTGCTTTTTTCACTTAAGTGTAGTATTGAGGAAGAAGAGAGAAATGAACGAGTTGAACCGGGTTTAGGTCAAGCAAAATATCAATTTGAATCACTGGACACGGAGTCGGTTCAGGACCAACAGGATCCTCTCCGGATCTTTTGGTGAGAATCCTGGGTCCCATGAATTATGTCAGTTTATAGTACATCGTACGGTCAGTTTTTATCAAGTACTATTTGTGTTTAATTTTAAATAAAATTATTTAAAATTATTTCTGACAACATGATGTACGATGAAATGACACGATTCACGGATCTCCGAAATTCTCACAAAGAGGATCCGGCGAGGTTTAGGAAAAACCAACCCTAACCCACAGTTGTTCTAGAAAATTCTTAACGTATCTATAACATGATCACGTTCCGTATAAGTTCTTTTTTTTTATAACATATATTTATTTTTTATTAATAATCCAGAGAAGTGAGACACATTAACCTATTCTATGCGAAAAGTGCAAAAATTTCTCCATTTTTATTCCCAAATTGTAGAAATTCATGTCAAACACCGACTCCATCATGATATTCGAACTAACGACACAATGTCTAGTGAAAAGTTAAAACACATATTTTCCCCAAAAAAAAAAAGTTAAAGCACATAACATTAAGTATTGATCGTAATGTCACGTGCCAAAATTACAGGTCGTAGTTTAGAAAAAAATAATAATAATCAACCGGTGATTTTGCCATGGCAGTCCATCATTCCAAAGGTCAGAAAGATTCACAAAAGCGTTTGAACCTTCCCTGTCCACCATTGTGTAATTTATCAACGCCAAGGGTTGAACCCAAAACGTATAGTGTGAAATACAGAAGTATGCATTAACAGATCTAGTAATGGAAATTTAGTAACAGAAATCAAGCACTTGAAAATGTGCATAGCAGCAATTCTCAAAAGGATGAAATGAGAAGATATCACATTAACAACATAGAAATAAGACAAACAATGCATCTGTATTATCTTCCCAAAGAGGATGCGAAAAACAGTAAATCTGTAGGATTTCAACTGAATTAGTACTACGCATTCCACCAACCGTGGCACAAACATCCTTCGGAATCATCCAACTGTAGCATCCTACCGGCAGCGGTGGTGGCACGGATAGTAGCATTTCATAACTCCGTCCAGCTCTGCCGTGACTTTCTGCTTCTCCCTGTACGGCTGCTGCTCTTCACCCTCACCCATAAAACTTCTCAACTTTGACTATGGAATCTGCTTCGACTAACAATCGACAGCTACTAACACCCGCTGCTTCAACTTTCCGACATCTTTTCTTCATCGCCCTTCGGTAAGTCTCCAGGACAGGAACCAAACACAGAATGAGCTAAAACACGTTCAAAATAAACTTCTGGATCTCTTATGTGTCCCCTCCTGTTTCTTTTCCAATCAACCATTCTTGTGTAACCTCCTCTCCTCCTCACAGTTCTAATCTTCACTCTCTTTAGTTCCCCTTTTTTCTCTTTTTTTTTTTTTTTTTTTTTTTTAATTTTCAATTTCGTTTCCCGGGAGATTATCTCTATCTTCACAAGGTGCAGCTTCCTCATGATAATAATACAAATCCTTACTGCCCCAACCAAGCATGCACTAAACAGCTTCTGCCCACTTTCGAACACCCGAACCTTGTGGATTCTGATCCACAACCAACAGCAAATGAATACCTGATGTCTTTCTCTTAGCCAAAAAGGCAAAATTGATACCTGTTCTCCTGACAGAATATCGCGCACTTGGGAGCGCCCTTGTCTCCATGCTTCTCTTGACTGTTAAGTAGACTCTCCAAACAATGCAAGCAAAGCAAGTCTAGACAAAATGTCTCCTCATAATCGCAGTCTTTAAGGCAGCACCCGCAACTAATACAGCGAGCTATGCAGAGCGTGCAAGCCCTACATGTCTGATCAGCAGGTTGTTTCCCTTGGCAACTCTTTGCAGGGCAATCATAAACTAAACTAAGTCTCTGGCACCTGGGGCATGCTTCGATGTCGATGGGACAATCATCATCACAAGAGCCATACAACAACCCACCTTTAAAAAAATGAGGTTTGGGGGCTCTAAGCTGAATGTGGTTATCTACACCAAGCAATAATTTCAACTCTTCGAACTGCTCGTCAGTTATACCAGAGAGACCAGCAATTCTTAACTGCTTTATTCCAGGGTTGCCGGCAGACTTCAAGGTCCTTATGTTTAAGAAGATGCACTCAACACTGATTTTAAGACATCCAGGAACACTTAACTGCACAGGCAAAAAAGTGTATGTATATAAGTTTAATGCATTCGAAAGAACATAAACTACATAAAAATAAGGCTTAATACACTCCTGTAAATTTCACACATTTAAATTGATAAATACAAGATGCAAAATATCCGTAAACAGCAGTACCAGGTTTACAAAATAAAAATTAGCCGGAATTTCAGCTAAATGAAACAAAAACCACAACAAAACACTAATCATGTCCAGCATCAAGAGCTGCATAAATTGTCAAATCTTTTGATATTCGTATAACATCCAACTATTAAGACCCTAAAAAACCATTACAGAGATGATATAGTCTTCAACCTACTTGCTATAAACGACAGAAGAGTTCAATTTCAACAGGGTTGTAAGCTAGAATCACTTCATAAAGTGATATAGCCTTATGTTCGATAACTTAGGGCGAACGAGAAGTTATAGTAAGAGACACACAAGATATGTTTTCACAGAAATCAAATAGGGAATGTAACTTCAGAACAGTTTATTCTAAGGGAAATCAACATAAAAGTTTTTTTTTTAAATGTCACAGAACAATAGAGAGGTATCCTGTTATACAAAATCATAATCAGAAACACAAGCAGGAATGTCGAAAATACAAAAGTTCAAATACTAACCTTTGTCAAACTCGGGTTGCTGTCAAACACACCCTGCAGCCCACTGTCAGTGATCCTTACGCAATGCACTAGACCCAAGGTTTGAAGTGTGCCTTGAGCCCTGCTAGTTAATTTTACAAGAACATCATCGGTGATGCGCTCATTCAATGGCCAATCAATGATAATATTCCTCCATAGAAGAGGGTCACTTCTAACTGCATTACGAAAAGACTTGCAAACCCTTTCAACCGAAAGAAGGTCCTTAACACCAAGAAAACGCAGTGCATAAAACATAGCATCATGCGGAGCACTTGCCTCACCATCAGGACACATGATGCTACAACCCTGTATTTCCTTAGTTCCAACCTGCAGTTGCTTAGCTCCATCAAAAACATCTAAGTCCCCCGCATAGCTAAAACTCAGAAACTCCTCCACATTGTCATCCAATACAAAACTTCCATCACAGATCCCGAACCCATCAAAGCTATCATATGGGATTGATACTCCATCAAATTTCAGGTCACAAACTTCCGGCTGATACCACACAGCGCTATTCCAAACCCAATTCAGACCAGTAAACAATCTGCCATCAACCACATTTGCCTTTCCTTCATCCCACTCAGAAGAACTACAAGATTCATCATCCGGTTCAAAACCTTGAAACCAACCAGTGATCGCCGTAAACGTAGACCTAATCTCCATTCCAAAGGGATCGACAGGCAATCGATCCACAATATCATCAGCAGAACGGTCACAAAAGCCACCCAATTCACTCTTGCAATGGGTATTCTTCAAATCCAAATTGGAACTCCAAGAACTTGACGGATCATCACAAATACCATCCAAATCCTTTTCCTTGAATTGATCCATCACATACCCATCAGGGTACTTAACAGAAGAACACAAACTATGCTCCGCGGACAGATACGCCGGAAAGATAGAGCCACGAGAGAGATTCAAAGCCATCCTTTGCAGCTAAGAGATAGAATATATACAGAAATTTATACCAAGAAACCTGGTTCTTCTTTAACACAAGGCAAAAATTCCGAAGATAGGAGGCCAAAAAAGAAAAACCAGAAAGGAAGCAAAAAGCACCTGAATTTCTGGATTATATGAAAAACCCAACTTCCTAATAGGCCGATTCTCAAACAAAAAACAAAAGTTCACAAATTTTATACGACTTAGGAGTACCAATCAAGCTGAATTCAGAGAAACCCTAGTGGAAATTGGGAATTAGGAATTCAGAGAAGCAAAATCCTAATATGGGTAGTAGATAAAAAAAAAGATTGAAACGGATACGGAGATTAAAAGGAGAAAGATTGAAATTTACGGAATCTGATGCGGAAGAGGAAAAACAGCCTGACCCAGCGATGCAAGCAACCGACCGACCAATCACCCAACTCAATGAGGAAAGAGGTAGAGAGAAAAAGTTAGAGAGAGAGAGAGAGAGGAGGAGGAAAACCAAAGAGGAGGAGGAGAAGGAGAAGGAGAGGGAGGGAGGTAACAGAATTTGGAAGGTGAGGGTCAGGGAGGGAGATAACAACAGAGCGTGCGTGCCAAAATTGGGGGAGCGGGGAAGGTTGGGAAAAGGACGCGTGGAGGGAGAGAGAGAGTGGCGGGTGACAAGTCTACCACCAGGAATCGTTTGACCATCACCAACGCCAACAGCGACAAGTTTTTCTTTATGATCGAAACACAAATGGTAGATTACGTGTTTTATATATAAGTAGTGAGAAGTTTTATTTTTGGAAAAATTAGTATCCAGTCCCTAGTTTTTACTGTTCATTGACTAAGATCTTATTAGTTCTCAAATTTTGATTCAAGTCCCTAGCATTAATGTGATAATGAATTTACATGTTTATTAAATAATTTTTTAATATAAAAATTAGTAATTAATTTAGGATTTAATACTCACACCTCTATTAAACTTCTAATTAATTTTCAATTCAAACATTTCCAAAATAATAAAAAATTAAATTAAATTAAAACCTATTAGTTTTTTTTTATATATAAAAATATTCTAAATTTTTTAATCTTAAATGTACCCATTCATATAATTTTTCAATTTTTTAAATCTTAAATGTACCCATTCTCAAATATATCAATTTGTTATATGTAAAATATACCCTTTTTTTAATATAAAATCCATTCAAATTTTTTAATTCATGTTTAAACTTATATGGGTACATTCTTTTTCGTTGATTTGAGGATGTATCCATGTTTTGGTACAATAACTTTTTTTGTTAATTTTGGTTAATGTACCCATACATATATGTGTTGGAAATGTGCCCTAAAGCCAATCATGTGATGATACTTTACGGACATTTCACATGTTAAACTAATCTAGTTTTACATATAAAGGGCATACATTATTGTTTGAGCCGTCTCATATAAATGTTATATGCTTAAACGATAAAGTCCAAGGAATATGTGATTGGGAGAATGTAATCTAATGAAGTTAGATTCATGAGACCATTCTTTCGTAGACACATCCTAAATGTTCCTGATCATAGGATTGTCAATTGGGCATTGACAGTCCGTAAAGATCGGTACGTACTATGTCTTCTCTCAGGGAGAGTGATTAGTCTCGAGTCATTGGTGTGTGACATCAAGACAAGTACGTAGGTGCTCAATAGAGAATGAGTACACTGAACGTGATCAACGAAGAGTTCTCATATTCCATGTCACATAAGAACTCATGGTTGGGATAATTCAAAGTAGTCCTTTGACCTGAGGCATCACAGTTGTCTTGTGGTTAAGTCCTTGATCTTTGATTATGTCAAAGTCACCCCCTCGGGGTGTCCACGGCATCGTTGGGGTTAAGCCACTTAGCTATGGAGACAAGTGAATGCGCAACAAGGGATCTCTAACCTTCAAACAGTTGAGGAAGAATACTCTATGATATGATTTGGAATCTCTGGCCAGAGTATGAATGAGATTAGGGAATGCGTTCCAAATCACATTCAAGGAAATCATATAAGCAAACGATTTACATTGGATAGTAGACATGAGTAAATAAACTATCATACCAAACAATGTGGTCAAGAGTATTAGATTAGAGAAAGACCGTATTGCATTTGTAATCCCGAACTGAATAGGTTCTCTATCTTCTTCTGATTAGCTTGGGTAACCATGATATGCTGCTAGGTGTCACTCATGGTTTGTGGAAGCCCTAAACGTGTGTAATCACTAAAGGGAGAATTGAAAATAGTTTCAATTCACAATCGATGTAAAATGGTTTTTAATCGCCCACTACCTCGCTAAAAGGAACCTAATGGATCGCACACCGTAAAAGGTAGAGATTGGAGATTAAACGGAAATGAGTAAGAATGATTAAATGGTTTAATCATTTATTTATGGCAAGGATTAATTAATATGTTAATTAATCAAATGAATAAGTTCGTTAAAGACTTCGGGATAGTTTTGGACCTTAAGGCCCAATGGGCTTCGAACGTCAAGCCCATTAACTTAAGTTGTATGACAATTTAATGAATAAAGATTCATTAAGGCCCAAAAGCCCAAATCTCTCTATATGGCCGGCCATGAAGATGAATTAGGGTTTTTTGGTTGTTTAGGTCACTTAAAGAAGTGACTATATAAATGACTTTATAGCCAAATATTCATCAAGTGATTAAGGGTTTATTTTGGGGGAAAATTGGTGAGAATTGTCTCTCCATTTTCTCTCTAAAGAGGACAACACCTTGGAGGGTACATCTAGCAATCCTACTACTCCAAGGTCACTCATTTCTTCTACAATCAAACCTTGGTGAAGAGACTTAGAGGTTCCCTATTTTGGGAACTTGGAGAAACCTATTTTTCTATCCAAATCCATGGATCTAAGAAGCAAGGAATGAAGGCCCTATCTCTTTGGGTGATTAGCCTTTGCTTATGCAAAGAGGAATCTACAAAGGTAATAATTTCAACTCACTTTGTTTTGAGTTGATTATTGGTTCACCAATCTACTAGGCTTTGAATTTCATGGTAATGTTTTGTTTTTGAGTGCATGCAAGCATGATTCCGCCTTTAATTGTTAATTGCATGCTATATGATGTTGCTCAAATGAACATGTTTTTCAAAATAAATCCTTCAAGTGGTATCAGAGCCTAGGTCTAGTAGTTGGTGAATCCTTTTGGGTTTTGTAGTTCATAAGTTTATGATTTAAAAGTTGTAATTGTTACAAGCTTTATTCTTGCTTCTTTGAATGTAAATTTTGTTTGAAAATTTGCCATCTCAAATGTTGTAGATGTAGTTCATATGAGGATGAATATTGGAGCTAAAATTTGGTGTCATGATTTTGGGGATTTTCGGCCAAATCCAAAGGGTGATTTTTTGGGTTCATGTTTGTCTTGTTAAAATGGTTTTAAGGTGACTTTTGGAACCCCTAAGTACCCTAGGATGTTAGCCTCATTTTGAATGATAAAAATTTGAGTTTTATTGCATGAAAACATTCATGGAGCTCTTATGGGTTTTCATGGATGTTCTTCATATGTTCTTGATGTTCTTGCCAAGAACACAAAGGTTTGTGTTTTGATTCAAAGTTTTGATTTATTTCATAAAGTTTATGATATATGTTTTTCAAATGATTTATCATGTATTTAAAGTGTTAAATATTTGTATAAATGATGATGGAAACATCAATCATCAAAACATATATTATTTTTATGAAAGTATTTAAAGTGTTAAATATTTGTATAAATGATGAAAGAAATATCAATCATCAAAACATACATTATTTTTATGAAAGGTGAAAGCACTACTTGATTGTTTTTGACAAAACTAATAAATCAAAACACCCACCACTCCTTTTTATCCCTAAAAACCGGCCACCCTAATAAAATAGGGTATTTTTGGGGCTTTTATGCAATTACATAAAGTTTTGATACTTTTGTGTATTTGTACTTTGACCCGAAAGTTTACGTTTTGACGTTAAGGCCTAAAAACGCTAAAGGACAAATTGTTTTGCTCCTTTAATGAAGTTTTGAATTTATTTAAATTTTGGGTTCTAGTTGTATTTACATGAAGTAGTGACTTTTGTGTTTTTACAAAGTGACCCCAAAAGTTTATGTTTTCGCGATATGGCCCAAAAAGTTGTGGTTATTGCATGATGGCCCAAATAGGATGAGAACAAAATTGTTTTGTCTCTTTAAATGAGAATTGGATTTTCATTTTGTTTAGCTCCACTTAAATCAATTTTATGGATACAAAAACCAAATGAAAAATGTTGCATTCAATTAATTAGTTAAAGTGTTAATTAATTAAAGGGTGATTATGAACCTAAGCCTAATATAATTGAGCTATGTGAAAGGCGTTTCAAATTTGTTTGAACCATGGGAATGTGTAGATTAGATTTTGGTTGTAATTTGATTTGATCAAATGTTGTAAAAGGGCATAAGTCCTTCTTTACTTTAAGGTAATTTGTTTTATGCAAATGTTGTAATGAGCATAAGCTCATCCTTTACTTTGAAGTATTTCTTTCTTGCTTTATATGATATGCATGAAAATGAAGTAATTGGGTCCAACGCCCCTAAGACAACACGCCTTAATGTGATTAAACGCGTAACTAAAATCAATCTCCATCCCTAGACCGAGATTCAACACAAGGCTCGTGTTGAATCTAAACAAAGGTTCATAATCATCCTTAGGCCCTAAGGCAACTATGTAGTCCATCAAATGAATGCAAAGTTTATGTTAGTAGTATCATATACTCTTGCTTTAAAATCGTTTTATAAGCATAGTGGGAGTATTATATACAACTAAAACAATTAGATGGAACAATAGTTGTAATAGGACCAAAATTGTTTTAATAGAGATTAAAATGAATATTTATATGTGATGAGACCTAAAACCCTCAACCAAACCATTATTAAGTTGATAAGCGTGAGAGTGCTTAGAACACTCTTTCGTGGCCTTCCACCGTGGTGGGCTTCAATGGTTTTTGACTCGTACAATGTATTCGTCCAGTTCTGGGGTTGCAAAGTATGTGCTTACATTCAGGAGAAGCCTATAAACATATGATGAAGTGAAAGGTAGGCAACGAGTGTGGCCAATATGGAGTTCTTCTGAGGTCATTCTTGAACCCCTACTTGAACTAGCATGGTGGGAATGACTTAACTAAGTGCAATGGTGCCAATATGGAGTTCTTCTGAGGCATCATTCTCTAGAGGCCAAACGAGATGGGTACTTGCAAGAGGTTGTTGCAAATGAGTAAGTGTACTCTCTCATTATTATTGTTGCTAGCCAATATGGAGTTCTTCTGAGGTGGGCTTGGTAGTAGTGAGTCTCCCATAACCTACTAAAAGTTTCATCCAAAACTCTCGAATTCCAATGAGGGATATGGAATTTGCCAAAAATAGTGGGTGGTGCTATTTGATTTAAAGACCCGAATCAAATGGCTTAAAATCAATCAATTTATATTCGTTATGTATTTGTTTACCAATATATTTGCAAACGCTATCCAACACTTGACAAATAAAAGCCAAACGTTTAGTTTACGGACTTGGTACTACAAAACCATAGATTGTCTTTAATGGCTTGTAAATGTACCTAAGTAGTCTCATCCTCACAATCTTCCTATTGATAATGTATCATTAGAAGAATATGTTAGAATAGGTCTATCATAAAGAGGACAACACTTTTAATGTCATAATTCTTCAATTACAAATTGTTGTATGAAGAAATAAGAGTTGCTTTGAACAACCCTTAGTCAATGCAAACACTTAGTGCTTGTTTCTTTGTTACATGAACAAGGAACTTGAGAAGAAAGCACAAAGACATGGACACTTAAAGTGCCATGATTCTTCACTTACAAATGTTGTATGAAGAATTGAGAGTTGCCTTGTACAACTCTTGAAAGTTTGTAATTATGTTTAGAACATAATGGTTGGTTGACAAAAATAGTCCATTAACATGGACTTATGATGATTTTGAATCATTGAGTGTTGAAGTGATTAAATCACTTAACGAGACGGAAACTAGGCAAGGACTTCACCTTTGTTTCCCTATCCTAATGGTTCACTAAGTTTATGGTAAACTATGTAGTGAACAATAATCACATGCTCTCCAAATTGTTTGATGTGTATAACACAATTGAAAAAGGTTTCAAGAGAGATAGTGGGAGTTTAGGGACCATGACTAATGTAGTCAAAGGTGAAAGTCAAATAAAGAAGATAAATAACTCCAAGGGAACAAACTTTCTTTATGAAAGGATGGACATTGGAAGGGGTATTTGCAAGAAATGTCTTGCAAGTGTCAAGAACACACCTTTCGAAGGTGTTGAAAAATGTTCTTGAATAGTTTAAAACAGTTGGTTCTTCTACTTGAATGAATGATTCCGTATTAGTAACTATGTTTTACAAATCGTTGTAAAAGTGTGACTAATAAGAAGTAGAAGATATATGAGAGAAGAAAAGGTGCTTCACATACGGAACGTGAATAAGATATAGATCTCTGCGAAATCAGATAGTACTTACTTCCTCATATGAACTACCAAAGAAATTGGATTATAGTAATCTAATTGATTGTCTCTATAGTAGAGATGATATGGTAGTGTTAACTGTTTAGAATATAATGATGCTTAAAACCCAAAAGGTTGCAAGGTAGTGACTAATCCCAACTAAATTGTGATACCTCTAAAACATAAGTTACGAGTTGGTGAAACAAGGATGCTTTGGATCGTTAGATCCGGATCCAAATCTTGTTAAAATTGTATAGAGGCGAAATGTTCGAATCTTTATTCTTTTGGAAAGAAGAAAGAATCACAAAGTTGTTGAGGTTAATTCACTTAAATGTTAGTGGCACTTGTCCACAAACATAATATTACTCATGTTGAATAACATTCACCGAAGATCACTCTCGGTTGGACTATAGTTTATTTTGAATAAACACAAGTCCGAATACTTTGTAAAATGTTTCAAAGAATTCAAGTAATGTAAGTTGATGAGTAAGACATCTAAAGTATTTACCTCCTTAGATTTGATCCAAGGAAAGGTAACACTTTAGATAAGTTTCCTTGAAAGATATCAAGGAAAATAGCATCATAAGATAATGTATTTCTCCATTAGGAGAAGAACGAACTTGAATAAGATTTAGTTCGTTAAATGTTATATATTACCCATATATAGGATATATACTTCTAAAACAATATGATTGTCAATTAGAAGATCTTCCAATATTTTCATGACTCCATAAGATGTAGTTGGAAAAGAAAGACAAATCTTAAGCATGTTAAAGATTTGGGGTTGTGTGCTAATAAGCAATATTTGTTTGATAACAATCTTGTAGGATATCCTTAAAATAACTTTTGGATATCGCTTCTATAAACCAACTAACAAATGTTGTTTTGTTGGGTAGTTCATTGTAATTCTACAATGTGATTTGCCTAAAAGCAAATGAACGAGAGATAGAACTCAAAGAATGGGTTCTTTGAGAGACAAGATAGTAATCAACAAATATAACAACCTAGTTCCTATACCACAAGCTCCAAGGTAGTCGATAAGGATTTATAAACCGTCTCAGTTGAATGGTTTTGAACTTTATGACTACAATGAGTGCATATACGATATATACTCAAGAAAATGGTAAAGTACCATTTGACTCGAAATAATGAAACCTTCATAGCTAATTGGTAGCTTAAGGTGACTACAATCAAAGAGAATGGTTGACTTTAAAGGAACCATTTTTTATGTAGTCTTAGTTTCAATTAATTCGAAGATTGCTAGCTACAACTAAATGGTGATTCAATGTTTGGACATAATATGGGTTTCCGAAACCATTATTAAGATAGTCTTGATAATATATGTCTAAAACTATAAATCACAAGACATGTAAGTTGTAGAGATCCATCCATCATGGATCTTAGCAAGTTAGTGGGAGCTATTTGCATTTTATGAGAAAAAGGATCAAATCGTTTGATTTCTCATAAAGATGTAAATGAATCTTTTGTTTACTAGTTTTACAAAAGATTAGTGGGAGTTAATCATGTTCCTAAAAATTTAAATATATATGATATATTAATTTTGGAAATGAAAAGAATACTTCTTCGTTAAAGTTACGACTTTAATACATTATATGAAGATAGAATGTATATGGGAGATATAGTCTATATACATGGGATGAAAATCTATAATGATATATTTCATGATATAATTGGATTATATCAATCCCTAATAATAGACAATGGATGCTAGGAAGTTTCTCATATGATGATAAACTTCAATAAGAAGGACGATTCTAGTGAGACTAGCAAGTTGCCCTTCTCAAAGGGAACGTACCCTTTGACTCCCATTGAAATAATGCGTAAATAGAATCCTTTATGCATACGCAGAAAGTTGATTTATGTATTTCATATTGTATGAAAAACATTGATATGAGTTGTACCTAGAATGGTACAAGACGATATCAATGCAAGCCCAGGATCAGAACCATGGCAACTGTCAAGTGAGTCCTTAAGTATTTAAGAAATACTAAAGGATAAATTCCTCAAAGATCGAGGAAGAATCAAAGTAACGTAATGGAAGCGTAAATGTATTAGATTATGAATCTAATCCATCATTGGATGTTTCTTCATTATGAATGAAGAGATAAACGAATATCTCTTTATTATGACTAAAGAGATATTTGGATGGAAACATTAAAGTAATGACTTTAGTGTGTTCCATTATGAATGCAAGATATATTGCCATATAGAAGTTTACAACAATGTTGTTTGGATGGGAAAGTTCATTTATGAACTCTTTATTCGATTCCAACCAGAAAGTGTATGACACTAATGGGGCGATAGCTCAAGCCTGGGAATCAAGGTCTCATCAAGATCCGAACACAAATGAGAGACTGAACCACATGATTGAGAATCATGTATAATGGTGACGTCGTTATTCTCAAGGTTGCTTCTATGGATAACACATATAGATATCCACTGCCTAGGCCTACTATTCAGCCATTTATGAAATGACTACAGAAGAGGTATCATCAAGATGACCAAGCTGATTGGCTCTAGTGCAAGTGGGAGATTGTTGGAAATGTGCCCTAAAGCCAATCATGTGATGATACTTTACGGACATTTCACATGTTAAACTAATCTAGTTTTACATATAAAGGGCATACATTATTGTTTGAGCCGTCTCATATAAATGTTATATGCTTAAACGATAAAGTCCAAGGAATATGTGATTGGGAGAATGTAATATAATGAAGTTAGATTCATGAGACCATTCTTTCGTAGACACATCCTAAATGTTCCTGATCATAGGATTGTCAATTGGGCATTGACAGTCCGTAAAGATCGGTACGTACTATGTCTTCTCTCAGGGAGAGTGATTAGTCTCGAGTCATTGGTGTGTGTGACATCAAGACAAGTACGTAGGTGCTCAATAGAGAATGAGTACACTGAACGTGATCAACGAAGAGTTCTCATATTCCATGTCACATAAGAACTCATGGTTGGGATAATTCAAAGTAGTCCTTTGACCTGAGGCATCACAGTTGTCTTGTGGTTAAGTCCTTGATCTTTGATTATGTCAAAGTCACCCCCTCGGGGTGTCCACGGCATCGTTGGGGTTAAGCCACTTAGCTATGGAGACAAGTGAATGCGCAACAAGGGATCTCTAACCTTCAAACAGTTGAGGAATAATACTCTATGATATGATTTGGAATCTCTGGCCAGAGTATGAATGAGATTAGGGAATGCGTTCCAAATCACATTCAAGGAAATCATATAAGCAAACGATTTACATTGGATAGTAGACATGAGTAAATAAACTATCATACCAAACAATGTGGTCAAGAGTATTAGATTAGAGAAAGACCGTATTACATTTGTAATCCCGAACTGAATAGGTTCTCTATCCTCTTCTGATTAGCTTGGGTAACCATGATATGCTGCTAGGTGTCACTCATGGTTTGTGGAAGCCCTAAACGTGTGTAATCACTAAAGGGAGAATTGAAAATAGTTTCAATTCACAATCGATGTAAAATGGTTTTTAATCGCCCACTACCTCGCTAAAAGGAACCTAATGGATCGCACACCGTAAAAGGTAGAGATTGGAGATTAAACGGAAATGAGTAAGAATGATTAAATGGTTTAATCATTTATTTATGGCAAGGATTAATTAATATGTTAATTAATCAAACGAATAAGTTCGTTAAAGACTTCGGGATAGTTTTGGACCTTAAGGCCCAATGGGCTTCGAACGTCAAGCCCATTAACTTAAGTTGTATGACAATTTAATGAATAAAGATTCATTAAGGCCCAAAAGCCCAAATCTCTCTATATGGCCGGCCATGAAGATGAATTAGGGTTTTTTGGTTGTTTAGGTCACTTAAAGAAGTGACTATATAAATGACTTTATAGCCAAATATTCATCAAGTGATTAAGGGTTTATTTTGGGGGAAAATTGGTGAGAATTGTCTCTCCATTTTCTCTCTAAAGAGGCCAACACCTTGGAGGGTACATCTAGCAATCCTACTACTCCAATGTCACTCATTTATTCTACAATCAAACCTTGGTGAAGAGACTTAGAGGTTCCCTATTTTGGGAACTTGGAGAAACCTATTTTTCCATCCAAATCCATGGATCTAAGAAGCAAGGAATGAAGGCCCTATCTCTTTGGGTGATTAGCCTTTGCTTATGCAAAGAGGAATCTACAAAGGTAATAATTTCAACTCACTTTGTTTTGAGTTGATTATTGGTTCACCAATCTACTAGGCTTTGAATTTCATGGTAATGTTTTGTTTTTGAGTGCATGCAAGCATGATTCCGCCTTTAATTGTTAATTGCATGCTATATGATGTTGCTCAAATGAACATGTTTTTCAAAATAAATCCTTCAATATGTATATATATACACACACACACAATATAATAGAGAGTATAATTTATATTTTATTATTTTTAATCCCATAAATTATGGGTTTTATTTAAAATCTCATTAATATAAACAATTACAAATTTCAATTTTGAATTTTGAATTTAAAAAATATAGTAACTTACATTATTACATTAATGTCAGGGACCTCAATCAAAAACTAAAAACTAACAAGGTTTCAATCAAAGAATGTTGATAGCTAGGGACCGCATCCAAAGTGTCCCTTTATTTTTTAAGTTATTAATTTTTTAACACATATATTCCATTATTTATATAGTGATAAGTGGTGTACCACCTGTTTTCTGGTCATATTGAAAAATCTCTCGCCAACGACGACATTCCCTCTCTTTTAGCCAAAAATGGTCAAGATTGACACAACTCTTTACTCTCATTTTTGAGATGCAAAATCGTTAAAAATATTTTTTGAATTTGTCTATCATCAATTATTTTCATCAAAAATTTACTTAAATAAAAACTAAAATGATAAAATATTCTCAATTTAATAAACAATGGCGAGGCCCCAAAGAGACTTGTAGATTCCAAAATGAAGAATGGTTTCTTATAATCCATGTCAAAAAAATTGAAAACAAGAAACAGATCTAAATTTAAATCTAAGTATTTAAATTTAAATAAAGTAACGTAGGGAGGAAAAAAATTAATGGAAAAAGAAAAAAGGAGAAAATAATTAAAAAAAATAGAGAAATATACGATTGGTACTTCGCTAGCGATTATTATCAATTAGAATTGCTAAAAAGATAGTGACCAATTCCGGAATAGGTCGCTATCTATCTAGCGACTCTATTATAATTCATATTCATGTTAATTTTTCAGTTTTTCTTTTTATATTTTTATATTTGTAATTTTTATTTTATTTCTCTTACCATAACAACAAACTATCATATTCATGTTCTTCAAAATATTTATTTTTGTAGAAAATCTATTATAATTCATATATAAACACTTGAAATCAACGATTTAAAATCTAAATTTGAAGATATTTTTTTATTTTTCAAGTTTAAAAATCAATAAAAAATTATTCCGAGATCTAATAAATGGTAGGATCACGTCTAAAGGTCTTGCAAGATCTTAACTCCGACGCAAAATATTTCCTAAAGCTAAAAAACAAAAAAAATGTGAGTTACCTACAATTTTTTAATCTATTTTGAGAACTTTTACAACATTCGTTATAAGCCAAAGTTGGAGTCATTCTACTCGCACCACATGTTTTCTAAAGTTAATTTAAGACATTTCCAAGATTTTGGACGCCTACACATCTCTTTGGGGGCTCCACTATTAGCTTTCATTATTTTTTCTATTTTCAACTTTAAAATTTAATGAAAAATAGCTTCGGAACCTAATAAAGGAAAAATTACATCCAAAGGTCTTGTAACATTTTTGTTAATTCTCACACAAGATATTTCCTAAAACTAAAAATTTCAATTTTTTCACAAAAAATGTAAGTTATAACCCACGTTTTCCAATCGATTTTAAGAACTTTTACAAGAATCATTATAAACCAAAATTTGAGTCGTTTTAGTCGCACCACATGTTTTCTAAAATTAATTTAGGACATCCCAAATATTTTTCAACACCTACAAATTTCTTTGGTGGCCTCACTATTAGTTTATACTATTATTCTAACTCGGAGTAACAACGAAAAATTTTCTCGGCATGACCAAAATGATTGATGGTGCATACACTCAGAGACTACTTCTATCGATTTCAAATTTGAAGAACCAAAGTAAGGAGTTATGCCAGCAAGTGGCCCTCTTCCACATTAGTGGAGAGGAGTATTGCCCTTACACTACGTCGGGGGTTCAAACCATGTCAGCTCCCTAATCTAATATCTAATTTAACAAATCTATCGTTTGAGGGAAAAAAAAGTAAGGAGTTATGTCAATCTCAAAATCCGTTTTGGCCCCTTTTTAACATGGATGAAGGGTTTCAAATTCCTTGTTATTACCTTTTAGTGGTTTTATTAAATTCTACGAATATTTTTTGTTGGTATATTTGAACGTATTTTTAAAATGATTAAAATTGTTTTAATATAATAAAATAAAAAGTGTTTATGACGACATTTTGACCCAAAAAAAAAAAACTTTATGGAGAGGTCTATGAGCAAAATGCAACTCTTACTACATATTTGTACCACTAATAGAGATGGGAGCCACATGCATTGGCGGGCCCTACCTCTATTAGAGAGATAGTACAAATAGATAGTAAATGTAGCATTACTCGTTTATGAGTGTTTTCAACGGAGTACAATTGTCTCTCATCCTATTCCTATCATGTTCCCTCCCCTCCACTCACACTTTGCTTTTTATCTTATTATCTCTATAAAAAAAATCAATATAAGATGTTGATGTGACTTAATCATGACCGTTCAAGTAGGAGATGAGGGAAGATAAGAGATTAAGAGGACAGAGAATCCCCCTCCGTTTTCAACAATTTTTTTTTTAAAGTACTTTCAAATGTTTCACAATGTGCTTCTAAAAAAAGCATTTTTAAGTAAAAGTGATTTCCAAAGAAACATTCTCAAACGAGCTCAAATTTTCTTTCCGTTATTAGGGCACCACTACTTCGACTAAGAATCTTCTCTTCTTTTTTCCTCCATATCAAGGAAACCATAACAAAGAAAAATATTTCGACTAGCAATCAACCCTTTTATTTATCCATGCATCCGAGACTCTGTATTCGGGTTTAGGGTTTCTCCCCTCCCAACATTTGTTCATGTTTCAATAGGAACAAAACACTCTTCAACAAGTCTATTTCGTGTGACCCCTATCGACACACCCTCGTAAAAACGCCGGCGTTTAGGTGTTTTGAATACACATAGCATACTGCACTCTTATTCTGGTTGCATAGCTTATAAAAGATTGCAGTGTTAAAACAACACTTTTCCGGCACACCGCGTAAGGGCACGCCCGAGCTGGAAGTTAGAAGGGTGAGCATTCTACAAGGTAGGAGGGATCCATATGTAGCCATGTGTTTGTACGTAGCCAGCTTTTTCTAGCAGTGCATCCGCTTCTGCAGGACCCCGACTGCCTGGCTGGTATGGAAGCGGCTTTACCTCACCATTGTCAATCCTGTGCAGAAGAGGGGTGAAGATTTCCCACGCCGCCTGATGATTGATTGGCACAATGAATCAGTCAATTGGGAAAATGGCAGCATGCCAAGAAAATAAGTGTAAAGAAAAAAGTGTATGATGTTGTTTACCTTCAACTCGTCTCTTCGTACAAAATGTTGTTGATCACCTCTTATTCTGTCAAAACAAATACCAATTGTCATGATTGATTAATCTTATGGCGTTGTCCTTCAAGTTGAGTGGAAGAATTAGACGTTCATAAGCATAAAAGATTCTGAAAATAGAAAGGGGGGTGCCTTACGTGTCAAGAATTAGACGTTCATAAGCCTCCGGGATAGTTACCCCTTGATAACGTTGCCCGTATGACAAGTCTAATTCACTTTGGACAGTTGACATCTCAAGTCCAGGCTGCTTCACCTGCATAACAGACATTGAGCTGGTAAGTGAACATGCTCAAGGCGACGGACTCTCCTAGCGTTTCTCTGCTTAATGAATGTGACACATAAAGCGTGGGTTCCTATTTACTTGGATTGAGGACCTTACAAAGTATTCTAACCTTTTGCTAAAGTGAATTGGTAATTTGGCAAGAAACTAAAGCACTATATGAAAGCTTTGCCCGGTGATAATGCACATGAAATTTGAAGATATCAGCTCAAACATACTGTCATTGGACTTGACAGTGAACACATTACCGTAAGTTTCATGTACATAGCTTCTGAAGGTTGCAAGCGTATTACAAACTCATTCCTCCCTTGCTTCTTACCTAAAAAAGAACGAGATAACAGTGAACAAAATATGGAATATAAAAACAACCAACAAGAAGATAGCGAATTAAAACATATTGAGATAATAAGCCAACGTGCTTATCAACTATCATTATCTTTTACAGGAATGATTCATAGCAGGAAACCATGAATTTCCCTTTTGGTGCCAGAATTTGAAGTAAAGGAGAACAAATTAGCAATAACATGATATACAATTAACGGAGCAATATGTTGAAATTAAGCCCTACAGAATTATAAAGGTCTGTGCCTTACATTTGAATATGTCACCAGGAACATCCTTAAATTGAACTCTTATTTCTGCCTTTCTTGAATTTAATGCTTTCCCGGCCTTTAGTATAAAAGGAACACCTGAAGGAAATCGCATTGATGGTAAGTTCAGCGCATAATATAAATTCATATAAAAAGCAAACCATTATATTTTAGTCGAACCTCCAAGACAATAGTACTTCCCAAATGTAAGGCTCAAAAATTAGTTCAAATAAAATGTAAATGAATTGTGAAAGTTACCATACCTTCCCATCTTTCATTGTGGATTCGCAGAATCACGGTTGAAAAGGTTGGAGTGTTAGAGTGGTCAGGAACAGTTGGATCGTCTGTGTAGCCATCATATTGTCCAAGAACAACTTCATCATCCTTAATTGGCATCACTGATTGAAGAACCTAAATTTACATCCGTTAATCATCAACTGATACAAAAAGGCATTCTGGAACAAAGAGAACATATAATGAAAGAACATTTCATATCTCCTTTGGGGACAAGTTTCAAATTGGTTTTTTCCTTCTGAAAACTATAGAGAGTGTATCATCATAATGAATCTGGGATGCACACACCTTTACTTTCTCGTCCCGTATGTGCTCAGGTTTTAGGGAAATAGGTTTTTCCATGGCAACCAAGCATAGAACCTGCAAAAAAATGTGATTGAATAAATCAGGTGAAAGTTTTAGTGCCTTTATCCTGATATGAAGGTTCACCGGGAGGGAAGGTAAGAAGAAAATTCTGATGCATAAAGGTCTCACCTGCAAGAGATGATTTTGAATAATATCGCGGATAATTCTGCCCAAAAAATAAAATTGATTATTCAATACATCCAATTATATTTCCAGATACAAATAGCAACATATGATCTCAAAAAAATGTAGTTAATAAAATAATTCCCTACAAACAGCAGTGAATATGGATCCTATTAACAAAAAATACAAAGTAACAAATTGGGACAACAGAACTGGTGAAGCATACCCATATTCATCAAAGTATCCACCTCGACCTTCAGTTCCAAAATCCTCCCTAAACACAATCTGCCAAATAAACATAATTAAAAGAGAAAAGACGGGGATGAAATTTACTGCATGTTAAACGTCTTGGGGTACCACATGTACTGTATATTGTCAACGTCATACTGACATCCAATCATCAGTACCGAGGCAAGGATTCTCACCTGTACATTCTCAATGTTGTCTCGGTTCCAAAGGGGCAAAAAGAATCGATTTGCAAAACGGAGTACTAACTGCAAATTTACATACAAATAAAAATATAAGCATATTTCATTAATATTAATAACCAGAAACGTCTAAGCAAGTATATGCAGACATTATAATATTACCAGATTCTGCACCAATTCCTTCCCCAGATAGTGATCGATACGGTAAATTTGTGATTCCTCGAACAACTCCCCGATCTGGTTACTGAGTTGTTCTGCAGAGTCCAAATCCTTGCCAAATGGCTTCTCAACAACAATACGAGTCCATCCACCAAGATCAGCTGATATGATCATAATCAGACAATTGTAAATATTAATATCGACCTGTCATTTAACTTCACTCTGGAACCATTTAATGCCAACATGTATGACTGTTAGAAAGAGTAGCTAATTGAAATTATCCGTGTTGATACAGTGTTTTTGGTGAAAACCTAAATTGTATTGGGGAAAAGCTTACATCTATTCATGCAATAATGCCTGATCATCCTGCAGACAGAGGGGTATACTGATGGAGGAAGTGCAAGATAAAAGAGCCTGCGGGATGATCCTTCCGCACTATTCTTTGAGATTTCATTATCTGAAATTTCCTTATCAAGCAGGCGAAATCCTTCCTCACCATCATAAGAACCACTAACATATTTGATCTACAAAAGAAAATTATTATGCAATTCAATATCTTTACAGAATGATATTATATGAATGGAGCTGTACAAAAATGTTGCATAAGGCACTGACCAGTTGCAAAAAATTGGTTACATTCTCCACGTCCTTGGGCGAAGCTCCTTTGTCACTGACAAGATACCTGCAGAGCAGTCCAGAAAAGATGAGGAAAAGAATTGAACCTAGCATTAGTTTAAGTGAGCTAAACGAAATGTACAGTTATGAACACTCGTACGAATGATAATGGAATTGCGAAAAAGATTGCAGAAAAGAAAGCTCACCCACGTATGCGGTTTCTTAGCTCATCATCAGAAATCTTAGTCCTCGCATATCCAAAAATGTGAACTTCTTCTGGTAGCAGAAATCCCTAGACAACAACACACCCAGTAGTAATGTCACACTCACATTGCATTGTTCCACAGCATACTCTGCCGACTTTTTTTTCATCAAATTTTAAGTGCAATTCACATAAGTTCACGATCGATCATATTTAAGCATGCAACTACAAAAAAACGTAATATATACCTGCCGATAAAGGTTGAAGAGTGCCGGAAAAGTCTTCTTCTTGGCAAGATCACCGGAAGCGCCAAGCACGATAATCGAGAGAGACCCATTTTCAAGCACATTATCAATGTCTCTAACGGGTTCGACCCGGAAGCTGTCTCTTTTCTCCATGTGCCATGATCCCGATCCCATTTCGTAAGCTGTATAAGCAGCTCAAAAGCTATTTTTTTAAAACAAAAAAAAAAAGCTTAAATCTTTTAGTTCGATTGGATCAATGGCAGCTTGAAGCATAAGTCAATGACGCAAATCACTGTTCCGGAATCAAAACGAGATTCGCATGTATTCGCAATAATACAGCGTTTGAATACTAAGCACATTCCACTGGAGCGACTAATCTCCACTAATTGCGATTAACTGTAATTAATTAAGAAAATTATCCATTTTTTCGGCCCCCAAAATATTAATTTAAACAAACTACATGCAAAAATTCACATTTCACAACAACGAACTTGTAAGAACCGAATTGCATGCTAGAAAATGAAGCTGAAAAATCAAAAAAAAATTTAAAAATTTTGAAGGAAAAAAATTGATCTGAGCTATCGGAAAGCGATCAAATTTGCTTAAGAGCTTACGAATTCAGCAAATTAAGTAAGAAAATAAGAGATTACGAACCTGGTTATTGAGCAAAGCCGGATCGAATTCGCAGAAACTGATATTTTGAGATGCAGTGAGAGGAGAGAGAGAGTGTGTGTGGGAAGTAGGAGGGAGTCAGAAGTGGGTGTTGAATAGCAAATGGAAAGTGACGGATGAGGAGGTTGCCGGTTGGTGGCGTTTCGTTTTTAAATGATTTCTTTCTTCTGCTTCTCTCTCTTTCTCTCTCCGGTGTAGGTGTTGGCATTAGTGACATGGTTTAGGGGTGTAGTTAACCTTATATTTAAGAGGATTTTAAAAGATTTTAGAATCCATTTAAATCTAGGAGTAGTCAATTAAAAGATCTTAGAATCCATTCAAATGATTTTAGAATCCATTCAAATCTATGAGTAGTCAATTAAAATATTTTAAAGGATTTTAAAATTCATCCGAATCTAAGTATATTAAAAAAATTAAAATTTTTGAAGATTTCAATAAGTTGTGGATTTTGTGGGATTTGAGAGAAAAAAATATATATAACCAAGACTAAAAAGAACTTAACCTCACCACTTAGGATTTCAAATCCTTCCAAAACAATCCACCACGGTCCATTCAAATTCTTTAAAATCCATATAAATTTTGTAGGGGTCTTTAATCCTCTTAGGGTGTGTTTGTTTTAGCTCGCTAGCTTTCGCTGGTTGGACTGGTCTATGTAGTAGTTTAGTCCTGTGTTTGTTAACAGTCCGGGACTAAGCTTAATGAGATTAGAAGGGACTCGCGGGGACTAACTCCCTTACTAGCAAACCCGTCGAGAACCATGGGATTAGCGGGGACTAACTCCCTCGCGTCTTCCTCTGCTCCTATGTTTTCACAAATGCCGAGAACCACCATCATTCCCCCCTGGCCAATTCCTCATTCCCCTCCTCCTCTCTCCTCATTTTTTTCTCTTTCTGCTCAGCCGAGATTCGAGCTCGACTCGAACTTGGTAGCGACGGCGACAGTTGCTCCATCCTGCTAGTACTGTAGTGCTGCTGCTGCGGCGGCGACTTAGTAGCAGTCGGCTTCTCCTGCGCATAAGATATTCTAAGCACGCTCGAGAACTGCTGGTCAAAGAGCCTCCTGAGCCGCGATTTGAAGATGGGTTGCGCCGAGTCGACCCGGCTTGTCTCAATCAAATTCTCGGAATTGATATTAATCGGTTGGATCTCATCTGAAATGGAGATTGTGGGATTTGAAAGCAAAACGTATGTATAACCAAAATTAAAAATGATCCAACCTCACCCCCTATGATTTCAAATCCTTCTTCCACAATCCACCACAATCCATTCAAATTCTTTAAAATCCATATGAATTTTGTATGAGTCTTTAATCCTCTTAAATCCTATCAAATCTATCACTTTTAAAATCCTTTAAAATCTTAGTTTGACTACACCCCCTTTAGTTTGACTACACCCCTTAATGCCAACTCGATTCGATTCGTCATCACTGGCCGCCGAACATGATAGCCATACTTTTATACGTTTTTTATTTCATTGCACGCCACCTCACTTCCTATCTTCGAGATGAGGATCATATCCGAACCATATCATATTCGTTCATTGTGTATAATGCAGTTTTTTTGTTAGGTATTATTTGTGTGTAATTTTAAATAATTTTTTAAAAATAAATTCTGATTGCACGATAGATAATGAACAAAAAAGATGTAAGAATCCATAGAATTCTCACAAATTGAATCCAGATGGGATCCAAATCCCTATCTCCGCATGTTTCTATTTTTGTCGTTGTGGCTTAATAAATTATGGGGCGTTAAGGAACACATGGACGTGCCTAGGCAAATATACATGAGAAATTGTGAGGATGTTTAAAATAGTCACGAAATTGTTAATTTTGTTAACATCTGAAAAATTAGGATTGATACGAAAGGAAATGAAATGCAAACTTTACTTTATATCGGCAAGATATAGGAAAATCAATAATATATCGATTTCACTGCAAAATTTTGCCATTACTCATTGCTGATTTTGAATTGAACGTCTTTTGATAAATTTGGCTCTAATTTTGACTACATTTGGATGCGTTGAGTTGAGTTGATCTACCCACCTCATTGCAAATTTTCATAATTTTCATCGAGTCTATAAATTTACATATGGATATTTTAAGTACAGATTATGATAGACGAAACATACGAGTTATTCAATACATTGGGTTATTAGCGATGAAAAATAAAACAAATCAAATAGGTGAGATTAAAATTTGAGACCTTGAAGTATTTGTATTGTACCTTTGTATCTCCTTACGAAGAATACTATGTTTAGCTTCTTAAAACGTTAATTATATTGTTCACGCATATTATAACACATAAATTAATAATCTTCTTGTTAAAAAAAATGACATAAATTAAACTTTGTAAAATAGTGACGGTGATTTTTTTTTTAATCGTATGATAAAACAATGATATGAAGTATCCAATTACATATGAAGGACTCAAGAGGCAAAGGGAAAGAGATCATCTTCGGATCTTTCCCTTCAAAGCCTAGGGATCAAGTGATCGGTACCCTTAATTGATCAAACGGCTAAAAATTATTATAGCTTTTAAAAGTTTTTACTAACTTCTCTATTTTTAGCCGTTGGATCTAATTTAAAGATCCGGATCACTTGATCCCTAGGTTTTGGAGGAAAAGATCCAGAGAGGATCTCTTTCTGAGGCAAATAACGACATGAATCATATGAAAGTGTCAGGTGACCAATTAAGTGCTGGTTTGAAACTATTTTTAAAATGACTAAAAACGTTTGCGTGACATAAGGTATCGTTTGGTATGCAGAAGGGACGAGACGGGACATGACGAGACAGAACGGAGAATGAGCAAAGATGCCCCCGAATGGAAACAAGGAGGAAGAAGATAGAGACAGAGATGTTATAATTTTGTGTTTCATAGATGTGGAACGAGTCGTTCCAGAGGATGAGGTGGAACAAAAATTCACCAAAAACTCATTCCGTGAAAGTTCCATCCATTTTAAGCACACCAAACATGGGACGAAATGCTCCGCCCCACTCTTTTCCATTCCGTCGGTCCCACGCACCAAATGGACGGACAGAGGACGTGTAACGCGCGTATCATAGAAGCTTCCGTCCCACGATTCATATGTTTGCCGCCATTTCTCCACTCTTCTGCACACCCTCACTCACTCGCGCCTTTTTCTTTCAATCACAATTGCTCAGACCAAACCTCCACTATCTTGCGCCGGGGCCGCACATCTTATCCCTTCCGTTTCTCTGATTTCCGACCTATCTCCGCCTTTAATTTCGCCACCAGCGCCGCCCGGGGTCGGCACTCTCCGTCGAACTTCCAATTTTGCAAGCTTGGAATTAGGGTTAGGGTTTTTGAAAGTTTTCGAAATTGTCCGCGATGGGGAAAAACAAGGTTACGGACGAACTGCTGTCCACCGTCCGATCAATCGTCGACTCAGGATACTCCGACATGGACATTATCAGAGCCCTCCACATGGCCAACAACGACGTCACCGCCGCAATCAACATAATCTTCGACACGCCCAGTTTCAAATTGAAGGAAAGACCACCGGCTTTTCGTAAGAAGCCCCAAATTTTGAGCTCCGAGGTCGTAAATTTGAAGCAAAATGGGGTTCAGAAGAGTAATTGCACTTTGGGTACCGAAGGAAATGGGAGTAGTTGTCCCAGTAATTCAGGGGACGACGTGGTTGAAGAAGTCGCCGTTGCACGGTGCGAGAGCTCGGCTGGGAGCCAGTGGTGGTTTGTGGGTAGCGGTGAAGTTTCAGGTTTATCAACGTGTAAAGGTAGGAGGCTTAGGCCTGGAGACGAAGTGGATTTTACTTTTCCAACAAAGAGCAGTTCGACATCTCCGTCACCCGGCAAGGTTTTTGGGAGGGGACGGCAGGCAGCTGCTTGTTCGGAGATTGTGAGGTTTTCAACGAAAGATTCCGGAGAGGTATTCCTTTTTGAGGATTGGAAATGTGGTTTAATTGGTTGGTTATTTGGATTTTGAATTATTGTGTTCGGATTAATGGTTTTTTTTTGGTAGATTGGTAGAATTCCAAAGGAATGGGCTCGGTGTTTATTGCCACTTGTGAGGGATAAGAAGGTTAGAATTGAGGGGCATTGCAAATCTGCTCCTGATGTGTTGAGCATTATGGACACCATTCTTTTGTCAATAAGGTATACTCTTCGGGAAGACCCATACTTTTCGATAATTTGTTAATGACAGTTCTGAAGTATAGTTCGCCTGATTTTGTATTGATTAAGTAATGCATATGGTTGATAAATTTGTTTCTTGGTTCTTGTTTTTTGTTTTTTAATGGGGCGGTTCAGTGTGTATATCAATAGTTCAATGTTCCTTAAGCAAAACAAGACCTCACTTAAGGCAGCCAATAATTCCACAGACGAAACAGTGGTTCATCCTCTTCCAACATTGTTCCGGTTGCTAGGACTGTCTCCTTTCAAGAAGGTGATCAATTATTGTAAATGACATATGGACACTTTTTTAATGGAAGTTAAGTATTTGGCCTTGCTTTCAACTTGTTTCTTTGGTTTAGAGGTGGTGATGTTGTTATTCCTTTTTTTTTTTTTAATAGGCAGAATTTACTCCAAGTGACTTGTACACGAGAAAGCGCCCTTTGGACCCAAAGGTATTGAAATGGTAATGCTTTTTCCTCCAATTACGTTCTCAGGATTTCAGTGGGTAATTTTTGCCTGAACAGGATAGCTTTGGACTTTGTGCCCCAGAGTTACGTGCCAATAAGCCTAAAATCCCTGGTCAAAATGGAGATGAAGTTGAAAATGAGGAGTCTATTTCAGATGCTGATCTAGAAAACATTGTTGGTATTGGTGACAGCTCTGAGCTAGAGGTATTAGATGCCGATCTTGTACATATATGGAGCTTGCTCCTGCATGTACCTGAAAATTCACCAAGGAAGTATTTTATTTCAGGAAATGGATCCCCCAGGTACACTTCAGTGTGAACTGCGTCCGTACCAAAAGCAGGCTCTTCATTGGATGATCCAACTGGAAAAGGGACACTGCATGGATGAGGGAGCAATGACTCTTCACCCTTGTTGGGAGGCATATCATCTTGCAGACAAGTACGCTGGTTTGTTAATCTTGTATTATCCTACTTTATGATTTGATTTTCACAGGGCCCTTTGCATATAGGAGGGACCGTGTTATCTATTTGAATGCATTTTCTGGTGATGCAACAACAGAATTTCCAAGCACACTTCAAATGGCCAGAGGAGGAGTAAGTCTTAAGTTGGCTCCACCCTTGATTATATACATTTTTTTCAAACATTATTATCAAGTTTGTTGATTGTGTTGCCTTTACCATGCATTTGAAGATTCTGGCTGATGCTATGGGCTTGGGGAAGACCATTATGACGATATCGCTCCTTCTTACTCATTCAGGACATGGATTATCAGTTAGTTACCCTACAAGCCAGTCTTCCAGTGAAGATATTGAAGTCCCTGACATTTCAGACCACTCATCAGACCTACCAAAGAAGGTCCCAAAATTTTCAGGATTTGATAAGTTGTTGAAGCAAAAAAACACGGTTGAGGATGGTGGTTGTTTGATTATATGTCCTATGACTCTTCTAGGCCAGTGGAAGGTAGTTATTGTCATTTTGAAAAACATTTTTGTAGTTCTGCTTACTTGCACGAATACCAGTTTTTGACGTGCACAGTGATAAATCTTCTATATTCAAGAGTTATCTAAAAGTTTGTCTGTATTGTCAGGCAGAGATCGAAACTCATGCTAAACCTGGTTCTCTATCGGTATATGTTCATTATGGACAAAGTAGACCGAAGGATGCAAAGATTTTAGCTCAAAGTGATGTCGTAATCACTACATATGGAGTGTTAGCCTCTGAATATTCTGCTGAGGTATCCAAACAACTCCTACCCGTATATCATGCAGATTTTTGAGTATCGCACATCTCAACAGAAAATGAATTTCTGCATCTTTTCTTTTCTTTTTAACTTTACCCTACTTTCTCCTTCCATCTAGAATCCAAAGGAAAATGGGGGACTTTACTCGGTTAGTTGGTTTAGAGTGGTTCTTGATGAGGCGCATACCATAAAATCCTCAAAAAGCCAAATTTCCATTGCTGCTGCTGCTTTAGTTGCTGGTCGGCGATGGTGTCTTACTGGCACACCCATACAGGTAAAGTACTTTTTCAGAAATTTGTTTAAAGAGGAGGCCATAAATATTTTATGTTTCTAACTTTAAGCAAAGGGAGAATCTCTCCAAACATTCTCAATATTCTTGTTTGGAGGTCATTTAGTTCCTTGATAGACTTGTAAAACCCTGATCCTTGAATACGTTTTATCTGTATTGGGATGAATGTTTTATTCTTATAAGATTTGGAGAATTTGTTAATTTTAAGAGGTTAATTATGTGTTATATATCCTGACATTTTTTCCCCCATAGAACAACCTGGAGGACGTTTACAGTCTTCTCCGGTTTTTGAGGGTAGAACCTTGGGGAAACTGGGCATGGTATGTTCTACTTTACGGTCTTGTCCAGTCTTTTTTTTCACCTTTCACAGAAATATGTTTCTGAGTTTACTCTCTTTTTTAATTCAGGTGGAATAAACTCATACAAAAACCTTTTGAGGAGGGTGATGAGAGAGGATTAAAGTTGGTTCAGTCTATCTTAAAGCCAATCATGTTAAGGAGAACAAAGTTTAGCACAGACCGCGAAGGCAGGTGAGTTACTAGCTCAGGACGCGTCATTCTTTTCAGTTTTTTTCTTTTCCTTTCTATTTTGGCTCTTAAGGTTTACTGTTTGTTCCAGGCCAATTTTAGTTCTTCCTCCAGCTGATATTCAGGTGATTTACTGTGAACTCACAGAAGCTGAAAAAGACTTCTACGAGGCCCTCTTTAAAAGATCAAAGGTATATATTCTGATTTACCTGATTGCATTTTGTGTATTGTATTGGTTTGTTGTATCTTTGGTGCATTATAATTAATAATTCTCTCTTTATTTTCAGGTGAAGTTTGATCAATTTGTTGAGCAAGGACGGGTTCTTCATAACTATGCATCCATATTGGAGTTGCTTTTACGCCTTCGCCAGTGTTGTGATCATCCATTTCTTGTGATGAGGTGTGTGTTTTTAACCCCTCTTTTCTCCAGATGTAGCCTTAGGAGCTTTATGATACATATATGATGACTTGTGCTTTGAATAGGCAATCATTCTTTCTATGCCTTTATAATTGTTTTTCCTTCTGGACTTGATAGATAATATTTTAAATTTATAAAAATGTATACTGGAAAATGTCTCTTTTAAGTTTTTACAACTTAGCTTTAAGTTTGTTTGATTTGTTCAGCCGAGGTGATACACAAGACTTTTCTGATCTGGATAAGCTAGCTAGACGTTTCCTTAAAGGAAAACAGAATTCTGTGGAAGGGGAAGCCAAAGATCTGCCTTCACGTGCTTATGTTCAAGAAGTTGTAGAAGAAATACGTAAGGGGGAACAGGGAGAGTGTCCAATATGTCTTGAAGCCTTTGAAGATGCAGTGTTAACACCTTGTGCTCACCGCTTATGCCGTGAATGTCTCTTGGCAAGTTGGCGGAACTCAAGTTCTGGTCTATGTCCTGTTTGTAGGTATTTAAGTAATGCCTTATGTTTCAATAGGATTTTTATTTTTATTTAGTTTATGGGCAAAGGTTCAATTTCTGTTCTTCTTGAAGTTCTTGTATTGAATTTTCCTATTATGTTCTTAAGGTTTAACGGTTTGTTTTTTGCAGGAAGACCATCAGTAAGCAAGATCTTATTACAGCACCCACTGAGAGTCGGTTTCAGGTTGATGTTGAGAAAAACTGGGTGGAATCATCCAAAGTTGTCATTCTTTTGCGTGAACTTGAATCTCTTCGCTCATCAGGCACAAAAAGCATTGTCTTCAGCCAGTGGACGGCTTTTCTGGACCTCTTGCAGATCCCTCTTTCTCGGTAAAAATTACCGTATGAATAAAATATTTAAAGAAAGTGCATATGGTGTAATGAAGCAAGAAATATAACTCTACTCTTTTGATCACCTGCTGTTTGCGAGTTATAGTATCTTGGTACTTTTTCGCTCAAGAGTTATGATTGATTTCTTTTCCATTTTTTGACCAGGAGTAACATTCCATTTCTTCGCCTTGATGGGACTCTGAATCAACAGCAACGTGAGAAAGTGTTAAAACAGTTTTCAGAAGATAGTGACATCCAGGTTGTGACTCCTGACATCGTCGTATTCTATCTCGTGCTGTTTTCGAACGAGGGATGTGGTTTTTCATTCTACTTGACAGTTTAGGTGTAACCATTGGAGCTTGGTTGTTGCATCAGGTATTGCTAATGTCACTGAAGGCTGGAGGAGTTGGAATAAATCTGACAGCAGCATCAAATGCTTTTGTCTTGGTAGGCACACACTCAAGATTTTTAAGATAAATTTGTGACTCGGTGTCATTTTTTCTTATATATAATAGCAGAAAGCTTTAAGTTTATCGTAAATTTGGTTGGTTTTGTGTGTCACACGAATCATGTTTGCAGGATCCATGGTGGAATCCAGCAGTCGAGGAACAAGCTGTCATGCGTATTCATCGCATTGGACAAACAAAAAGGGTGATGATCAAGCGGTTTATTGTGAAGGTACTCTTGTTATTTTGTACTGGAGACTAATGAGTGTCTTCCAAAGGCATCATCACCAATGAACGTAACAGTTTTCTCCCCTGATTGGTCTAGTAATACTCGGATGTTATTGGATGGCAGGGAACGGTTGAGGAACGAATGGAAGCAGTGCAAGCGCGTAAACAGCGACTGATTTCCGGAGCCTTGACGGACCAAGAAGTTCGAACTGCTCGCATAGAGGAACTAAAGATGCTTTTTACTTGAAAGCATTTGATAAAATTATCAACAGGTTCATTTATGTCACTTATTAGAATTGGTTTGAGCATCAAGAGCTCGTGCGGCGGTGTCTAAACCGAGAAAATTGAGATCCTCGTTCCGAAGTTGCGGGACTTCAAGGAAGATCGGTTGAGGGTATTTGTATTGTAATTAAGCTAACAAGGTCGAGGCAATACGGGGTTGTTGTTTGCGGTTTCCATTTTCCGTCCGGCGCGTGTTAGCTCACCGGAAGGATTTGGCACATCCAAATGTAGTTTTGATATTGTTACATCCAAACATGATGCTAAAATTCATACATTGTTTTGTTCTGGAAAATACAAATTATCTTAGCAAAGAACAAAAGCATCTCTTGAAACTCCTAACAAGCATCCGAGGGCAAGTTACGAGAACCAGCACAATCTTAAAGATAACAAGTTGTGCGCGAAGATTCACAGAACATGTGACGATTAATAGGGTACACCTGCGAAGTTACGCGATTCATGTCACATTTTCAGCCACTTCGGCTTAGCAGGTTTCTTCCCCTCGGGCTTCTTCTCTTGCACAACAGGGGGCGGTGCCTCCGTTGTGGTTTCTGGTGCAGACTGAACAGGCGGCTCTACATGCTTCTTGATGAGTTCCAAACCTTTCAAGGACATGACCTCTTCCTGAAGAAAGGGACCTGACACGGCATCTGCAGCATCATCCGCTGGACACGAAATGGGAATCTTAATCACTTCGCATCAAACGTTGCTATTTACAAACCAAAGAATTATAGAAAACGTGCCAACCTTTTGGTGTGCCATATGAAAAGTACACAATTGCACCGGGAACAAATCCAGCAGTGTGAAAATCCTGTGCCGTGTCTTTTATCTGCTTCTTCGGAGGAGTGGTATCTGCACAAGTAAATGTTAGACCCTACTCTGGAATCAAAATTGGAAAACGCAATATTTTGACTCGTATTTGCATACATATATAGAATGGTAATTCTGGTCGAGCAACCACTTTGACGAGGAGATCGACCAAGCTCTGAACTGTTTCTGATGGATTAAAAGTGGCCTCCAATGTGTGATTATCAGGAAATCGAACCCTAATCACTGTCTGCATACATAAGCACAATAACTTAATAAATGGGCAAAAGCAACTATACGACTAATTAAAATCGAAACCCTGATCACAGTCTCTATCTGATGATAATGGAAGGAGTTGATCATCTACAAACAACTACAAACAATCACTACAACAAGGAAAAGAAAGTCAGAGAAAGGGCACCTTTGTTATCCTTGACCTGCGGGCAGCCTTCTCTGCCTCTCTTAACTTTCGTGTTTTAAGAGTCTTATCTGTTTATATTGTATCGACAAAATATAGTCAGTATAAATACAATGTGTACGAATACATGCGTGCGTGTTTTTTAGTTTGTGCGAATACAAGACGTGTTTCCCATTCATATATACTTGCTATAAGATTTACAAGCAGATTATGTAGCTTAAAAGCATGCGAAAGGTTTTATATTTCCCCTACAATTACAGATGACACAGTTTCTGCCAATTACCTTCTTTTTTTGCATTCAAAACCCGATAATAATCTTCTGCAGTGAACTCATAGAAATCCTCGGTCTCCTCTGCCAAACAAAAAAAATGACACAAAGAAAAATTCTATCAGACGTCTAAATGCACTTGCTTTGGAAAAAAATATGGGGCATATTAGTTGAATTGCTTCATGCCAGTATTAGACTCTTCACTTTGTGAAGAAGAAGATGCTGATGTTGTTTCAAAAACACGGATTTCTCTCCCGAACTTTTCTTTTGCTGCTGTGAGCTTGGCCTGAATTCACCCCAACAAATCAAAAAAGGAAAACGTAAATGTGATATAAGATATAGCGGGAACAATCTAATCTTGAAAACAGAATGATCTCAATTCGAAAAGCGGTATTTCGTATCATCATCCACGACAAGAATAGCAATATTCTGCACCAACTAACACAATTACCACAACATGTACTTCGGATATTGTAGTCACAAACTTACAATGCTTCTACACATCGATTTAATCGAAAACACGAAGTAGAAGCACACAAAAAACTTGCACGCAATTGCAAACGTAAACCAACAAAGACTGTAAAACTGTACTTAGAATCCCAAACTGCAAAACCTTCCCTATTTTTGCTGCACCTAAATTCAAGTAATCCATTCCCCAAGAACTTTAATCTCTTGATAAGAAGTAATTAATCCCACAATTAGATAAGTTCTTAAAGATTATGCAAAATCCTGTAAATCTTTATCTAATTGTGGCACTAACCCACAACTTAGAAACAGCCAACAATTACTAATCAACAATTTAAACCCCAAAATAATCGATTATACAGAAAACCCAGATCGACCCAGCATCAAAAACAAATACCCAGAAACTGAAATCAAGAAAATACGAATGCGAGTGAGTGAAAGTTTGGGACTTTTTGGGTTAAAAAAAAAACCTGAGCTTCTTCGGCCTCCATGGGATCAATGCTTCTGAACTTCCTTCTTTTCAAGGGTGTGTGAGAAGAAGCATCAACGATCATCAGCGAGACTCCGAGAAATCCCGCACCAACAGAAAAAGAATCAGAGGGATCCGATTAAGTTATACGATTCTATTCTTTTATTTGTATAGGGGATTCGCCGTTCGCTTTGTGAGTCGTATTTTATACGTATTTGATACGTATGGCATACTCTGTTATTCCTTCCTTTTTGAGTGCCGGGAATGGGAAAAGCGGTATCCGATGTTTTTTTAAAATGATCGAAAACGTTTTTGGTGAAAATATTTTTAGAACTAATTCTTACTAAAAATGCAAGTAAATTTTGGAAATGCACTTAAATGCTTCCTGGAAGAAGCACATAATTGATGTTTCTTGCTGAAAGCACTTAAAGTGCTTTGAATCCAAAAACATTTTCTCTAAAAGTGTTTTCAGTCATTTTAAAAGTGCATTCAAATGAACCCTTATAAATGAACATTTAGTAGTACGGTCTAGTAGTCTTCATTTTTCTTTATAGTTATAAGTGAAAGGTTTTAAATTCGATTATTACAAATTTGAATCATATTATTATGGCTAGCCCATTATAAGACTTATCTCACTCCCTTACATGTACAATTTGGGTGCCAACTGATTTGCATGTGGGCTTCAAAGAAGAAAATAAACAAGGGAGACCACATAGGCTGTGGCTTGTGGATTGGACCAAAAAACCAAAAGGCTGTGGCCGCCTATGGACCTAAAATGCATTTCAGAGCAAATGCAGGACAATCATATTGGTTAGAACGGATACGCTTATTTTATGCATCATGATATAGATTTCAACTCAAACTTCTTAGTTATTAGTGCTACGATTTAATAGTATTTGTCATTAAAAATGTTCTTCTTTACTTAAAAGTCAAAAGGTTCAGGTCTAACTCCATTGAAAACAAATTTGATCCCTCGATTTCACATCAAATTGTGTTAAAGCACAGTGTTTGGCATAGTTTGAATTCCCTTCTCCTCTTTTTCTTTTGTTATGAATAAAAAAATATTATTATTAAGGGGAGTGGAAATGTTCCAAAATATTACAATAATTTTAGAAAGGGGAAGTTTTGAATCTGTAAAACATGGGTGGAAACCCAAAACCCTATCAACTATAATTTAGGGAAGAGAGTTTCGAATCTAAAACGCATTCCCCATCCCTTAAGATATTGGACTACATACTGAATTCCCCACTCCTAATATCCTATATCAAAATAATACAAAGTTTCAACCACGAGATGGTGGTCCATTGGTAAAAGACGGATTGCTAGGCTTCCTTCAAATAAAAAACTGGAGGTCTCGAGTTCAAAACCAGCTGCTGGTGTGGATGCCAAACTTGTGGCTAGGAGGAGGCTGAAATGCCTCTGTGAGTCTTCCCAACCCTCCAAACTTGAAGGGATGGATAACCGTAATTTGCCACCAATTGTCCCCCTTTTTAAACAAAAAAAAAATACAAAGGCTCTTGAAAATTGCTTTTATACAAAAGCCAATTTTGCCTTTGTTGGTGGGCTTTTGGGATGAATGTGATAAAGATCATATTTTAGCCGCACAAGCATGTTCAATTTTGGGCGGCCTGCTTTAGGCATCATCATTTTGATAAAGCAAAAAGATTTCTAATCAACTAAAACTTTGGAATTGAATCACTATATTCACTAAACTTAGAAAGAGAGGGATGCCTTGGGGAATGCGGACACAGATGATGCATGGCTGTTGTCAGCTCGTGTCTTAAGGTGTTGGGTCAAGTTTCACAACAAGTGCAACCCTCGTGTTTAGTTGTTACTGTTGAATTTAAAACTCTAGATAGACTCTCGTTAAAAAAGTATTCTAAAATAATTCATATAAAATGGCTGCATCCCCCCACCCCCAAACAGTCTATTGCTCACCAAACCTACTATTTTCTTATATAAACCTTTATGTTTACTCATTCATTTGTCTCCAAGCTAAGCAAAATTACAAATCTAAGTCACTCCAAAGGATCACATAGTGTGGTTCAGTGTTATTAACTAGAGGTGGCCCTCAAACTGGCCAAAAAACGTCTAAACATACTCATCCAAATTTTACTCCGCGATTTGGTTCGGTTTCTGCTGTTAGAAAGCCAAACAGTCGTAAAAACCAAAGAAAATTGTATATCTCGTTATGATAGTCAATCAACTCAATGCACATTTGACTCCATTAAACACAAAATTAAACTATATAGGCAAGTTAAAAGATAACATGAGTTCATTCTCACACGAACCTAAAATTCGTCTTAACCACTGGACCACCGTAAAACAGATGGTCCAGGGGAGCATGTTGTCATCCTCACCAAACTACAAGACGTGACGACACCTAACGCTTTCGGAGCAGGCCGGCAATACTATATCATTAGCCCACGTCAGCACCTTTCAAATTCTTCAAAACGGCATCAAATAAAGCACAAATCCCCTCCAACAAAAATATTAAAAAAAATAAAAATAAAAAATTGAAGTTTTAAACGCAGGTCCCTCCACATTTCCCTATTTTCAAAATAACCCCAACTTATTCAAAATCTGAAAACTCCGTCAGGGACCTGCATTTCAAGAAAACCCAAAAAGTACCCCCAAAAAATTGAACCGAATTCAGAACGGAGCAGAAGAGCGAGAAACAGAGGAGAGGGAGAGGGAGAGGAGAGAGAGAGAGAGGGAGGTTGGTGATGACAATGGACAGAGAGAAGGAGAGAGAGATAGAGCTAGAGAGTGCAATGTACACTAACTGTTTGCTGTTGGGGTTGGATCCGGCGATTATCGGGCTCGGAGGCTCCAATGCCACTCCTCGGGTCGGGTTCTTCCGCCACTCCAACCCTAAATTGGGGGAACAGCTCCTCTACTTCATCCTCTCTTCTCTCAGAGGCCCAATTCAATCCGCCAAGGTAGTACAATCTCTCGATTTCGTTTCCTTCGTCTATATTTACACAATGTGTGTGTATATATATTTGTATGTATGTTTGTATATATGTTTGAATTTCACTTCTGTGTATGTATATATGTTTGAATTTTTGTCACACTATCTTCTGCTATGGATCACGTTCCTGAGGATTTGAGATCTTTCAGGATTTCGATAAGGTCTGGCCAATCTTCGATTCCGCGCAATCACGGGATTTTAGAAAGGTAAATTCGTGGATTCCACTTTCTTTGTTGCTTCTGGTTTGATATTCTTTTAAAGTTTGAAAAATTGGATGGAATGGGATGATTTGTTGTTGGTGATCAGGTTGTGCAAGGGATCATTAGCGAGCTTGAATCGCAAGGGGCCCTTCCGAGGAGCAATTCGAGGGTTTCATCACTTGCTACATGTTGCGGACCCAGGTCGGTTGATGATGCTACTCCTCCCATTGTTTTTATGAGTTTGTTCCATTTGTTTATGTGCATTTCTGCCTTTAATTATTCAACTTTTAAGGTGGAGTTGGGCTTGCTTGGCAAGCAAATTGACAGAAATCCGAAATTCACATTTACTAACAGTTTGCTTCTTAATTTGACCGAGGTTCGTAGTTTTGTTGGGCTCACTTGGCCAGCCATTTTGCATTAGAGTGAGAAATATTTTTGAAATGAATGCAAGGAACATGTAGTTATATGTGACAGTGAACTTGTTTCCCCCCAAGTCAGCCATTTGATGATATATGAATGAATGCTTTCTCTTTAAATGTTGTGGTGGTTCCTCTTAGCTAAAATGACCATGTCTTACTTCTGCGCAACAAGTTTATGGGTTTGGATCCTTAATTCATAAGCTTCACTTTTTGACTGCAGGTTTGTGGAACTTCTGTGGCAACTTTCTTTGCATGCTTTGCGAGAGGTTCATAGGCGAACATTTGCAGCTGATGTAGTTTCTAACCCACTTCCTGCATCACTGACTGATGTAGCTTTTTCACATGCAGCCACTTTACTTCCTGTCACAAAGGTAGGCTTGAACTACATGTATAATGTTAAAGCATGCATAATTTAAATTTCCGATGACATCTTGAAATTGTGGTTCCCAAATTATTGATATGCTTAGCTATTGGTATGGTCATGTTGGTTTTGCATCTTATTATAGCATGGAAGTGTTTCACAAACATAAAACATCGTTCTCTTTCCGTATAACTCTTAAATGAGTTTTCATGGTTAAATGCACATCGGCATTTTTCTGTGGAGTTTTCGTAATTGACATGCTTATTCAGTAGCGGTTATTTGAACTTACTGTCTTAAACAGGCTAGAATAGCACTTGAACGAAGAAGATTTCTTAAGAATGCAGAAACAGCAGTACAGAGACAGGCCATGTGGTCGAATTTGGCTCATGAAATGACTGCAGAGTTTCGTGGTCTTTGTGCTGAAGAGGTATATATGGGTAACAATTCAGATTCTGATGATTAACTTATTTTTGTAGAAGCTTATTTGATAATCTTGGAATTCAGCTACTACGATACAATTTGTATGCTTATGTTTGTCTTTGCATGAATTTCAGGCTTATTTACAGCAAGAACTGGAAAAATTACATGACCTTAGGAACAAAGTGAAGTTGGAAGGGGAACACTGGGATGATCTTGTTTCTAGTTCGAGTCAGAATTCCCATTTAGTATCAAAAGCTACTCGTTTGTGGGAGTCTATATTAGCCCGTAAAAGTGAGTACAAACTTTCACGGTCCTTTATAAATTTCTTAGGTTTTTGTGTATTATCAAATGGAGGTCGCACTTGGTGCGATGGCAAGTGCCTTCGCCCATGAGCGGTAGGTCTCGGGTTCGAGACTTGGAAGCAGCCTCTCCATAAATGGGGGTAAGGCTAGCCGACATTCACCTCTCCCAGACCCTGCGTAAAGCGGGAGCCTTGTGCACTGGGTACGACCTTTTTTTTTATGTATTATCAAATAATGTCATGTGATCACACCTTATATGTTTATGTAGTAACTATTTAAGATCCGATTAAATATGTACCCAGTTTGATGAGCTCATTTAAATCTCCATCATGTATAGGTCAACATGAAGTTCTTGCTTCAGGCCCTATTGAGGATTTAATAGCTCACAGGGAGCATAGGTAATCTACCATTAAATATCATTTTAACATCACTTGAAACCCTTCACCCACTTACTTTTGCATGCAATTCTTTGTAGGTACCGCATCTCTGGATCGTCTTTGCTTGCAGCTATGGATCAGAGTTCTCAGGTTCCTTATGGAGATGTCTTATCTGTCCAGTCTGGTGACTTTACTCCAACACATGTGGATGGCAAGGAACAAATTGATGGAGCAGATTCATCCCATTCACAAGTAAATGATGAAAGAAGTGGAAGAGTGCACCCAACCGTTGACGTGGCAGAAATTATCAGGCGCTGGACGCATGCATTGCAGCGTATTCATAAACAATCACTTCACATGGTATGCTACTTTGTATATGTTCATGCCAATGTTGGATACAAGTTTAGAAAAACGTAGTGAATTGGTGTTATGCAATTTTAATTTGTAGGCAAAGGCTAATGAGGGGGAGGGTCCAGAAATTTTAAGAAGTGCACGTGATGGTAGTTCAAGTGGTCATGCAGAGTCTTTAGCTGCAACTCTTGCTGAACATCAGCAACACTTGGTTAGCTTTCAGGTAATGCTTATGCCTTAGCTAAAAGTACTGCTTATTAGTTATTACATATGAAGTTATAAGATGAAGTAACCAGTACGTGAGGTAGCCGCAATGTGACTGTATTTGATGGTCAATGGAAAGAGATTGGCAGGCATCAAGCTTAAACTTTAAATGAGATTATGCATTCAAGTCTTGGAAATCTGCCATTAATTCTTTGCTTTTGTGAAAGTGGAGTCAGCTTATATAGTTTGAACTATTGGAATTTGCATTAGAATCAACTGGTTTCTAATTTCTTCATATGCTTTTTGAGCCATTCCTGAATATATGTGTTATTTGAGTAGTCTGTTGTTTATGAGGATCTATTAGTACTCTGATATTCACCATGCTGATATTCTTTCATGTATGAAGTATTTCAAGTTGATTTTCTGTTGGTAGGAAGTTGTTGTAATACGGGGTAGTGCATATTAAATTGCTTGAAATTCTTTAAGTGAATACTCATTGTAGAACAGTAAATAATGAAAGTGAGACTATTTGTCCATACGCCTTTCTTTAGTCCCCTTTATCTCCTTTGCTTAATTTATTTTTCATACTATGCTGAGATTCCAATTCATAATTTCTGTAGGTTCTCATTAACCAACTGAAGGAAGTTGCTCCGGCAATACAAAAGTCAATATCAGAATGTACAGATAAAGTAGATAGCATTTCGTCTAGTCTACCTCCGATGTCCAAACAACCTGGTCGATCAAATTCACCTATTCAAGCACAGAGCAGTGGAAGGACATTGGTAATTTTGAACCTATTTCATGCAAACCTTATGCCTACTAAATGTCTAGACTTGAATTATTGCAGTGTAGAATTGATTTAACCTGTCTTTATTTCCTTTCGAACAATCCAGGAGAGCAACACTGATGATGTGGCTGAGGTGACTTCAAAATTGTCTACCGTTCAGCTCGAAAAGGTGTCATCCAGCCCTACTTTAAAGCTCCCACAGTTGTTTAACTTGACCCCTAATTCTTCTGGGAAAGGTGCAAATATGCATAAGCGCCCTGCTTCAGTTGCTCAATCAAACCAAATAGAGAACTTTCCTGAAAGGAAGTCTGTGGAGCAGCCTCTTTCAAATAATCACTTAGATAATCTACAACAAGGTCATTTATCTGTGCATGACTCCTCCAATTCTCATTGTGTTATAAGCGTATCCGCTTGCTCGAGGCATTTCATTTTATATGCGGATTATCGGTGGATGAACAGCTTTGTTGAAAAGGACTCTGATTTTTAGTTTTATGTTGTGCAGATAGTGACAATTATTATGTCCAGAATCTAAAGAGATCTGTTAGAGAAGCTGCTCTGTCACGGAACTCCTTAAGTTCCAAATCATCACAAGGCAGCCATTCTGATGAAAGCTCTGAGCATTTCTTTTTACCTCTTTCACCATCTGGGTTTTCTCGTCTAGGCCAAGAATCTAAAGGGGCTTCACTAAGGAGTAAAAGGTTTCCATCTCAGACGGAGGCTTCCTTTCATGAAAAGCGTGCTCATGATGGTAATGTGGGGAGCAAGTACGCTGAATTATCTGAAGTATTGAATGGTTTAGATTCACTTGATGATTATGACCAAGTAAATGGGTTTCTTTCGGCTGCTGGTTCAAACTGTGCTGTTTCAGACACACAGAGATCATTTTATGACTTCGAAGAAGCTCAGGAGCAGGTTTTCTCACCTCCTTTGCTAATGGACTCATCACTATTAGCAGATTATGAGGACTTACTTGGTATGTTTTCCTGGTCACCAACTAGTTCTGTTATATTGGCTTTTATATGTAAACGTTGCTATCAGTAAATGAATTAATTTTATTATTGAATGCTTTCGTCAGAGGTCGCACTTGGTGCGATGGCAAGTGCCTTCGCCCATGAGCGGTAGGTCTCGGGTTCGAGACTTGGGAGTAGCCTCTCCATAAATGAGGGTAAGGCTAGCCGACATTCACCTCTCCCAGACCCTGCGTAAAGCGGGAGCCTTGTGCACTGGGTACGACCTTTTTATTGAATGCTTTCGTCATTCAAAGTATATGGTCATCTGTACTGGTTCAGGCACTAGGTTTTGTACCTTATATCGTTCAACCTTGGGGATAGCCATTATAGCCTTGAGGTCAATCACCACATGACCTATATCATACATGCAAGATTGGCTTTATCACAACTAACACACACGCACGTCTTTAGTTTCCTGTGAGAACATACTTCACTAATTTTAAATTGTAAGTCAATATCAAGTTGTCGAAAATTAATCATTTGTATGCTTGTATCTTAGCTGGCTCCATCTGTTGCCAATTTTTTTTATTAAAGGTCGTACCCAATGCACAAGGCTCCCGCTTTACGCAGGGTCTGGGAGAGGTGAATGTCGGCTAGCCTTACCCCCATTTATGGAGAGGCTGCTCCCAAGTCTCGAACCCGAGACCTACCGCTCATGGCCAAATTTTTTTATTAAAGAGATCAAAATATATTTATATTTGTTTACCAGTGTGATTAATATATGGATGCTATCTAGTCGAGCTATAGTTTTCTAGCTTCGTTTACACTACAATTCTTTTTTTTTTGCCTGTCATATTTTCTTCCCGCTGAGAATTTGTTCGACTCTCTTTTGCAGCACCACTTTCAGAAACTGAAACAGCCTTAATGGAGCACTGAAACTGAATTTTAAGCAACCTGACCTATTGGTCGAAGAGCTATTTGGTCACTGCGATGGTTTTGTTTCCATTTCCCGGGACACTTTCCACTTTCCCAAATTACTGTTGACAACTTGACATGCCGGTATCATTTCCTTGATGTTTTGTACATTTCCCCCCGTCCAACGCAGTGCAGTTCGTTTGTTTGGAAGAAACCAATTTTCCTAGCAGTGCCGTTGTACATGCTTGACAATGGCTCGGAACCAAGACGATTGTAAGCTACAATGTGGCGCCTTATGCGCGTTCCTGGTGTGATTTTGTCCATGGATGATTAGAAAACTACAACGTGGCGCCTTATGCGCGTGTGCTTAGCCAGACACTGTGCAGCGATCTTCGAGTTTCATGCTTCGGTTAACTGACAAGATTGATTGTTAGTATGATTTTTATGTCTATGATTAATCTGACCTAAATGTAAGTTGCTGATACGGCATAGATGTGATTAAATTGTTGTTGGAACAATAGGGATTTTACCTTCTTCTTTTTTCTTTGACGTTAATATTCTTTTAGTAGGGTAATTTTTTCTTTTGAAATGATGGAATTGTGGGTAAATGTCGTTGTTTAATCAAGTAAATGATGAATGATTACACAAAAGTTAAGTTTTCTGTCCTTTTTTTGGCCCTTTTATATGAGTTTGGCCTCTCTCCGAAATCTTACTGTTCAGAGTCTAAAGATAAGGTAATCCGGGTTCTTGGTTTGTATGAAAGAGAGATCATAATTATTGGTTTGTGTGATGTAAGCCAGCAGAATGAGTTTTAATGACCGTCAAATTTAATGAGTGGTTCAGATTGTCTGATCCTTGGACTCTGGACAATTCGGATCTCATTCCCTTTTATACATGTCATCTCGCATTTTATTTGTGGAGGAAAATGGTTGCCCTATTGACGGGGCGCAAAGCGAAGTCCTAAGTCCAGTCGAGACAAATCGGCTTGCAGAAGAAAACGAAAAAGGAGCTTCGCATATGAATTATGATAACTACTGAGTTTTTCTGCTGGCAGTCGTGGACGTAGTCATATTGATAAACGTTGTATACACATTTGAGTTTGAATTTCATTTTCGTAGTTTAAATTAGTTTAAAGTTGAATATTGTATGATAAAAATTATGTGGAATATTTACGTACTCAGAAATTAGCAAAGTAATGCATGGGAAAAAAAGAAATACAAATACAATCAACTACTCTCACTAATCATTCGAAATTTGAATTTTGAAATTTTGAAATATGAATTATAGATTGTAATGTGGAAGGGGGGGTAATTTTTTAGGAAAATTAATGAAAATGACTTTAAAAATTTGAGTTTTAATGATAAAGATAAAATAAAGAGTAAAGTGAATAATATCAGGTTTGACTTTTTAGTATAAAAATATAATTTTTTGTTAAAATAAACAGTACAGTGGACTTTTCGTTAAAACTTTCTAATTTTTTACTCTGAAACTATATGTATATAACTAAACACAGAGTAAGTCATGAATCAAATTAACTCTAATATACGTGTTTTACTAGCATGTCCTTAAGAGGGATCGTACGACACCATTTTTTTCTGAAAAAGTTCGAGAATTCAATAAATAGGAAATGGATCATCTTCGGATCTCTTCCTCTTAATCTACTAAATCAGAGAATCCATGCTATTGAAATTTGATCAAACAACTATAAACATAGACCCACTTTAAAAGTTATAATAACTTCAGCCGTTGGATTAAATTTCAATGATCCGGATCACCTAATTTGATGGATTAGAAAGAAGGAATCCGAAAATGATCAATTTCCCAATAAATAAACTATCATTTGTTAAAAAAGAGACAATTCTACCGAAATTTCTCGTTTTCCATTTTATCCCAATGCCAGCCCATGAAAGAGAAACAAAGGAGCCTCGACCTCGGCGCTCGGTTAAAGTGTACACTGCACAGCGACATTTCATTCTGCTTTGGCAAATGCAAGTACTAAATTACCATTTCAACCTTTCACTTTCCTCCCCAACGACTCTTTCCAACCGAAACTTGCGGTAGATTTTAGAAGGCTATTTTAGTCAAATGGGACCCCTCGACTCTCGTCATCTGGAGTGAATCAAAGAGAGAGAGAAAGCAAGGATGAAAAGTTTTTGACGTTTAAAATTGAAATTCCCCATCAAAGTTAAAACAAATAAATAAATAAATAAATAAATAAATTATTAATAATATTAATTTTACAATGAATTTTTTTTGTTTGTTTTTCTAATCAAACCATAATATTATTATTTATAAAGATTCATCTAAAACAGAAGTGCAGACTATCGACTATCTGATATACTTTTTTTTTGTTCGAATTTGGTATCTGCACAGAATTATAAGTTAAATACAAAGTAAAAAAAAATGAGACTATGCGATGGTGAAGGTGGTTTGAACATGGAAAGAGATCCCTTCCAGATTTTTTCCTTTAAAGCCCAAGAATTAAGTGATCTAAACCTTTAAAATTTGATTAAATGGCTAAAAATAGAGAGGTTAGTAAAAACTTTTAAAAGTTATAATAATTTTTAACCGTTAGATCAATTTTTTAAGACTCAGATTACTTAATCCCTGAACTTTGGAGGGAGATATCCGGAGCGAATCTCTCTCTGTTTGATCGTATAGACAAAAGACTAACATATACTCCGATTATAAAATGAGACTGTGTGACGCAAACTCAATACAAAATGGGTAGAAAAAGAATTAAAAAAAACTTAGAAAAAGACTCTAAGAAAAGATACAAGGTGTTGGGAGCTAACAAAAAACACGACACATTTGCTCTAAAAAAAATAAAATATAGCATAGAATCGAGCACAATGATGTTCTAAGCATGGTTATTTTTCTGTTGTACTCAAACCATATTATTATTTATTATTATCATTATAATAATAATTGCAATTTTAATCTGAAAATTAGAAAGAAAAATCATCCAACAAAAACAACTGCTTGCAGCCGCCAAGGATTGCTGTTCTTCAACACCCATCCCACCCACCTTTTTTCTCTATTTCTCTCCAATCTCCGAAAAAACAAGACAAGAACCAATAGCTCCGACCGTCTCTCTCTGTAAGTATCTCCGAACAATTCATTATTTTCTCCAAAAATTGACCTTCATTGCATGTTTTTCCAGCTCTGCAATAACTTTCCACTTTCTGGCTTTCAAATTTGTGCATCTTAATCTCTGTCGCAGAATGCCAAATGGGTTTTTCAGATCATGTCCGGATCTTGTGCTGTCATGATCCAGCTGAATTTCTCGTCAATTTTGGCGAAAAGGGGCAATTTTTCTGTATTTTTTTTCTTTTCATTTTTTTATGTGGGTTTTTGCATAAGTCAAACTTTCTAATCTTAGAACACGAATTCGATTGTTTTGAGGTTACCTACATCTGGGATTCCCGATATAGGTTATGATGTTAGATTGTTTCTGGTTAAAAAGTCAAGGTTTTACTGTTACCTAAGAAAAGTTTGAATTTTGGCTTTGGCTAATGGATCAGAGATTAGAAATTTAGCAAAAATGTTGTTTTTGCATTGTTTAGTTAATTAAAGATTTGAAATTTCTAGAATTCTGTTTAATTTTCGGCTCCTAATGGAATTTTATATGCAGCTGTGTTCTCATTTGTTGGGGGTTTGATACTTCTGCTGCAGATTTCCCCAATTGGGTAGGAGCGTTTGTTTGTAATTTGGGGGAAGTCACTGTCTTTACCAAGGAAAGACATGAGAAGTTTATAGGATCGGGTTCTTTCTTCGTTGTGCCGAATTTTGGTTTTATGTTTCTGTGTTTGCTCGATGATTTGATCAAGTAAGTAGTTTGATAATATTGTGCTGTGAAGTGCACAAAGAAGAGGTTTCCTTTGTCGATTGAGTTATGATCAAACAGATACTTAATAGGCTCCCGAGGAAGCCCAAGTCATCCGAGCATCGCGAGGGAGGGTCCTCTAACGCTAATTCAAATGCTTCCACCGGTTCAAGAGGCAACTCTATATCAAGTAACAAGTATGCGAGCTCGAGTACTACTTTTTCGAGCGCTACTTCTACTCCGAACTTTGGAGTAAATGCGAATTCGAAGCTTAATGGGAACTCATTGGCTTCTCCATATGAGGCATTGCCTAGTTTCAAAGATGTCCCGAATGCAGAGAAGCAGAATTTGTTGATAAAAAAGTTGAACTTGTGTTGTGTTGTCTTTGACTTCAGTGACCCAACGAAGAACATCAAGGAAAAGGAGATCAAGCGACAGACATTGGTAGAGCTTGTGGATTACATTGCTTCTGCTAATGGGAAATTCCCAGAAACTGTCGTGCAAGAAATCGTAAAGATGGTGTGCATAAATTTATTTAGAACACTCAGTTCTCCTCCCCTTGAAAACAAAGCATTAGAGGCCTTTGACGTAGAAGAGGAAGAGCCCTTGATGGACCCAGCATGGCCGCACTTGCAAGTTGTGTATGAATTCTTCCTGAGGTTTGTGGCATCACCTGAGACGGATGCAAAGTTGGCTAAGAGGTACATAGATCACTCTTTTGTTCTCAGGTTGTTAGGTCTTTTCGATTCAGAGGACCACAGAGAGAGGGATTACTTGAAAACGGTTCTGCACCGCATCTATGGGAAATTTATGGTGCACCGCCCGTTCATCAGGAAAGCAATCAACAACATCTTCTATAATTTTATCTTTGAAACTGAAAAGCATAATGGGATTGCGGAGCTGTTAGAGATTTTGGGAAGTATAATAAACGGTTTTGCTCTGCCGCTGAAAGAAGAGCACAAGCTCTTTCTTGTTCGAGTGCTTATTCCACTTCACAAACCAAAATGCATACCCTTGTACCACCAGCAGTTATCATACTGTATTACTCAATTTGTGGAGAAAGACGGCAAACTTGCTGATACAATAATTCGTGGTTTACTAAAATATTGGCCTATTACAAATAGTTCTAAGGAGGTCATGTTCTTGGGTGAACTGGAAGAAGTTTTAGAGGCAACTCAGCCTGCAGAGTTTCAGCGCTGTATGGTACCGCTGTTTCGCCAGATTGGCCGTTGCTTGAGCAGTTCACATTTTCAGGTTATTCACCCCTTTCATCTGTTTTCTACTTTCTAGTTTCCTCTCTTTTGTGGAGTCCTGTTTTAATCTTTATTATGTAAGACGTAGTGATGGGAAATAGCGGTATGTCAGTTGAGTTATATGAACTTGTGGGTGGTCAATTACTGAGCCTTATAGAATGCTTGCGTTGCTTGTGTCCTTTGTTGAAGCATCTCAAATTTATGCATACAATGTTCTTTAATGCCATCTGGAAATTGTTGTACGATGGAGAGAGTGATATTTTGATGTACTTTATCGGTGCATATCTTCGTAAAGATGCAACTGAGGAATTTCAAAATTTAAAACCTTTACATCGTAAATTGCTGGTTTGGGTTATTTTCTTGTAGTATTTTAATCTGTTCGGGAGTTATATATATTGAAACCTGTGGAGAAAATGAATTGGTTAGTAGTGCCTCCTACTTCAGTAGGAAATTTCTGGTCATAGCCAAGTCATTTATTAACGATCTACAGCTTTCCTAATATTCGAAGAAAAAGTGTATTTTAATTTTCGAATGAATGGAAACAAACAGAAATAGATATTTTCCTTCTAGAGATGCAGTTTATGCTCTCTCGCTCTCTCGCTCTCATATATCTTGTCGGCACTTAATTTGCAGGTGGCAGAGAGAGCACTGTTCTTATGGAATAATGACCACATTGCAAACCTAATCAAACAGAATCGCCATGTCTTACTGCCAATCATATTCCCTTCATTGGAGAAAAATGCAAGAAGCCACTGGAACCAGGCAGTACAGAGCCTGACGCTAAATGTCCGTAAGATTTTCTCCGATATTGACCCTGAGCTTTTTGAGGAATGTTTGCTCAACTTCCAGGAAGATGAAGCACAAGCGAGTGTAAAAAGTTTGAAGCGTCAAAACACTTGGAAACGTTTGGAAGAGATTGCGGCAAAGAATGCTACAAGCACTGAAGCAGTGCTTGTTTCCCCCAGAGGAGCCTCCGGCAAAACTTCTGGCTAGCAAGTTTGAGATTCCCCGTGATGTGATTACAGTGAGTTCGATGTTCAAATTATTTTGCAGATGATAAACTGACACTGCTGTATAAGTTTGATCAGCCTTCTTGTTGGCTCCTCCCCTACGTGCAAAAATTTGGGTTGTCCGGTGATCAAGTCACAGAGAACACGAACGGCTGCTCAATCTGGAATACGATTAGCCCCCCTTTTGGTTGGCTGTATATATCGGATTGGGTGTGGAAGAATAACAACGGGGGTGTTGCTGCCATCACACAAGCATGGTCTCGGCGGGTGTGGTGAGTAAAATGCTGATCCTTCATCGTCGGGGTTCTAAAGGTAACAAAAAGGCTTGAAATTGACATATCAGTGGTTACATATTTTTGGTTTTGGTTTAATAGACATGCTCTCCTCAATCTTTTCAATTACTTGTATTGTATGTATCATCCTCAATTCATCACCATCAAACTGTGTTGCTTTTATGAAATGTATAATCCCGCACCACGTAAATTCCGGAGTTCGTCCGCGTCTATCATGAGAGAAATGTACTTGCACCTGAAATGTTGCGGTGACAGTGCATGATTGGTTTGAAACACCGTCATCCTGACATCTCGGGGGCGGGAAATTTCCTCATGTGGCCAACTTGTTTGCAGCTACTTTGAGCAATAATTCATGTTTGATTCCAATCGGTAATGGTCTATCTGTTGCTGATGAGGACATACTAATTTGTCCAACTATACACTTGGAGACAAATTGAATAAAGGAGATGACAGAATAATCCTATTATTATATTCCTATATAGGATTTGTTTGAAACTGTTTTTAAGATGACAGAAAGCAGCACTTTCAGAGAAAATGATTTTGAGTTCCGAAAGTACCTGAAGTGCTGGCCAAAAGCACCGGTTATGTGTTTCATTTAGAAAACACTTAAAAGGCTTTTTTAAGGTTCATTTCCGTTCTTATTAAAAATTGGTTTCAATAACATGCTCATCAAAATCACTTTCAAAACGCTTCCAAACCAGTCCCTATTCTTTTGTACTCAGTAACTCATTGAATATACCCTTCAAATGACCCACAGAAAGAGGGAAAAAGAGTAGATTATGAAATGCGAGAGAGACACCGTCCTTATCTCTTCTTTTTCATAGTCCAACCATGATTATCCATTTGTTTACTTGTGAATATTTTCTTTTTACCAATCGTGTACTGAATCAAACTTTGAATCTCTTTCGATATTAAAAGCAGAAAGCAACAAAAATGTATATGAGTTGTTATTAGCGCTCTGAAATATTTATTTCAAAGAATTACAAAACTGACTTTTTAGTCATGCATTAAAGAGAAGGATGAGATGATTATTTTGGAGCACTAATGCCAAATCATGTTTTTATAGGTAGTGCACTACTCATAAGTTGTAGCACTCAATCACCATTCAATTCAATATATTAAGGGCTTATTTAGAAGTGTCTTTGAAAGGGCTGAAGACGTTTTTGATAAAAGTGTGTTTGAATTTCAAAAGCACTTGGTGTGCTTCCTACAAGAAGCAAAGGATTTAAGTTTTTTTTTTTTCAGAATTTATTTTCATTTTTACTAAAAGTTAGTTTCAAAAGCAAGCTCATTAAAAACGCTTTCATTTGAAAATAATTCCAAACGAGTTCCCCACACAAAAATAATAAATATAGATTTTTAATGATCTTAATTCTTCCAGTGACTTCATTAAACTCTTTTTTTTTTTACTTTAAGTTATTAAAAAAATTGGTTTAACCAGCAAATTCTTAAATAAATGCTAATTGACAGATAAACAGCTTTAAAACAGATCATAAGTGTGATTGGCTTCGTTAATTCAGAACCGTACAAATATTAATGCGAACAGTTAATTTTATAATTAATTAAGGTGAATTATTAATCATTAAAGTACGATTCTTTTGTTAATTAATTAATTTTTAATACGTGATTAAGAAATTGGTTTCATGTTTGTATCAGTCCCCATCCCGAAGCAGACCCGCCGCCCGCCCACAATCTGCTGCTTGATTACCTGCGTGCAACCCTATTTTACCAATCCTACACCTTCATCACGTGTCACCAAATTAGGCACGAAGATCGGATTGGACTTGAAATGATTTTTTTTTAGTACATCAATATTCCACACTAAAGGAAAGTGGAGTTCGGTTAAGCCACACAGTGAACATCCTAATCTGATATTGAATTCGCCATTCACGAGACTTAAAATGGTTTTAAATCCAATTTAAAGAATATCCGAATTTAGATTGGAATCGTTAAAATATAAATTCAAATCTTTCTGACAGGTCTAGATTCTAGTTTTTCATTTCTCATCGCTTGGTTTTGCTTTGATCGTTGTTTTTCCAGTGCCCTTCAGATTAAGTCTACATGTCTAGCTAGTTGTTACTTTGGTTTGGTTGCCATTGTATTGTTCATTGAAGTTGATGATGTTGGTTTGTATTTTTTTTGTTTGCTCTATTTTTTTTTAAAAAGACGTAATTTTAGTTGTTGATAATTACGTTTGAGTTTTGAATAGCTTTTATACTGTTCAATATCTACTTATATGTTGAGGTGTGAATAAAATATATTTTCCATAAATTAAAAAAAATAAAAACCAAACACCCGCTTTATGTAATTGTACTCCACAATGAAACTTGTTTCGCGCAAGTATCGCGTACAACTCAAACCTACAGCGAGTCCCTCCCTGGAAGCGTAGATGAAAAACAGACGATAATTGCTCTTGCTAATTAATAATTTTTTTTCTGTTTTCAGACAAGTAAATTAGAATTAAAAAATCTTCTTTCAACAAATAAAATAAAATAAATTGGAAAACATAAACATTTAGAAAATAAAAAATGTTTTTTTTTTTAAAAACTAAAATGGTTCATGAGATTGTCATTACTTACATAAGATTTAAAATCGGTATAATTGATCTTTGAAATTGTTCATCGTCAATTATTTTGAGGTTCAGTTGCAATTCTCAATTTAACGAAGATTTTATTCACAAAATAACCAAATAATTGAAGTTGGGCAGACGCAGAGACCGCTTATATCGATTTTAAATATCAATGATCAAAATGAGACCTTATGTCAATCTTATAATTTTGGATAAAAAGCGAATAAAAAATGAAAAAAATTTGAACAAGCCAAAACAGACAGCGTAAAGTTGCATGTGTGCCCCTCACGCACCTGCCTCTCTCGCTCCTCTCTCTCTCTCTCTCTCTCTCCTTTCTCTCTCTCACGCCATTGAAGCCATCAGAATTCAGAATTCAGATTTCAAGCTCTCTCTCTCTCAGATTACAAAAACCCTAATCCCATGTGAATCCGATTTTCACAGGGAGATTAATTAACCCTTAATCTCAATCCTTAATCCGCCATGAATTTACACTAACAACCCAGAAATTCCCACCCCCCATTTCTCATTTTTCCAGTCTCTGCAAATCTCCCAATTTGTAGAGAGAGAGAGAGATGCCAAGCGTAGCTGTGAAGCTCTACAGCGTGTTCTTCAAGTTCCTCTTGAAGCACCGTTTGCAGAACCGGATCCAAACCCAACCCGACGAGTTCAACCCGTTTGGCGTCACTTCCCGACCCGAAGAAACCATCGCTGCCCCCAATCCTATATTCAACGACGGCGTCGCAACCAAGGACATCCACATCGACCCCATCACTTCTCTCTCGATCCGAATCTTCCTCCCCGAGTCCGCCCTCACCCAACCCGAACCCGCTCCCAAGCCTAGGGTTAACAATTTACCGAAGCGATCCGATCTCAATAGAGAGCCCAACCGGGACGATCCGACCCGCCAGAGCCTTAACAATTTACCGGCCACCCCTTCTCGACGCAACAGCTATGGCAATCCGGCGGTATCAAATTTGGCGAAAAGCGAGCAGAGGAGGAACAGTTACGGGTGTAGCAATGACATGGAGGGATTGAACTTGATGGCGAACGCCGGCGTGGGAGTGTACAGAGGCTACTCGCCGGCCAGTTCGACCAGGCCAGGTCGAAAATTGCCGGTCATGTTGCAGTTTCACGGCGGCGGTTGGGTCAGTGGGAGCAACGACTCGGTGGCCAATGATATATTCTGTAGGCGGATCGCGAAGCTATGTGACGTCGTCGTTTTGGCCGTGGGTTATCGTCTTGCTCCGGAGAATCGGTACCCTGCGGCGTTTGAGGACGGGTTGAAGGTTTTGAACTGGCTTGGGAAGCAGGCCAATTTGGCTGAGTGTAGTAAGTCCATGGGAAGTGGAAGGGGAGCTCTCGGGGGCGTTACGGAGTTTAAGAAGACCGATTCTCATCGGCATATCGTGGACTCTTTCGGGGCGTCGATGGTTGAGCCCTGGTTAGCTGCCCATGGAGATCCAACAAGGTTATAATCTTGTTTTAATCACTTTTAACTTGCATTTCTAATCTAGTGTGTTATGATTGATGATGATATATGAGTTTACAGTTTCTTAGTTCAGTCTGTGGATATTGATGTATTGTTTACAGTTTCTTAGTTCAGTCTGTAGATATTGATGTATTGTGGTTTGCATAAAAGTTGTCGGCGTTTCTTTCGATTTTATCGTTCCTCGTAGCTTGGTTTTGTTACTTGTTTGATTTCCAATCGATTTCACGATGGAAATATTGTTAGCCAAATCTTGGGACCTGTTTTCCCAACTTAAAATAATTTTCTAGGCTGGTTGCTAGTGGCAATGCTTTAGCTTTTGAGTTTGTTTCCATCCCACGAGAACTTCGAATAATGTCAATTGGGTCATGTATAAATGGATAAATAGGTTGGTGACGTTGGTCAATTGGGCTAATTTCAACTTAGAAGGGCAATGTATGACATCATTATCTTAATGATTCCTCTTCGGAGAAGAAACCGTCTTCCTTTCATGCTCCCTTAGTTTAAATGAATAAGTTGGTAAGTTTTCGAAGATTTACTCTGTTGTCTTTACATCAGTCAGCATTCTGCATTTTGCATTTCATTCTTCTATGACATGTCCAGTTGATTAGCGTTTGCACCATTTTGATTCCGTTATGTCTAAACCGAATAGCGTTCCTACGTTAGAAATGGAGTTTAATTTAGTTCGCTGCATTTTCTTGTTCTGTAAATATAGTTTCTTCTGTTTGTTTTTGTTTTCCTCTTTTGGAAAATACTCTTCAAGAAAGCTACACGGGAATTTCTAACTTGTTTTAATATCACAAACAGATGTGTTCTCCTCGGTGTGAGCTGTGGTGCGAACATTGCAGACTATGTGGCCCGGAAAGCTGTAGAGGCAGGCAAGCTTTTGGACCCTGTGAAGGTGGTTGCTCGGGTCCTTATGTATCCGTTCTTCATTGGAAGTGTTCCCACCCATTCTGAGATAAAACTGGCAAACTCCTACTTCTATGACAAGGCAATGTGCATACTAGCATGGAAACTGTTTTTACCTGAGGACGAGTATAGCTTGGATCACCCAGCTGCCAATCCCCTAATCCCGGATAGGGGTCCACCTTTAAAACTCATGCCTCCGACCCTTACGGTGGTGGCAGAACATGATTGGATGAGAGACCGCGCCATTGCTTACTCAGAGGAACTTCGGAAGGTAAACGTTGATGCACCTGTACTGGAATATAAAGATGCAGTTCATGAATTTGCAACCCTTGATATGCTTCTCAAGACACCTCAGGCCCAGGCTTGTGCAGAGGACATTGCCATCTGGGTCAAGAAATACATCTCGCTTCGAGGTCACGAGTTCTCATATTAGGTAGGAGAAACAAACACCCCAAGAGATGTTGCCACACAGCACAACCATCTCCGCCCATCTCCGCCCATCTCCGCTTGTGTATTCTGTTAGAAACTGACCAGAGAAAACCGGTTTTGCTGTCATTGCCTGGAATCATACGACATTGTTTAGGTGGTTTCTTCCTCGATCTCTCGGGGTTGTTTCAGTTTCGAAATTGTTTCCTGTGACCGTCGTGCTGTGTCTTTGTAAGATAGAGAAGTTGCCTGAGAGTAGATATTAGATGAGCCTGTGAAATGTTTACCCTCGTTTTGTAGCAAGGAGCGCCGCATTCGGACGCCTTCTTGCGCCATTTTTTTCCCTGTGCATTATGATGAACTGTTTCTCATGAACAGAGTACTCAGTTTAATTAAATACTCACTCCCTAGTTTTGCTTTATGTATTTTGGGATGGTTAATTCGAACACGATCTATTTGATCCTGACGGGAGTGCATGATGACTTTTTGGGAGCGCCAACAACTTGTTTTTTATTTTTTATTTTTGCTAGCGATTATGGTAATGAAACAGACAAATGGGCACATTGCCCCGAAAAATTCCATTTCAAATACTTGGAGTCACGGAGTCACATGCTAACCTATGTTCTCTCGATTTCCAAATTCCAAATACTTGGGAGTCACGTCTTTGATATTGGTAAAATACCATTAGCCACTTGGGACTAAGGTCAAAAGGATGTTTTTTTCTTTGGAAAAATTATGTAGCATTAAAATGCTTCGAGACTTAGATTGATTCGAATTATTATTTTATTGTGGTTATGTGAATGTAGATCATTTAATACTCGTAACATTAATGCTACGTAGCATTGAAGTAGAACCATTTTTTACGATATAACGTAATGAGGGACGATTCAAACTTGGTTCAGACACAAGCGTAAATACTTTCAGTTAATTGAGTTACAATCTATTTATGTTTTCACAAAGATTTAATTGAGAAATAAATTTACTTACATGAGAATGCTATTGTGATGATATTCTAGCGGAATTGCATGAATTCTCTTTAATTGGGCCAAGGCTGAAAGTCAAATTATATTTTGGGTGGTGTTATTCACATATTTATTTTTATCTCTTACGTCCTTCTTAATTTCGGTCCGTCGAATCAAATAAATTGAAGAAGATCAATGAATAAATTAACAATGATATGTGAGAGGTAAATATGGTGCGTAAATAGCACTACTTTATATTTTTCACTTGTGATTTACTTGCTTTCAAATAATATACTTTGATAATACTTTTTACCCAATCACCTTTTCTCCCAAATATCCGACTTTTCCACCCGAATCCGACCCGTAAAAACAGTTGCTCTGTCTCTCTCTGTTGGTTTCTATTTTGGGTGTTGGATGCTAGCGTTCTCTCTCTCAAATCAGAATTCCGAGCTCGGAGCTCCACCAGTCCAAATCTCCATTGCATCTCCGATCCGGCAAAGCCATCGCCGTCGCTCCTTCAGCTCCTCCTCCCAGACCCGTCGCCTCAATCGTAAGCATTTTCCAATCCACTTTCTTCTTTCCCTCTCTGTTTTTAGCTAAATTTCTGTAACGGATCTCTCTCTTTTTTTATTTTTTTAAGTATTAAGGAAATTTCGCTTCAATTTAATGCCATCGTTTTGTGATTAATTTCGTAATTAATGTTTCAGTTAATTTGTTTTTACAAGGAAATTAATCATCGAATTGTGGATGAATGCGGGGATTAATTAATCGAGCCGCAATTTCCCGCTTTCACGATGCAACTGCAAGGATTTAAAGCCAAATCCAGAGCAGCACTGCTCGTCGCCTTCGTCTTGTGTGTTGGTTTCGCGGGTTTGTATGATTTGTTGAAGCCCGTCTCCAATGGCTGCATCATGACGTACATGTATCCCACTTATATTCCCATCCCCACGACGACTCCGGTTTCGCCTGCGAAATACAGCTTGTATTTGTACCACGAAGGATGGAAGCAGATCGATTTCGAGGAGCATCTCAAGAAGCTGAGCGGCATTCCCGTTCTTTTTGTTCCGGGAAATGGCGGTAGCTACAAGCAGGTGAGGAAATGGGAGCTGGGTTTTCGTTGAAATGCTCGGTTTTCATGTTTTTAGTGACGATTTTTTTTCGAAATGCTTGTGTCTTATGACAGTGGAATATTGTTTTTTGTGTTTGTTTTGCATTTTTCGGATTTGCAGGTTCGATCAATTGCAGCAGAATCTGATAGGGCATACCAAGCGGGGCCCCTAGAGCGTACGTACTATCAGGAAGCTTTCTTAACTCCTGAAGAGGGAGGGGAGGAGATTGATGTGACTTCCTTTAATTTGCCCAATCAGTATGATTCCAGGTTGGACTGGTTCACGGTGGATCTTGAAGGGGAGCATTCTGCTATGGATAGTGCTATTCTCGAAGAACATGCTGAATATGTTGTCAACTCCATTCACAGGGTCCGTCTCGAACTCTCATTATTTTCTACCAATTGCATACGAAGATGAAACTTTTTATCTATTTGTTTGATGGGCCTCAGGTGTCCCCCCTCCTAGGGGACGAAGGTGAAACTTTTTGATGCATGGTAAACATGTCTTTGAGATCATATTACATTTTCTTAATATTGCATTATGAGGAAGTGTTATGAAGGAGTAAATGACACAGAAATACTACTTGCACTTCTTTACGTTCAGCAGAATATGTTCTGTAGTGTAAATACCAATATTGGAATTTCACGTTTCAAATAGTCTGAATGCTTGTTTTCATTCTTGACATGATCCAGTCCCATCCAAATTATGTGGGGTCACAGAAACTGTCAACAATAATTAATGCTCTGGACAACACGTAACCATCCTGTCAATAATTTAGGCATGTAGTTTATTCAGTTTTCTAACGATCTTTTAGTTTATAAGATGTTCAACCTACAACCTTGTGTGCAGATTTTGGATCAATACAAAGAATCTTATGAGGCTAGACAAAGAGAAGGTGCAACCTCTGGGAGTTCTCCAAAAAGCGTTATATTGGTTGGGCACTCTATGGGTGGTTTTGTTGCTAGAGCTGCAGTTACCCATCAACGTTTGAGGAAATCAGCAGTTGAAACAATTGTTACTCTCTCTAGCCCCCACCAGTGAGTTTTTGGCTTCTATGATAGCTCTCATTGTCAAAGTGAATGTGTTAATTAGTGTTTGATGAAATGTAATTATTTCATTCAGATACCCTCCTGTGGCATTGCAGCCTTCCTTGGGCCACTACTTTGAACAAGTTAATGATGAATGGAGAAAGGGATATGAGGTCCAAACAACTAGAGCAGGACATCACGTGTCTGGTCCTGTTCTCTCCCATGTTGTTGTTATATCCATTTCTGGTAGTTATAATGACTATCAGGTAAATACATTTTTCTTATTTTCCTGTGGTATATAATTTTTGGGGAGAGACTGCAGGGGTGTTATAATTTTTTTTTTGTGTCACTGTGGGGTTGTTCATAACTTAAGTTGTACATAGACATCGGTGTATAAATATATTGTGTTTGCGATAATATAAATTCTTGCTATGTGCCTTAACTCTGTGAGTGCTGTTATTCTTGTTTTTTGTCTTTAGGTAAGGTCCAAGTCAGAATCCCTTGATGGCATTGTGCCTCCCACTCACGGTTTTGTGATCAGTAGTACGGGCATGAGAAATGTGTGGTTGTCAATGGAACATCAAGCTATTTTATGGTGTAATCAATTAGTTATCCAAGTAAGTGGGAGTAACTTCTTGAACCCAGAATTAATTATCATAAAATCAGTTCTGAATACGTATGTTCTTATCTAGGTAGCACACACTCTCCTTAGTTTGGTAGACTCCGGAACAGGCCAGCCATTTTCTGACACTCGAATAAGAATGGCGATATTCTCAAAAATGCTTCGTAGTGGGATACCACAGAGCTTCAATTGGAGGATGCAATCTTACTTCTCTCAGAAGTCGATACATGTTCCTACTAGAGAGAAAAAAGATAAAACTGGTACTGTATTGCCACATTGTTTGTTTTGACAAGATCCATTGTATTGCTCTATATAGTTTGCTAAAGTTTTGGATCTTTTTTTTATTAGCTGTTTTAGCAATGTTTGACACATGAAGAGAGAAAGTAGTCATGATGTTATATCATTGAATTACATGTGTAACATGATTGCAGAATCGCTGTACACTTCCGCTGCATGTCCTAGCAATGTTCATTGGAGTGATGATGGCCTCGAGAGGGACCTATACATTCAGACGACCACCGTCACTGTTTTAGCTATGGATGGTCGAAGACGGTGGTTAGACATACAAAAACTGGTTAGCACCAGCAAATTTTCTATCTACTCAATACCGAAATCATTATAAACTTAATTTCAAGCTTATTGCTGAGTTAGCTACTTTGTCCTGATTGTTCTTGATCTCCTTTTTTCTCAGCCCCCTCTTTTACTTTTTCATCAACCTTGCTTAAATTGTTGTCATTTAAACAACATGATCTGGAGATTAGTTTGTTGTATCTTGTGCATGTACGAATTCATTGACATAGTAATGATGTGTACAACAATTTAATTTATACCATGTTTGCATGAATATGACTGGGGCAAAATACTTTTGAAGCATTACAAAATGATATTGGACCTTGATATATTCTTTTCCTTTCCATTTGTTCTTGTCACGCTTATAGAACTTGTTAATTTTCTTTTATTTTTTGAATTTCCAATATCTGATAGTGCTCAGACTTTAACCAATACGTGCAGGGGTCAAATGGAAGAAGCCACTTCATGTTTGTGACAAACCTGGCTCCATGTTCTGGGGTTAGACTTCATCTGTGGCCGGAAAAAAGAAACTCAACTTCAAAATTGCCTATTTGTATAAGAATCCTCGAAGTGACATCAAGGATGGTGCGCATTCCATCAGGACCAGCACCAACACAGGTATTGAGTGTTGCATTCATGACCATGTTTTAATGGTATAATTGTTGCATGCTCTTATTTGTGGATATGCTCTATCTTATTAGATTGAACCTGGAAGCCAAACAGAGCAAGCTCCTCCTTCTGCTATATTTCGCTTGGGACCTGAGGACATGCGTGGTTTCAGATTCCTGACCATATCAGTTGCACCTCGTCCGGTATTGTTTCCCCTCAATGTTTCTTTTTTAAAAAGTTTTATTTATTTATATTATATATATATATATTGATGGTTGGTTCGTTTGTTATGTTCTTGTAGTAGGCCTTGCCTAGGTGAACTGGCTGTCATCTCCCTTTGTCTTTCTCTTCAGTCCTTTTCACGGTTTTTTAAATAAATAAAAAATGTTTTGAACTAGTTGGTTTGGCTTATATTGAATAATACTTCCACTTTCTCGTAAAATGTGATATTTCAAGTGGTTTGATTTTTGTATATGAGTGGTGACAATCTATTGATCAGACTATTTCAGGCAGACCTCCACCAGCAGTTTCCATGGCTGTTGGGCAGTTTTTTAATCCAGAGGAAGGGGAACGAGAGTTCTCCCCTTGGTCTATGCCACTATCTAGTTATTCTTATAAGGTTAATATCTCGATGATGCTGCTTAAATCTGGAATATTGAAAATTGATGAAACTTAAAATTTAATTCGAATGGTTTGATATTGACTGTGCATGACTTGGTTTCAATGCAGGAAATGTCTTTGAAGGAGAATCATCCTCTTGCTCTGAATCTATCATTTACCACAAGCTTGGGTCTTCTGCCTGTCATATTCTCTTTGAAGACTGCAGGTTGTGGGATAAAGAATTCTGGACTTCCAGATGAACAGGCTGGAGATGAAGATAATAGCAGTAAGGATTTATATAAATAGTAGTTTTTCAATTTATGTTTTTTGGTTCTATTTGTTGTCATGGATTAATGTAAAACATTATTGATGAAAAGAATAGTTGTAATATGTTGATATTCTTGCACAATATTGAACCTACCGCTCTTTTCTCTTATCTTTTTGGCTAAGCTGGTTCTTTCTTGGTATAACAGAGTTGTGCAAGCTTCGCTGTTTCCCCCCTATAGCATTTGCTTGGGATGACACGTCAGGTCTCCACATATTCCCGAATATGTACAATGAGAAAATTGTTGTTGATTCTTCACCAGCACTATGGGGTTCATCTAAAAGTTCTGAGAAAACCTCTGTTTTGTTGCTGGTAATAAGTCACCTAAATTTTCATATTATTATAATATGATATTGGCACAAGAAATTTGTAACTTACAGATTCTTTTCAGGTCAAAAATATGGGATTCTAATGATTTATTCCAATCATTTGTTAAATTCGATGGTGTTTATGTTTGTCTACATATGCTTCTTTTCAGGTAGATCCACATTGTTCATATAGAAGTTCCATGACTGTTTCTGTCACTGCAGCTGCGAGTAGGTTCTTGCTTTTATATAATTCACAGGTAATGATTCTCAACTCTCTCTCATTTTTTAACCCTTCTTAATAAAGAAAGAGGCATGCTTCTGAGTTTATTGATGCCCTCTTGCAGATCGCTGGTTTCTCCCTTGTTGTTTTATTTTTTGCACTAATGCAGCAAATATGTACGTGGGATCTTGACCAGCACATACCTTCGATTCTTACGGCTGTGGAATTTAATTTGAGAATCCCATTGCCATTTCTCTACCTTGCCATTGCCCCGATCTTGCTTTCTTTTTTCCTATCCTTTTTTACTTCACAACCATTTCCTTCATTTGCTAGCTTCACCATGGTCTCATTGACTTGTTATTTACTTGCTAATGGCTTCATAATTGTTCTTATTTTGATATCCCAACTCATCTTCTATGCGGCCGCTGTTGTACATATTTTCATCAATACAAGGTCAGTATGCTCTCTCTACCACTCTTTATTTTCTTTCCATGACTTGAAAGTCAATTAGCTTGAGTATTCTCAGCCAGTGCATATGCGCATGTTCACTGGTTTTGTGCTGAATAACAAGAATTAGTCTCTTGCAGGTTTCAATTGGGGGAAAAAAGTGTTCATCGGTTTATTAATCTTTCCTCCGGTTTCTTTTCATTGAAGGTATACTTTATCCTGTGGTATAATGTAATTGTTACAGGCTCATGTTTCTTTAGGCAAGTTTGCTCATTCACTTTCACATGGTTTTTTTCATGAACAGGTGGTAAGGGTTTTAAGAGCCAATCCGGTATTTGTTACAGCATTTGTTGCAATTACTCTGGTGTGCTTGGTTCATGCAGCATTCGGTCTATTTATAATCTTGTTATTTGATGCTTTGAGCTGTCACAGTGCACTTTGCAGGTATGTCCTCACTTTTTTTTTCTGATGGACTTTTATTGTCATCGTTGCTTACGTATTGATAAATAATACGTAAAGCTTCTTGTGTCATATTACATTCAGGGTATGTGTGATAAAAAAAGATCCTAAGAGTTGCTTTATGTCTGTGTAACAGTTTTTTGACAGCTTCATTTCGCAGCCATGCACAAAGACATGAATTATTTGATAGTAAAAAGGAAGGCAATGACCGCTCCTGTCAACTTCCATCCAAAAGTGATGGTATATCGAACCAGAATATTCATTCTGAAGATTGCTGCTCCAACAGTCCAGTCTCTTTGAAAAGTTTTGGTGAAACACAGTTAGAGCTATTCCATCATCGGCATGGGCTGTTTATTTTGCATCTTGCTGCAGCACTTATGTTTGTCCCATCACTTGTCGCCTGGTTTCAGGTACAGTAATCCAAATATCGATATATGTTTAGATTTCAAACCTTCTGCCTAGTTCTTCGTCTTTTTTTCCCAGTTGTGTAAGTGGGCTGGCTTTTCACAAAACGACATTTTTCTGGTTGCAGAGAATAGGGATGGGTCATAGCTTCCCGTGGCTCTTGGATTCATTTCTTTGCACCGGTGTGATCCTTCATGGAATCTTCACCGCAAAGCCCGAGTCCAGTTCCTTCTTGGTTTCTTTCCCTGGCTTCCGAAACTGTGAAGTGAGTCTGAATTTTCTGTACCTGCTCGCTGGATACTATTCCTATATCTCTTCCCTGGCCTTGGCTCCATACAGAGCATTTTATGGTATGGCTGCTATAGGCTTCACTTGCTGTGCTTTGACGTTCTTACAAAGACGGAACAGAGAAAAGGGAGAGCCCCATTTTGTTAGCCGAAAGCACTCTCACAGGCACTAACTTCGCCAGAAACACGCATTTACTGAGCGGCCAAATCTCCGGTAAGGTCCCTTGTACAAATACAGTTTATGAGTACATTCTACAGTTTTGAAATCAGAATCGTCACACGCACAAGCGACCCTGTACGTTGGTGTAACACGTAATACAGAGCGAAAATTTTGCAGCGTGACAATTGTAAGAGTTGCCTCCTTTTTCCGTCGGGGCAGTTTTCTTCTTCTTTGTCTCCTGGCACAATTGAGTGATATGAAGCTCCTGTTCTGATGAGGAAGATTAAGTAGTTTGCCTTACTGTTTCATTGACTCGACCTGTGTATGGTGTTGCTGATGGAAAACAGAATTGGGAAATGGACATTCAAATTTGTTGTTGTGTTTGATTAATTTAGTTCGCAATTTGTGTTGGAATTTATGTGCAGTCTCAATATTTTGGAGGAAAAGGAGTGCGAACGGTGAATTTAGTTTCTAAATTATCATCTAAATAAAAATTAGGTTCTTAAAACTATATTTTTGGGTAAAATAAGTCTCTAAATTTGTTCAAAACTGTTAATTTCATCACTATTGTAGTTATTCTATCTAATTTTTTGTTAACTTAAGTCACGTAACACATTTTAAAGGATAACCGTCATAAAAAAATTACCAATCTAAGTGTATCACGTGACTTAAATTGATGAAAAATTAAATAGAATAACTTCGAATCTAACATTAAAAGTGTAACTGACAGATTTTAATTAGTTTCAGAACTAATTTTTCCTAAAAAATAGTTTAAAATCTAATTTTCATATAGAATGGGTATATTTCATTGATTTGTTTATAGGTACAGGTATGTGATTATATACACTTTGAATACAATCCTAATATGGTAAATACAATCATACTTGAATGACTGAATCAATCCTAATCAAATAGAATAGGAAAGACAGCATAGCATATATCATAGTTGACTTTCATACGGAGGAGCCGATTGTGCGGTAGATGGAGCATATTGTGTTGTTGATGAACTGATCTCCTTTGATGTAGGAGATTCCTTAACACGCCCTTGCAAGATGGTGGCACCATCGGAGACACCGATCTTGGAACGAAGGAGATGGAAACGAGGACGTGGCAAGGACTTGGTGAGAGCGTCAGCAAGCTGATCAGTAGTGGAGACATGAGACACTTGAAGAAGACCACGAGTGACACGATCCCGTACAAACTGAAAATCAATATCGATATGTTTCATACGGGAATGTAGGACAGGATTAGCACAATAGAACATGACTCCAATGTTATCACAAGAAACAACCGGTGTTGTGGGGAGAGGAATGCCAAGTTCACGCACTAAGGACTGAATCCATATGAGTTCAGCAGTGGTGGCAGCAATGGCCCGATATTCGGCTTCGGTGGAGGAGCGAGAGACAGACTGCTGCTTACGAGAGCTCCAAAAGATGAGATTTCCACCGAGATAGACAACATAGCCAGTCGTAGACTTGCGATCATCACGGTCACCAGCCCAGTCAGCATCGGAAAAGGCATAGAGACGATGAGAGGGGCGACGACAAAGATGAAGGCCAAAGGAAATGGTACCCTTCAAGTAGCGAAGAAGACGCTTGAGTGCCTGCCAGTGAGTCTCGGAAGGAGAATGCATGAATTGAGAGAGCTTATTGACTGCGAAGGAGATGTCAGGGCGTGTAAGGCTTAGGTATTGAAGACCACCAACAAGACGACGGTAGGGAGTGGCATCCGTTAGGGAGGAGCCATCATGGAGCATGAGTGAGTTAGTGGTGGAGAGAGGCGTACTGACAGCCTTTGCACCATCCATCTTGGCAGTGACGAGAAGATCATGAATGTACTTGTGCTGAGAGAGGAAAAGACCAGTGGCTGTGGGAAGAACCTCAACACCAAGAAAGTAATGTAATGAGCCCAGGTCCTTGACGGAGAACCGAGTTGCCAATAGTTGGATGAACTTTGCTACAAGTGAGGAATCGTTGTCTGTAATAAGAAGATCATCAACATAAACCAAAAAATAAATTACAGTAGTCCCATTTTTCAAGAGAAAGAGTGAGGCATCAAAGATGGCATTGACAAAGCCATGGGAGAGCAGAAATGAGTGTAATTCCTTGTACCATGCCCGGGGAGCCTGTTTGAGGCCATAGAGGGCTTTCCTCAATTTACACACATGAGATGGATGATTAGAGTCAACAAAACCAGGCGGTTGGACCATATAGACATTTTCACGGATGGTGCCATGAAGGAAAGCATTGTTAACGTCCAACTGACGAATTGGCCACCCATGAGTTACGGCAAGATGCAAAACAATGCGTATGGTAGTAGGTTTGATCACCGGACTGAAAGTATCTGAAAAATCAACACCAGGGCGTTGGTGAAAACCCTTGGCAACTAAGCGTGCCTTGTACCTGTCAATAGTGCCATCAGGATGCCGTTTGATACGAAACACCCATTTACAACCAATAAGATTATGAGAGGGGAGGGAAGGAACGAGCTCCCATGTACCATTGCGAATTAACGCATTGAACTCATTGGACATTGCTTGCCGCCAAATGGGATCCTTGACGGCCTGGGAAACACATGTTGGTTCAACTGAGGAGAGAATGAGATGTTTAGTAGCAGTCATAGCATATCGAGGATTGGGTTTGTGGATACCGGATTTGGCACGGGTGATCATGGAATGATCGGGGAGCACAGGAGGTACCGGGGGGGGGGGTTGGGGGGGTGTGGGTAAGAGGATGGAAAGGTGACAACAGTCCTATGAGGGTTTCTAATGTATGTATGAACGGGGTTGAGGGGAGGAGGTGGCTGGACGTGGTCAATTTGGGCTGGAGAATGTGGTGGGGTGAATAGAGGTGTGGTAGAGGTAGGGGCCAAGGCGTGATGGTTGGGTGACGGTAAGAGAGGAGTGGTAGCAGCAATAATAGGGGCCGGGGCAACGGATGGTGACAGTTCTGAGACAGGGGCAGATTCTGATGATGATGATGTGACATGTGGTGGCAGCGAAGAAGAAACAACCGACTCAACAGGCCTGGTGGGGAAGTGTACAAGAATATGAGTAACTGGAGAAAGAGAGGAGACCCAAGTGTGAGAGTTATCAACAGTGACATGGGGAATGGAGGAAGGGAGGTTGGCAAGAGGAAAAGTTGACTCATCGAATTGAACATGCCGAGAGATAAAAAGTTTGTTGGAGGAAAGATCAAGACACTGAAAAGCACTTTGATTAGATGAGTAACCAAGGAAGAGACATGGGCGGGAACGAGGGAGTAATTTATTGGAATTGTAAGGACGTAACCAAGGAAAACACAAGCACCCAAATGTACGAAGACGGGAGTAATTGGGTTGTTCATCAAAGAGTTGAGTGAATGGGGAGAGATTATGAAGAAGCGGAGTAGGCATGCGGTTGATAAGATAGGCAGCTGTTTTAAAGGCATAAGACCAATAAGTGAGAGGTAAAGAAGCTTGATGAAGAAGGGTGAGACCAGTTTCAACAATATGACGATGTCGACGTTCGGCGACTCCATTGTGTTGAGGAGTGTGAGGTGGTGTAAGAAGATGGGTGATGCCATTGGATGAGAGAAAATGTTGGAGTTTGATGTATTCGCCCCCACCATCAGTGTATAATCTAGTGATTTTTCTTTTGAAGTAATTTTCAACAAGTGCTTTGAAGGTGACAAAAGTGGAAAACACATCAGATTTCTTTTTGAGAGGGTAGAGCCATATGTATTTTGTAAAATGGTCAACAAAGATAACATAGTAGGAAAAACCATCAATAGAAGAGTACGGAGCAGGGCCCCAAACATCACTATAAAGGAGGTCTAATGGACCATGACTGGTGAGAGACGAAGTACCAAACGGGAGCCGATGGCTTTTATTACATAGACATGAATGACAAACAGACTCGAACAACTTGGAAGACACATTAATGGATGACATACGAATGACTTGTTGGAGAGTTTGGTGGCTGGGGTGACCAAGACGACGATGCCAAAGGTTGGGAGAGACCACCACACCCACCATAGCTTGTGGTTGACAAAAAGATTTGGGAGACCACTCATACACATCATCCTTATTCGGGCCTCGAAGAAGAACCGCCCCTGTGCTCAGATCCTTGACATGAAAGAAATCAGGAAAAAGTTCAATAGAGGTATTATTTTGTTTATTAAATTTAGAGATAGAAATAATGTCTTTTTGCATAGAAGGAACACACAGAACGTTTGATAAGTTGAAAGATTGGGAGGATGAGGAGGGTAAAGTGGTTGAACCGACATGAGTGATACCCAAACCTGAACCATTACCAATAATTATTTCATCAGGACCATCATATATAGAGGCACCAGAAAGAGTGTTGACATTGGAGGTAACATGGTGAGAGGCACCGGAATCAAGCAACCATGTTGGGGAAGAGGTGGACCGGCCATGGGTGGTAGGATTGGCCACTGGCGGACTGTGAGGTCCAGATTGGAGTTGAGGGCAGCGTTTGGCACTATGACCTTGAGTGCCACACCATTGACAGAAACCACGATAACCTGTGTTGTTCACGTTGGTAGAGCGGCGACCATTGTCGGTGAAAGATTGTTGGGTGGGCTTGTAGGAACTACGAGAATTGGTGTCAATGGAAGATGTGTGGGGGTGCCCGAAGGAACCATGAGAAGGATTGCGAGAGGCAAAAGACCCACGGTTGGAGTTGGAGTTGTGAGAGCGGTAGCCACGGGTTGAGGTGTGGGAGCGAGATGTCTGAGTGACATTGGCAGTGATCACTGGGGCTGCAACAACGGTATTATCACGCTTGAGAGCAGCTTCATGTTCAACCAGTTTGTCATGCAGGTTTTCAAAAGAGATTGAGGTGTCACGGGAACGAACTACCGCAGCAATTTCCTTGAAGTCAGAGCCAACACCATTAAGAATGTAGAGGAGGAGATCGTCATCAGAGAGGGGGACATCAATGATGGCGAGCTCATCTGCAATAACGCGGACTTCTTGCAGATATTCAGAGACATGCTTGTTCTCATGACGCAGGAGAGTAAGGCGTTCTTTGAGACCAAGAACACGGGCACGGGCTTTGCTAGCAAAGAGATGGAGAAGTTTGTCCCAAGCCTCCTTAGATGTCTTGGCAGAGGCAATAAGGGAGATGACATGCGGTGAGACGGAAACAAGAATCACATGAAGGAGGAGTTGATCTTGCCGAATCCAAAAGGTGCGAAGCACGGTTTGAGCGGTTGATGGGCAGAGATTAGAACCATCCATATAACCCATGAGGTCGTAGCCGTAAAGAAGGGCGTTGAACTGAGCACGCCAGGATGGGTAATTGGTGGGTGTGAGTTTCACATGTAGTTGGGCTGTAGCGTTGATTGTGATCAAGGTGGGGGTTAGTGGAGTTGAGCTCTGGTAGAGGGTTGGTTGTAGAGGCGTCAGTGGCCATGGATGAAGACAGGGAAGAGAGGGATAAAAAAAAAAGGATTGCTCGTTGGAGTTTTTGGGCTCGTGATACCATATAGAATGTGTATATTTCATTGATTTGTTTATAGGTACATGTATGTGATTATATACACTTTGAATACAATCCTAATATGGTAAATACAATCATACTTGAATGACTGAATCAATCCTAATCAAATAGAATAGGAAAGACATCATAGCATATATCATAGTTGACTTTCATACGGAGGAGCCGATTGTGCAGTAGATGGAGCAGATTGTGTTGTTGACGAACTGATCTCCTTTGATGTAGGAGATTCCTTAACATTTCACTCGTGCGATAAATCGGCACATTACTCTCAAAATTAAGCACCAACCAACCAACCAACCAACCAACCAGTGAGCTCTTTCCATCCTTCGACACCAAAAAAAAGGAAGAGGAAGAAGGGTTTTCCTTTCACATTCTATCTTGTTGTCAAACCAATCTTAACCGCTTCAAATAATGCTAGTGATAAGTGTCACGTCATCTTCCTCGCTAGCATTACTGAAGCGGTTAAGGTATCATGGTTCGACAACAAGGAGAAGACAGAAGCCTTGAAGGACAATCAAAAGATAAAACCTCTAGGGAGAGTTTATGTCGCATACAGCCAAGGAGTTGTTCATTTTGCCTTGCTTTTTTTACGTACTCCAACATTGCCGTCCAGTCCACTGAAGCAAAGCATCAGTGGCGTATGATCTCATGTGGAAGCAAAGCATCAGCCAAAATCTTCCTCTTGCAGGCTTTTCGCCTCCTCCAAATACTTTTCAACCACGCCAACTCTATATCCTCTTCCTCCTCTGGATGGTTGCCAACCGGAGACCTTATCCAAGGGAATCAATACCTCATTCGTGAGCCGGTTTATGACTATGTCAGCAACTCAGTGTAATCAGCCTCCATAACACCTGGTATTTGGCTTGTGGGAAAAACTTCCACGCAATGCTCGTGGTATTCTGCTGTGTAGAACGCTTCTCTATAGGCTTTTCCAGTCATTCTTCTGTTTTGTAGGAGGTTCCAGTTGAGCTTCAGAGTGGTCGGGATTGTGAGACCAGGCAAGCGGGAGCAGTCGCTTCAAATATCTGCGGGAAGTCTCCACATCCGCCAAGGGGCTGTTTCTGTCTAGTTTAACCACGTTGAAATAAACTGTCATCGTCTTGGCTGTTCTGTCTGCAGGCTGTTGAAATTGGCATCAGCAAGAGTTGCGTAATTACAACCCGCCATAGCAGTCATTCTTGTATCGAGTTGTGAAATGCAACTCTCGAATTGGATTTTGTTTGCTGCTTTGGAAACTTGCAGGGTTTCATTCCAGTTGTAGATCTAGATAATTAAGTAGCAGTCACTTTGTTCTTCTTATTTAGTTAAGAATTAATTAATCGTGTGGATTTGATACATTAATATTAATTAATCGCTAGTTGTTGGATTTTTTACTTGTTCTCCAAGACTTGTAATATCTCTATATGTTTATCAGTTAAACATTACTTATTCCCCAAGACTTCCAACATCTTTTCCAATCAGTTCAATGGATTCTAAGTTTCATAAGCACTGGAACAAAATGTTTTCTGCTCTCCTTCCGTTGAAGCCGTTCTCAGATTTTTCGCTTCTGAAATGCAGACAACTTTGTAGTAATAAGAAAATACTTGTACAAAGCACCTTTTATGCTACTTTATGAAAACATTGTTCAACCAAATAAGGGAGAAAAAAGCTAGACTACCAGTCAGTAGTGCCACCAGCAATGGAAATTTCGAAATCGAAAGAGAAGCTAGACTACAACATATGTCGGGTAAGACGATGGTTAGTAGCTCTAGATGCCAGGGCTCTCATGTTTGCTCTTGCCGAAGAAATCAAAGAACTACTGGACTGATCAGGGGTTCCCCTAAAAGCCTCCATAAACTCCTCCCTCTGCAATCTCAGAACTAATGCAGCATCCTCATCCTGGCTTGAGATCCTTCTACTACTACTCCTCAAATACATCTCTCTGCTTGATGCCCTTAAAAACCGAATGCTTCTGTCAGCAGTTTGTTCTTGGTTTCGATGCTCCGCTTCATCCTCTTCATCTTGGCTTAGTATTACCCGTCTTCTCCTCATGGTCATTTCTCTGTTGCTGCTTGTGCTTGATACCCCCGATGCCCTTCTACTTTGAGCATTCCTTGCGTTATATACCGCCTTTCCAGGGCTTTGACGATCAGTTTCTCTGCCATTTGAGGCTCCAACAGCTTTCCTTGCTTCAACTTCTTGTGGAAACAGAAGCTGTATTGTGTTCCAAAGAACCGTATTGACGGTGCAGGATCTACTATTGCTGCAAATATCAAGCAAGATAGAGATAAATCCAAAAGCGCAATGCAGCATTGAGCATTAGCCGATTAATTAACCAATTATCTTGGAACTATGTCAGAAACATACCTGATTAGCTGCCTGCACTTAGGGCACCTCTTCCCACATTTATCAGCAGCGGACCGCAAGCACTTCTTACAGAAACTACAATCAAACAGTTGTACAAATCAGGATAAATTTATCGGTTATTCGAAGTCAAGCGGCATATGATTCAATCATTCAAGCCCTCATTTGGATCATCGAAAGGAAATAAGGTCGATAAACACACAATTTTAAGCAACGCTTTATTGGTTTCGAGATTACCTGTGCCCACAAGGAGTAGTACTTGGTTCAAAGCAAATCTCCAAGCAGATCTACCAAGAACATCAGACCCAGCTACGTTAGAAAACAAAATTCAAAGAAACCCCATTGACTTTGAGTATATCAAACTTCTAATTGCTAAGTAAGGTTCTTACAGCGCAAGAAAGTTCCTCTCTGAGCTTATCCAAGCAAGGAAGATTCGAACTTGGCGGGCAAGAACCACCAGAGCTCTCAGCCATTTTATCTTCTCTTGTTTCCTTATCTTTATTTGCAAAAATTTCCAGTTCTACCTTCTTCTCTTTCCCACCCTCTGCATATCAAAAATATTACCCACAAGTTTTCATACAAAATTTCAGAAAAAAAAGGTGCAGGCTTTCTGTAACCCAAGTACCCAATAGATCAAATGGAGAAAATCAGTACCATCTTTCGCAGTTTCTTCGGCATCATCAAGATCAAGGACAGCTACAGGGATTGAGATCGGGCTCCTTCTCGGTGCTCTGCGCTTTCTAAGACACAAATCACATTCAAAATTAAATCTTGTGCAAAAAAATCAAGAAACCCTAATGCCCAAAATCCAGATTCAAAATTAAATCTTGTGCACAAATCAGAAGATTGAATCCAAACCCAAACCCAAATTTCTCAATCCAAACGGCCCCAAATAAGAAAACTTACAAGAATTGAATAACCAATATTATTTGATACCTTCTTGATGAATTGGTGGGTGGGGTCTTGGAGTCCAAGACAGAGCGTTTCTTGTGTTTAAAATCTCTCTCCGGTGTATCGTCGACCACCAGGCTTGCGACTAGAAGGCTCTCTTCGTCCCAACCGGCCATGGCGGCGACGGATTTGAATCTGGGGCTGAATATAATCGCATTGCCGCTGGTGCCACTGATTTCGACTTCAACTGGGTCTGGTTCTCTTTGCTGGTTTTTCGGGTTTATCGGACTCTGTTTTGGCTCTTCTTCTTTCCTCGCCATTTTTGGTTGTGCCTTTGGGTGGACCGAAGGGGAAGGGAAGAATCGAATTCCAGGAGCAGGAAAGAAAGAGGCTAACGAGTAAGGGATTTTGGTCTTTTTGCTAACGGTCAAAATTTTTGAATCTTATGTTTGGTTTTGAATTTCCAACGGCTACAGATCCCGGTTTGAAAATTGTGCACGAATTTTTTGTGTGAGACTCGTTATTAATTTTCGTGTTATAATATAACTCGACAATATAATTGATAGGTTATGGGCTTGGGGTATATCATTAATATCTATTTCAATATGTTGTGACGTAAGTTTTTTTGTTTAGGTTATAAGTATTTCATTAATAGAAAAAAGTGAAGAATGTCATATATTAAGAGTATAATTTCATGATTACAACACACAACAGAAAGACAATAAAAAATTTACCTCACATAATTTATACAATTATGATTGAATATAATATTCAATCAGAATTGTATAAATTATCAAAAGATTTTCTTTTCTTTTTTTGAAAATTATCAAAAGATTTTGAATACCGCATATTTATTAGAACTTCAATGGAGGAAATGGATTTCAATATAGGTGTTATAAATACCAAAGGCTTTTTAGCTATCCAACCTTCACCCCTATACCTGGAATTCAATGCAAAAGAGGAACAGTCTTCCTCCATTTTTGGTTCTGCTTGAGATTCGGTGATCATCTCATCATCTGTGTGTATTATGACACCTGATGTATCTGGTTATGTTTTAAATATCAGATAAAATCTCACCGACCAAAGACCAAAAAAGGAAAAGAAAAGGTGAAGTTATATGTTTTGTCCACGTAGGCACGTGTCCATGTCTTTTTTAATCAGTGTTAACTTTGTCAAAAAAGGTGGCTCATACTTAATGGGACAAATCACTATTATATGCTTTGATTATCATTACCTTTTACCCTTTGGCAAATACTTTAGCAAAACAGATAAGACATTGTGTTTTTTTGTTTAGGTCGTGATACGACATTGTCTTTATGCATGAAATTTGGGAAGGCCAACTTGACCCATTCTTGACAGTTCGGCACAACCTAAAGTTAATATAATCTTAGAGGGGCTAGACCAAAACAGATACGACATTGTGTTTTTTTGTTTAGGTTGACATTGTCTTTATGCATGAAATTTGGGAAGGCCAACTTGACCCATTCTTGACAGTTCGGCACAACCTAAAGTTGATATAATCTTAGAGGGGCTAGACCAAAACAGATACGACATTGTGTTTTTTTGTTTAGGTCGTGATACGACATTGTCTTTATGCATGAAATTTGGGAAGGCCAACTTGACCCATTCTTGACAGTTCGGCACAACCTAAAGTTGATATAATCTTAGAGGGGCTAGACCAAAACAGATACGACATTGTGTTTTTTTGTTTAAGTCGACATTGTCTTTATGCATGAAATTTGGGAAGGCCAACTTGACCCATTCTTAACAGTTCGGCACAACCTAAAGTTGATATAATCTTAGAGGGGCTAGACCAAAACAGATACAACATTGTGTTTTTTTGTTTAGGTCGTGATACGACATTGTCTTTATGCATGAAATTTGGGAAGGCCAACTTGACCCATTCTTGACAGTTAGGCACAACCTAAAGTTGATATAATCTTAGAGGGGCTAGACCAATTGGAAACCCAACTATTTTGAAAGACTTTTAATCATAGTAAAAACTCGTTTGAGAATTATTTTTGAATGACTGAAAGCGTTTTTAGAGATAATATTTTTGAAATCAATTCTTAATAACATTGCAAGTTAATTCTAGAAAAGGAGTTGAAGTGCTTCCTGTAGGAAGTACATAACTGGTACTTCTTGTGGGGACCTAGTACTTCTGAAACCCAAAATATTTTTCCTATAGTTTTTAGTCATTTAAAAGTACTTCCAAATGAGCCATAAGAAGCCCCACTTGAGTAATGTTCGAATTGAGTTGGTTTAGAAACTAGACTTTGGGTTGTAGTTTGAGCTTGATTGGCAATGATTACAAACGGTATTACTACTTTAAATTGTATTAAGAGAAATAAAATCAGTTTGAACCTACGACGAAATGATTTGAACAGAAAAAGTCTACCCATCAGGGCATTCCACCACTTTCGATCTTGATTGACATTGAATACTACTTCATTCTTATATATTGAAATGATAAGGACAAGTACGTTAGTTATTGTGGTCATTAAGCATTCGATGACTAAGGATCTAGATTTTAAATAGACGGCTACTTGCTATTCATACTTTTTAAACGCATAAAACATGAACGATCAATCTATACATGCGTATATGACTGATGCTAGTAATTCTCTCTCGTAAAAGATCTAGTATTTGACTATGATCAAAATGGCCAGACTTGAAGGTTCTTTTTTAACTAGTGATAAGGACGCTAGTTTGTACCTAAACAAGATGCTAAATTCTCAAGAAACAAGTGATCAGTTAACTCATCAATTATACATTGACGTAGTTGTCTTCGAGATTTTTTGTCTGCAGGTGTACACTTCTTCTGTAGAAACAAAACAAGCATCACCTCAGAGCTTGGCTTTCTTCTTACGATTCAAAGATACCTTTTTGGTTTTTCCCAACATTAATTCCATTGGATACATTGGTCGTTTCTTAATCTGGTGTTTTCCTTGCTAATAAATTAAAGGGAGACTTTGGATGCGGTCCCTAGTTATGAATAGTCTTTGACTGAAACCTTGTTGGTTTTCAATTTTTGATCCAAGTCCCTGAAATTAATTGATAATTTATTTCTATGTACGTTACTATATTTTTTAAATTAAAAATTAAAATTTATAGTTGTTTATAGTAATGAGATTTTAAATAAAAAACCATAATTTGTGGGATTAAAAATATTAAAATATAAATATACTATTGTGTGTGTGTGTAAACATGGGTACATTCATAAAAAATAACCAAAAAATTATTGTATCAAAACATGGATACATTCTTCAAAATGGGTACATTTAGCAAAAATAAAAATGGGTACAAATAAATAAAAAAATATGGGTACAATACAAATAAAACTTTAAAAAATATGGGCACAAAAAGAAATTAATATATGGGTACAAATTAAAACTGAAAGGAAAATTGGTACAAATTAAAAAAGGGTTGCAAATTAAAAATGGGTACAAACTAAAAATAAAAATATATGATAAAAAATTTAGCCATAAATATAAATATACTAATTGTAATATTTTTAATATTAAATGAATATATTTAGAAATAAAAAATATTTTATTATTGAAATAATTAATGATATTATTAATACAAATGACCTTGATCAAAAATTGAAAAGTAATAAGGTTTTAATCAATAGAGTAGTAAAAATAAGGATGAAAACCTAATTACTCCTAAATTAAAACTTGTTTTCATATTTATGTCAGCATCAAAAGCTCATAAAGTCAGCCAAATTGAACTACTTGGTAAGTGCTAGTGACCACTTAACGATACCTTTTTTATCAGTATTTTTGCTACACATAAGGCACAAATATTATTTTTTGGCAGCTAGGGTTGCTATTGATGATGCCTTCCAACTGGACGTCAGTTTTGTCACCAGCTACTGGATCCTTGTTCTTGACTTCTTTCACCTACAATGATGTCGTGGACTGGGATTGGTCCATCCAAACCTCTATTTAAATTTCATCATATTAGAAAAACAAGAAGATATATACGAGAGTATAGGGTTGTATCGTGATTCCCAGTCGTTGATTTGTTGTCATATGGTGAGAAAGATAAAACATGAACACATACAGCGTAGTGATATAAATTTATAGAGATTCTCGATTGACTCAAAATGATCTATATATACTATTAGTATAAGGCTATATAGAGATTCTTGAGCGACTCAACCCTAAACTGGTGATAAGACAAATTTTCTCAACGATAGTGAGCTAAAACAAGTGCGCGATAAGCATAGTAGCCCCCTCGGGCATGTTTCCTTGTATAACCAAGCAAAGAGCTAGTGAAAGCCGGAATGGAATATCGTATGTAGTGTAAAATCAGATCCAAGGTTCTTTAGTATTGAAAGGTACTTCGAATTATTAATTCATCACCCAAATTGAACATAGTTACTGTGTATAGAATACTTTTATTTTAAAATTAAAATAAAAGTACAGACATGAATACAACTATTGTCAAAAGCCATGTGCCATTTGGGGAAGTTCAAAGTTGCATGCACCTCTCCAGGCCTTGGCATGGAAACATTATAAACATGTCGTGCAGCTGTGTACCTGCAGCATTCAAATAAAGTTTGCGAATTTAGGGCTTTTCCCCCCTTCTTTTTCCTTTTTCTTTGTATCTTTTTTCCAATTTTTGTTAACTAAAACCCTATTATATTTGTTAATTAGATGTAATATAATATTTGACAATCGCGAATAGTCATCTTGGAGCACCAAGATAATGTTTCCACGCCTCAGACGGCGGCCCCGCCGCCCCAAAATGTTTGTGTTTCTGATGACTCTGCATCTCCAGAAAGATCATGGGGAATCTTCCTGTGCATGAACCCAATTTAAGGACCATATATATGATTGCTCATTTGGTTAATAATATTATTCAATATTCATATTCTAAAAAATTGTCAACTGGCAGTGGAGTTAATCCATATTTAATTCGGCAGCAATATTGTTGTAATTTCATACTTTTGCATGTACATGGAGTCCATCTTCTGAATTCCATCAAAGTGGAGATAGATTTTTCATTGTGACCGAAATATGACCATATTCGTTAAACAATATTATACAAGTGGAGGGACATTTGAAAAAAAAAAAAAAAAAAAAAAAACTTTCCTCCACTTGTATAATAATGTAGGGCGTATTGCTCCATGTTTGGACATATTGAAAAATCTCTCCAAAGTCTACGTGTTTCTTCAAATTCGTCCAAAACCAAACTTCTAACTTGTCAAATACGTTGGAACACATATTTCCTTCTTATAATAGCTCATTTTTTGGAAGTTTTAAAGATTTTGCACATAAAATCATCACAAGAAAAGTATACGTGTGTTAAGCCAATTTGTAAAATATAATCATGTTTGTACATAAAAGTAGTTTAGAATATCACGAAAAGAGGAAAAAGGAAAAACAAAATGTGTACGAGCAGGTCAGCACATCATATTGGTAGGCTTTGTACTCAAATTATCGATCAGACATAAGTGACCTCGCTGTCTAGGAATTATGGAGATTGTTGGTTACCCCATTGTGTTTGTTTTCAAGTCTTTTTATTTTTTTGCTCAGAACGTCTCCATGGACATGCTTATATATAATTAGCTAGCATCAATGCTTTCAGAAAAAAAAAAGTAAAAAGAAAGGAAAAAACAAAAGGTATCATTGCTCACAAACTCATTAGTGAATTCGCAGCATGCAAAGCATTGTAGATATAGATTCACTGGCTTGCGACCATGCATGATTTTGCTTGCTAAACAATGCTAACATGTACATGTATTGAGAAATTGCAAATCACGGTCTAACATGTATATCTCATTAAAATAACAAAAAAGAAAGTTTATGCACACATTGTCTGCCAAAAGGAATGAAGATGAAAAAAAAAATTCAGGCTAATTCAGTAATGCAACTGAGTTTACTTTGATTTTTACCAAAACTGATAATAATAAAAAATTGCAAAAAGGGAAGTGGAAATGTTAATAATGTGAGCTAGAATCGTATCTTCTAAATATGAGATGAGGGATTCGAAGAAGAGACTCTTTGTTCTTTTTTCACTTCGGTACTTTTTTTTGTTAAATTAATAGATATTTGACTGATCAGAACTTAACCATGTCATGTCATGTAGCCAACTTTAATTGATTCATGTTGGGAAGTTTTATACTTTGATTCAATGGTGAAGCATCTGTCTCTCTCTCTCCCCTCCCTCTTTCTCTCTCTAGATTTCGTATAAACAAAAGAGTTGCCTCCAACGACAAAAGTGGCCAGCATTCAAGCAATAAGGAAACTTTCAATCTCATTATTTTTTTAGGAAAACTAATGAAAATGGCTTGAAAACTTTGAGTTCTAATGATAAGGACAAAATAAAGGGTAAAGTGAATAGTACCAGGATTGAATTTTTAGTGAAAAAATGTGGTTTTTCGTTAAAGTGAACAGTACCGGATGCTTTTCGTTAAAATTCTTTTTTTTTTGTTTGCTTCACGATTAAAGCCAATGAGAGAGAGAGAGAGAGACTTAGGTTGTTAAAATTAAAAAAATAATCATTTGAATTCAATGAAGGTGACCCACGTCTGTTTTTTTTCCTCTTTAATTTTCTCACAAATAGGACTTTGTTTAATTTTGGGGTGGTGCCATTTTTATATCTAGTTAGACTGAAATGCTTTTTTCCAATTCAATCATTTATCTCCCCTCTCAAACAACAACGTTCTGATTTTTTAATGACTGAATGAACTGGCAAGGCATCTTTGCTTGGATTATAAGGCTCCCTTTTTAAGCTAGCCCTCCCACTTTATTGTCCACTTAGGAATTCAGGCTTTCTCACTTTTGCTGCTCGGCTGAGTTTTGTTTGGTTTTTTTTTTGTTTTGAGGAATCTCACCGGTACTAGAGAAATTTAGTTTGCGACAATGGGAAGACAACCTTGTTGTGACAAGGTCGGACTGAAACGAGGACCATGGACTATCGAGGAAGATCACAAGCTCATGAATTTTATTCTCAACAATGGCATCCATTGCTGGAGAATGGTACCTAAACTTGCAGGTATATATATACCACTATTTAATTTGCATTTCGATCATGATCTTGTAGATTTCCATTCCCTTCATCCCTTGCTCCGTCTCGATCCTCATCAGATAATTTTGTATGGTGATCTAGGGTTGCTGAGATGTGGTAAAAGCTGTAGGTTAAGATGGATCAATTATCTAAGACCAGACCTTAAGCGAGGTGCTTTTACTGAAGCTGAAGAGAATGAAATGATTCAACTCCATTCATGTCTTGGTAACAGGTACACAATTTGCCTACTTTTAATCTTCCATTTCCTTCTCTGAAATAAGTGTGATTAGTAGTGAGCCGTTGGTCTCTGAAATCTTGATATTAATGTCATGGCATGTGTACTAACTGATAGAGAGGGTGTTTTTAATATTTTTGTGTGCAGGTGGTCTAAGATTGCTTCACATTTTCCTGGTCGGACTGATAACGAAATCAAGAACCACTGGAATACCAGAATCAAGAAGAGGTTAAAGCACCTTGGCGTAGACGCTTTGACCCACAAACCAATTGAGGAAAAAGAAAGCACTGAAGAAAATAAAGAGACAATTACTCTACACTCAAACATTACTTCTTCATCGTCGGAAGAAGGACTACACGAGTCACCAAGCAATGGCTTGGAGGCTAAGATACTGCAGGATAGTTATGGAAATGAAGGGTTTCCAGAATCAGATGAGAAATTGCAGAATGAGGTTCAGTTAGCCCCGTTGGATGACACGAACGATATCTTGAAAAATTATGAAGTTTTTTGTGGAAGCTTGGATTTGGGAACATTGATGTTGAACCAAGGAATTACCAACACCAGCAGCATGTCTAATTCGTATAGTACTTCTTCGTTTTCGATCGAAGATTCTAACAACGCTTCGATTTCAATAGCGGAATCCATGCAGGAAAATTGTCGGCAACATTGGGTTGACACAGTCGATTCCATGCTGTCATGGGATGGTTTCAATAATCTCGAGCAAGACCTTTTTTTCTTTTGATCAAAACCGCCATTGATGAACATTATTTCCCATCACTCAAGCTACAAAATTGTTGCAACAGTTAAATCAGATGATATGATGATTTTGATTGAGAGTATTGCATTAATCAAATATGAAATTTCTAATTGTCTTGTGCTCAAGACTATGTTAATTTCATGTGTTTATCATTTGTAATTTCGACCGATATTGTAATCTAAACTACATGTAGAGGGTTTGTACCTGGGTGCTGCCGTCTTAGCCAACTTTACTACGTCTATGTCTGTTTTTTTTTTTTTAATGACGGAAGGAGGAGTAATATGTGGGAAAAATTAACCATGCAATTGCTTATTGTTTAGGTCGTGCTAATTAAGCACCGAGGATTAAGTGCAGTAGCTCTCAAGCTCTTATAGTGTATATATAGAAAGTGAAAGTTGTTATTAACACTCGAAAAAATCATTATACACTTCAAATATTTAAAATATAAATAATAAAGGAGTACAAAGTAACTTTTTTAAAGGGCAATAACAACTTCATTTCATATATAAGACTTTGATGCGTGTTATTTTTTTACTTAGTGACGCAGTACGAGCATAGAATCATACCAAAGTAAGCCTTGTAGAACAATGTTCTAGAATCCACCAGATTTTGGGAAAAAACCAAAAGGTTTATTTGAATACGTCTTGAATAATGATGATTACAATAGCAGTCATAGGGCTTAAATAGACTTAACTCGACCCTTGGAAAGTTCATGGGAGTTTTAAGGAATGTGAAAGAAGTAAATCGGACATAAAACGGAAAGTCCATTTTTTGTTACAAACTTTAAAATGCGGTTTTCGAAGCCTAAATGACTTCGGATGGATTCAATCCATTATATTTCACAATAAAGCAGTGAGTTTAAACTGGGATGCCGTGCTCTTTTCGAAAAGCATTATGCGCCCAAATGCTCGAACTCTAAATCTCTAACTTCCCCTTATGTCTTTTTGTCTTCCTTCGGTCCATTTCATCTTCAATTCACTCGGTCATGTGTTCTCCATCACTTAATTACGTGTGTGCATTGTGCGAGCAAAGTGCGCAATGAGTCGACGTGGAATCTTATGGTCTCCTCCCAACAAAAAAGGAGAATCATCTGAAGCCACTGCCGACGCTATTCAGTAATATTCGTCCTGGAAAAATACAGGACAGGATGCATATATTATAATTCAGTGTATGTTCAATGCAAATTAATGTATACTAATCTGTATTTTTAATTAGTATAATAAATTAAGGAAGTTGGATAGAATACCGGTTGGCATTAGTTCATCAGCTGACCCTATTACTTAGTATAAGAGTTCGTTTGAAAGTATTTTGAAAATAGCTGAAAGTGTTTTTGGTAAATTTTTTGAAACTAATCTTTATTAAAAATGCAAATAAATCCTGAAAAAACACTTAAAATTCTTTTAAAACCCAAAACGTTTTATCTAAAAACGCTTTCAATCGTATAAAAGTCATAGATTAGCATTTAATAAGTTGGTTGTTAGGGTTCTTTGATTCGATCATAAGATGGTCCACGTATGTTTGTCGTTCGTGTCATGATTCCACACATATATTTCATCAAATCTTAGCCAAAAGGCTGACAAAGGTATTATATTTTATTAAGTCACTAGCATCATCATCTTCAATTCTGAATATAAATACAACCAAATTGACAAAATAAATAAATAAATATTTCTTTGCACCAAAATTTAATAAGTATATTGTAACATCCCACATCGTTCAGAGGAGTAGATTCTCTAAGCTTTATATGTATATTCTCATCTCTACCTAGCACGAGGCATTTTGGGAGCTCACTGGCTTCGGGTTTCATCGGAATTCCGAAATTAAGCGAGTTCGCGCGAGAGCAATCCAAGTTCTCGTCTGAGTTCCCAGAAACAAAACCATGAGGGCGTGGTCGGGGCCAAAAGCGGACAATATCGTGTTATGGTGGAGTCGAGCTCGGGATGTGGTGGGGGCTCACGCTAGGATATGACATATATAAGCAAAACCAAACCATAGATATATTGGTGTATGGGACCTAATATATTGGTATAAGGGTAATGCTAGGAAGACCAACAATGTAGATCAAGTTTCGTAAATCATACAACGTGGTTATTGATGATTGATTTATTACTTAAGTGTTGATTAACACACTTACTTCTTATTAACATATCACATAATTTACAAATTTAGTCTAAAATATTGGTCTCGAGGATGCTGGCTGATCAGTTTCTTTATACTTGGTTTGGCCTAGGTTTGTTTTGTTTTGTTTCTTTGTTTCTAGCCAGGTGGTTCCAATTTTTACACTTAAATAGCTATTTATATTTTAAAAGAATAGAGTAACAATTGGAAAACTAAGTTTGTAACTAGATGTTTGGCACTTCTACGATTCCTCTTTGTTTTTCTTCTTTATAATTTTCCACTTTGTTTTATACCTTGACTCAATTGAAAGTTACAGGCTACTGATTTTAACACCTTTTTAATATACACACTAATGAGTATAAAAAATGAATCGTAACGCATAGCTTAAAGTTGATGTCACAGGACTCGATAATGGATATTCAGTATGGAATGCCTATGCTCAAAGTTCAAAATTTGGAATGCATATACCTAAAAGAGAATGCATATTTTTATTTTCAGTTTTCTCTCCCTCAATCCTTACAATAAACTCGAGATTCCGAGCTCCTGAGTTCGAATCCTACCATCCAATTGTATTCCGTGGCTTGTAGAAAGAAAAGGGAAAAAAAAATCCTCATGGATAGACCAAAATGCCTACAAACGATCTGAGCCCAACCGGCAAAGGTATTGTATTTTATTAAGTCACTAGCATCATCATCTTCAATTCTCAATATAAAGACAACCAAATTGACAAAATAAATAAATAAATATTGGTGTATGGAACCTAATATTGTATTTAATAAGTATATAAGCAAAACCAGACCATAGATATATTGGTGTATGGAACCTAATATATTGGTATAAGGGTAATGTTAGGAAAACAAACAATGTAGATCAAGTTTCGTAAGTTATACAACGTGGTTGTTGATGATTGAATTATTACTTAAATGTTAATTAACGCACTTACTTCTTATTGACACATCACATAATTCACAAATTTAGTCTAAAATGTTGGTCTGGTTGGCTGATCAGTTTATTTATACTTGTTTTTGGCCTAGGTTTGTTTTGTTTTGTTTCTATTTTTCTAGCCAAGTGGTTCTTATTTTCATACTTAAGTAGCTATTTATATTTTAAAAGAATTAGAGTAACAATTGAAAACTAAGTTTGTAACTAGATGTTTGGCACTTCTACGATTCCTTTTTGTTTTTCTTCTTTATAATTTTCCACTTTGTATGATACCTTGACCCAAACGAAAGTTACAGGCTACTGATTCTAACACCTTTTTAAAATACGCACTAATGA